>NC_091986.1:73538466-73853830 GCF_044704955.1 Pristiophorus japonicus | reverse complement strand
CCATTGGCCTTCCTGATCACCTGCTGTACCTGCATACTAGCTTTTTGTGTTCATGCACAAGTACCCCCAGGTCCTGCTGTACTGCAGCACTTTGCAATCTTTCTCCATTTAACTAATAACTTGCTCGGTCCACACACAGTTCTTTCCAAGTCATTGAGATGGAACTCTGTGAATGCAAAGGTGTGCGCTTACATATAGCATCCATCAAAGAATATCTTTTTAAAGGCTCTTTGAAAAAAACATGAATTGAAGCAAATGTGCTACATTAGACTCAAAAAATAATTTAATATGCTAATGAAAGTTAAGTCCAATAAACTATCCATCAAAGAAGGATGAGGGAGCATTTCGAGCAAATGTCCAAGCAAACCCTGTTGCGATCTGACTAGATTTCAATTGTTATTATAATAATTCATTTCAGGATTTTATTCTAGTAACTCTGAGTAAGCAGGGATATCTGTAAGGCTTTTAAAGTAACAAACATTATAAACCTCACACTGTGGGCTGGATTTTCGGTTGGATTGCGCCTCTGTTTGTGCCCCGGAGGGATGGTAAAAGGTGTCAAATAGCTTACCGCCAGCTTCCAGCGCTTCCTCGGGAAATTCGGTGCAGGTTTTGCGGTGGCACAAAATGCCACCGCGCTCTGTAGTTTCATTCAGTTCATGACGTCAGTCATCGTGCAACGTCCCACTAGCGCCCCGGTCGCTAGATTAGGTGGTAACGCCGCAATTAACATCCGCCCCAAGTCACACCTGAAAAACCAGGCGGTCTCATGGTCGATTAGGCACTATTTATAGCGTATATAAAGTGAGGGAGGAGGATCCTGTATCGGTGGTCACATTAAGTGTAACGTTTCCGCACAGCACGCTGTGTGAACCTCTGCCTTAAAAGCGACAGATTTATCTGCCGTTACAGGGTCCTTACAACTTCAGTGAAATTATTTAATGGTGGCATTACGAGTTCTCCAGCGTCGCCTACTCCATGCTCTTGTTAGGCACCTTCAGGATAGAAGGGCTGTTGGCCATGTTGAGCCACGGATGAGGAGAGGCCGTGGACATCTGGACAGTAGCCCTTACCCCCCCACAGGTTTACAGACTGCAATGATATTACCTCCAGCTTTGTGAGGAGGTGTGTGTGAAGGCTGTGCTTCCGAAAGAAAGAACTGACAGAGATATGCCATCTCCTACAGGCAGGCCTGCAGCCTCACATCAGCATCAGGATGGTGCCTGTCGCAGTGACGATGACTGTGGCGATCATATGCAGCATCTCTCAATGCACTGCATATCGCTGCATTTGCCATGACACAAAGGCTCTCTATGCCCACAAGATGGACTTCATAACGTTCCCAATGAGCAGGGAGAGCCAGAAGGAGCGGGCATGTTGATTTGGCAGGTTTGCAAGCTTCCCAAGGGTTCAAGAAGCCATTGGCTGCACACATGTAGCCTTGTGAGCACCATTCGAGAACGCAGATGTATTCAGAAACCGGAAGGGATAACACTCCCTAAACGTGCAGCAGGTGTATGACCACACACAGCGCATCCTCGCAGTGTATGCTATCCAGGGAGCACACATGATACGATCATCCTGCATGAGAACATTATGTCATGATTATTTCGGCCACCATGGGAATAGCGCGGTTGGCTGCTCGGGGACAAAGGATACTGTAAAATATGCAATCCTATGTAACCAGCATTCTATCGCCACCAGATGGCATATCTGTTGGAGTCCCAAGGGATCCCAGCATCCCTTGGGAGCACTGTATATAAGCAGGCCTCCCATGCTCTACCAACACTCTGGAGTTAGAATAAAGAGACTAAGGTCACACTTACTCACGTCTACAGTATTCAATCACATTACTCTATTCTGGACATAACAGTTACGGCCTAGCCACCTGGCTAATGACACCCTCCACAACCCAGCGATTATGGCACATCTCCATTAAAGTCTACAATGATACACAAGTCCCAATGCAAAATGGTCAAAGTAACAAAACACAATGTCCCGTTCAAACACCATCGAGCACAATGAAGTGCAACAATGTAACTACATATTTACAGACATTATTTACATTGGGATTACATCTGTCCATGGTAGGCAAAGACATTGCCTGACATTTCCCACCCCTCAACTTTACCCCCTCCCACGCTTAGTGCTCCTTCTCAATGTGACCTCAGTGCCTGCAGCAAAGCTGCTTGTGGGCTTCTGTCTGTGTTGGGCAGACAGTACAGACAGCCTACCAGGATACCCTGAACCAGCTCTGGGCCTGGAAGGCTCGGCTGCGGACACCACCCACCTCAACATCGGCGGCAGTAGTTTGTGATGGTTCGGGTGTACACCATGGTAGGTGCAAAGCGGGAATGCTGTAATCTTGAGGAATGACAGCACCTTCCATTTCCAGGGGTCCACTGCCACTCACATGGGGCGCAGCATCAGCATCCGGAGCACGATGTGTGAGCACAACTTACTGGCCTGCTTCGGCACCATCACTTCCTCATCGGACTGTGGAGAAGACAGAGAGGATGGCAGCAGTTAGTGATTGCATGGAATCACATTGAGATTGAAACGCCACGTCTGCCTGTCTCTCAACCGGATTCCTGGGCCGACTCACCCTTGAGGGAGCTGGCCTCTGAGCTTCCCCTTCTGCTGGGTGTTGCTGCAGGCTGCTGGGGCCAGGAACCTCAGAGTCCTCAAACCTCTCAAATCAGGCTCCTCCTCCAATGTCGTGTCCCCACTCGGTGGGGCTGATAGCGTCTCCCGCTCAGTGGGTACACTGTCGTCCCTGCCATCGTCATCTCCCCCATCGCCCAAAGTTGATGGTTCAGTAGCAGGCTGCTGCACTTCTGGCTGATCATCTGTAAGCATAAAGCAACAGACATGTGGTTAGAAGCAGGGGAGATAAGAGGAAGGTGGCATTTGACATCTATATGTAAAGGGGGTAGGCCACTTGTTACCAGGGGTCAAGGAATTCACATAAACGCCATTCACATACCATCACTACCTGTAGGGGACTCTGCCATGAGGGCCGGCACTTGCTGCTCCACCTCAGTGAGGTCCTGAAGATCAGGCTTTCCACCTCCGGTATGCTGTTGCTCCCAGCAATTGTGCACCAATTTCACCTACATTAACAAGAAGAAGGTGTGAGTGAGTGTGCAGCTCATCGTGTGGCACATGTACTATCCATAGTAGAATAGCTGCTACAGTCTGGAAGTGTAAAGATGTGCATTAGAATCTGCGTGTCTGTGCACAGAGCATGTGGGAATGATGGGAGGAGGTGAGAGCCACCTAGGATTGTGGCTCAGGATGACATTTGGCAAATGCATAACAAGAGTCAAATGGTAGTGGGAGGAGGGGTGAGAATGAATAGGCGACAAGAGGCTCTGCACCGCCTGAATGCAGAGGGCATGGCTGGTGAACTGAGCCTCCAGCTTTCAGGTGGCTTCACCAACCCATAATCATCATAGGCAGACCCTCGAAATCGAGGAAAACTTGCTTCCACTCTAACCCACACCATGGCCTGCAACACATAGAGACGGGGCAGCTTCCTCAAAGACTTTACATTGTGTGTGACAGTGATCTTGCAACCATGGCAGGTGTTATGTATTGTCCAGGTACATTAAATGTATAAGTACAATGGTGCACCACAGAGAGCGCTGTGGTGGGAGACCTGAAAGTACCTGCAAGACAGAGTATAAAAGGCTGCCCACCACACCTGAGAGGCACTCTGGAGTTACACAACAAAGGACTAAGGTCACAGCAGTTATATCAACACCAGACCGTGTGGAGTCAGTGATTTGTGTGCGACATACACCACATTGGCAATGAGGAAGCGGACGAACTCCACGTAACCATGGCTACTCTGGGCTCGCTAAAGGATTTTACCATGGGCAATGATTGGGAGGCCTTTACGGAAAGGCTCGAGTACTACTTCACAGCAAACGACCTGACAGGGCACACGGACGCACTGAGAGAGAAGCGTAAGGCGATATTGCTTTCAGTTGTGGAGATGAGATTTACTGTCTCGTCAGGGATTTGCTGGCACCCGCGAGCACCAGGAACAAGTCATATGAGGAGCTGGTCGTACTCATTCGTGACCAGTTGAAACCAAAGGAGAGCATCCTCACGGCCAGATACAAATTCTACCATCACTGCAGACCCGAGGGCCAGGATGTCACCAAATATGCTGCGGACCTCAGGAGACTCGCAGCGCCGTGTGATTTTGGCGCACACCTTGACGAGGTACTGCAGGATGTTTTGTTATGGGGATTGGCCATGAGGGCCTCCTTCACAAGCTGCTGGCCACGGAACGCACAGTCGCTCTGACAAAAGCCATCACCATCAGCTGGGCATATATGACCTCGACTTGCAGCAACAAACAAATGATCCACACAGTCTCGAACCCGGCAGACACTGTCCACAGGATAGCGCCCACCATGGACAAAACTGCAGAACGTGGCTCTGTCCGGGGCAGAGAGCACAGACCTCGGGGTCCTAGAACTCAGAGTCCGCTGAGGGGGGCCAATCAAGCAGCACCATGCTGGCGCTGCGGAGGAAGCCATGGGGCTCACCGGTGCAGGTTTACGGAGTACACGTGCAATACCTGCCACCTGAAAGGCCACCTTAGCGGATGTGTAAAAGAAATCGGACTCACCATGTGGCTGAGGAGATGGGGGAGGATCCACTGTTCAGTGAGGAGCAGGCAAAAGATGAGGTGGTGGGAGTGTATACGTGTACTGATGATTCGCCCCCAGTGATAATGGAAGTAAAAATTGACGGAGTTCCAGTGAGTATGGCAATAGATACGGGATCGGGTCTGTCGTTGATGAGTCAGAGAACTTTTGAGAAACTGTGGGGTAACCCGGCTGCACGACCCAAGCTGGTCCTGGTCACGGCAAAGCTGCATACCTACACCAAGGAACTGATGCCTGTTCTCGGCAGAGCGGATGTGCAGGTAGCTCACGGGGGCGAGACGCACGGTTTACCTTTGTGGGTCATTGCTGGCGATGGACCGACGCTCCTCGGCAGAAGATGGGTGGGAAAGGTCCGTGGGAGCTGGGAAGACTTCATTCCTCCACAGACTGCTGCTCCCTGGGTTCCCAAAGAGCAGCGCTGACCGAGTTGGAGCTGCAGCCTAAATCCACACACAGGCGACAGCAGCCCAGAACTCCTGACCCCAAGCAATTCTGCAGCCTCAGCCTTTACAGACGAGCAGATCCTGGAAGAACAAGTTTGCAGGCCGATTGCTGGGGTGCGGCCGGTGGAGCGCTGCGGGCGATGAGCGGGAGGTCCATCGAGGGCCGGCGGATCCGGGGGACCCACACAGAGGAAAAGCCGGGCGGCGGTAGCGGCTGCGATGGTAGCGGCCACAGCGGCCGCAGGAGAGGCGGCTACGGCGGCCGCAGGAGGGGTGGCAAGTGCTGAGACAACGGTGGGAGCGGAGGCTGTGGCAGCGGCGGCTGGTGTGACTCGGGAGAACGCGAGCCAGAGCGGCGGATGCGGCAGCAAGTACGGAGGGACTCATAGGGACTGTGACTGATCAAATCCAGGGAGCCACTTCTGCAAAGATGGGTTGCTCTGGGCCGTTTTTTTCCCTTCCTTTCTTCCTTGTCCCTTCTGTTCTTTCTTCGCCAGCGAGCTCAAGATGGTGGTGAGCCTCGTGGCAACGGAGCACTGCAGACAAAGAAGGCCAGCAGAACACCTAAGATAGCGGCGCCCAAGGGAAGCCTCGTGGGAGCCACAAGATGGTGTCTTAAAAGGGAAATGCACCCGGGAATCTTAAAAGGGCCTTACACCATTGGAGGTCCCCACATAAAGACTTTTGTCAGGTAAGAGTGAGTCTAAATGAGCTATGTGAATGTAGGATGACAGATTTATGATAAGAATTAATATTTTAATGCTGAATGGTTACTATGTTTAAAATTATGGATATGAATTATGGAAAGAGTTAATACCATGAGGTTCTAGTAAAAGAGATGTGGATCCGTGTCTAACATTACCAACGGGCTAATGCGATTTTCGATTTAGGGGATTCATGCAATGGTTCAGCGGCTGCTAAGATGACTACTTCATGAGAACAGAGGCAACGCACCAGTTGCGATACCCTGTCTCGGGCAAAAAGGGGCTGTGTACCACCACCGTACCTCACCCAGAGGAGCTGGGATTAAATAACTGTTTAGTGGACCTGCAACCTTTTGACATAACATCTATACCACATATTATATGTACCATACAAATGTACCGACTATGTATACCTGCTTTCTGTTGGAGGTTATGTTATGTACCTTATCACCCATACAAGGACTGCAAATACCACATGCTTGCACCGGGTCCTCCACAAGGGGGAGAAGAGGGAAGTGGATGGTCATGGACTTACGCTCACAAATCAACCAGGACGAACAAGGCCGAGGTCACCGGCAATGGCTTTTGGAACTGGGGGGGAGTGAGATGTTATGTATTGTCCAGGTACATTAAATGTAAAAGTACAATGGTGCGCCACAGAGGGCGCTGTGGTGGGAGACCTGAAAGTACCTGCAAGACAGAGTATAAAAGGTTGCCCACCACACCTGAGAGGCACTCTGAAGTTACACAATAAAGGACTAAGGTCACAGCAGTTATATCAACACCAGACCATGTGGAGTCAGTGATTTGTGTGCTACCTACACCACAGCAGGGGTGCATTAATGTAAAGGGTACTCATTCTTATGACTCTCATGAGGTCATTAAACTTCTTGTGACATTGGGTCGCAGTTCAAGGCACCGTGTCTGTTACATTAGACCTCCTGTGCTACCTCCCTCCAAATCCTCCAAAACACCCTTGACACGGGCCTTCTTCCTCCAGTAAGATGCAAGGCAGGCCACTTCCGCCATGTGGCCTGTATCATGCCTCAGTGGCCGTGGCTGAGAAGCGGCATGCTCTCTGGCGTCCTTCCTGCTCCTCCATTTTCGCACTCTGCTCGAAGTGCACATGAGCAAACTTAGAGTGCCGCAACCTAAACATTGGGCTGGGCTTGGGAACTATAGCGGGCCTCTGCGCATGCACAAGTACAGTTGTGTTTTTGCGTTTTCGTTTGGCCTGGCCGAGCACAGGTGTGTAACGGCTAATTTAGTGCCCAATAATTGCAGTTGAGTTTCTGGCAAATTTACCTGACGAAGGCACAAAATTTACCAACCTGCCGCCATTAGCGCCCTAAGAAAACACCAACCGGAAATCGAGACCTGTAAAAGCTACACTTCAGCACGAACCACATATTTGCTGCAAGTACTTCTTTCAGTCTACTGGAAACACAAAATCATTGTTGGATTTCAAGCAAATTTAGTAGAATTTACCCAAATGGTGAATTCGTTGCAGAAACCTGATACCGGGTTACATATAATTTATCAAATGAAAATGTTGCATGTAATTTATCTGTTAGACAATGTATTTTATTCAATTGAACAAAGTTTCTGATTTTGCAATCAGATGCAGAGAAGTGACTTGCAGTTGCATGCAGAATGTGTCGAAATAATCAGATTATCATGACAACAGTTTCCTGTTTGTTGTCAGATTTTATTTCTAAGAAATGTATTACCAGTTTATAGGCATTGAATCTTTATCCACAACAGTGACTGTTAGCATTAGACTTGAACCAGCAATACTGACCCCCGCTGGCTGTGAAATGCTGCCTGGATAGAGGGTAACATTCTCAGACGACCCAATCCAGTTTATTCTCCGCTCATTGGGGACACTTTTACAGTCTCCAATGTGATAATTAACACTAATGCAAACAGATACAACCACCATGTTGAAACTCGCCTTTAGCAGTCCCCATCATGGGTAGCCTTCTATCACGTTTACAACATTTCTGACAATTGAAACATAGGATTCAGCCTCACTCCAAACATTAAAAAAATGTAGCAGTAAAGAAAGCAAACATAATAGATTTTCTGTCATTTTTGTTTCTTGAAAACATGGCCAGTAATTACAGAGGAAATGACACACTGCATCGGTGGTGCATTTTTATTTCACCTGTGAATAAGACTATAGCAGTATAAAGCCTGTCATATAACAGTACAGAGTCTATTGCATCAGCCACAGTTATTAAAGTACAATCACTCTAACCACCTCCAATGTAAATAATATTGTAATCGTTGTCCAATGGGATTAGCCCATTTCAGGTTATGAGACACCTTCTAATTTGTTGGAAAGCAGTGACCTTTGGCTACTTTCAACATAACTTCTGTTTGTGTTTCCCATAATATTTCATGCTGGTTCAAGATTCAAATTGCCTGGATCAGACCCTGCTCATAAAACTCGCCACGTTCCCGTCAAAATTGTGAAATTCTGCCAATTGTGCTTGGTCGGGAAGGCTTTCCAAATTGCACTTATAATTTTTGGCGCACAGATATTCGTTAAAAAAAAGACTTGCATTTATATAGCTCCTTTCACGATTACCGAACATTTACAGCCAATGAAGTACTTTTGGAATGTAGTCACTGTTGTAAAGTGGGAAACGCGGCAGTCAATTTGCAATCTCCCACAAACAGCAACGTGATAATGACCAGATAATCTGTTTTTGTTATGTTGATTGAGGGATAAATATTGGCCAGGACATCGGGGATAACTCCCCTGCTCTTCAAAATAGTGCCATGGATATTTCACATTCACCTGAGAGAGCAGATGGGGCCTCGGTTTAACATCTCATCTGAAAGATGACACCTCCAACAGTGCAACGCTCCCTCAGCACTGCACTGGAGTGTCAGCCTAGATTTAGTAGGCACATTTTAAAAGTTTTTTCATATCAAAAAATATTTCATTTATTAAGAAGGTAAGGGAAGTCGTCAAGTCAGATCTGTAACTTCACTACTTACATCATCAGTGTAAACAGACTTTAGTTACAAATGCCTAACTGTATGGCTTAGACTGCTATCTACAACAGCACTGCCAAAATGTAGGATAAACAATTGCTATCGATATTCCACCTGCTGCATGCAAGACTTTAATGGCACAATCAAAGCCATCTTAATCATCAGAATCTGAATTAAAATCAGACAGATCGGAATCAAAAAGTTTATACTAAACACCCTAATTAAAAATGCTTCTTTTTGGTGATAAACCCATTTTCAGTTGTATTAATAAAACCGCATCAGGTTACCACTTTAAATACATCAAGGAATACTTCTTAATGGAAACAAAACAAAAGAAACAATTACTTGCTATTACTCCTCATAATTGCGCTGATTCAGGGAAGATTTTACGTTTGTGATTATGCAAATAATTCTGATGAAAACTTGAACTGCAACATAAACAGTGTAATTTCAAGCACATTTTGGGTTTTCTTTCTTACTCTATTTCATCCAGGTCATCTCATTCCTTGCTTATGATCCCACAGGGAAAGTGTGACACTTAAATGTCATTGTGAGAAGAGCAGTGCAACTTGGGGCCTCATGATACTGATCTATATTCCACTCATTACTAAGGATATGACAAAGTGGGACTTTATTAACATACAGCTGAGGGCTTCAAACCCACATTCTGGAACTCGAGGGAGCTGGTGGGGGGATTCGAGGGGATCCTTGAGATCATTGCATTTCTGTATTTACTTCTGTTGCTGTATAATAATAGGAGACTCTCTGCAATGATGGCACTGTTCCCAACTGGGTTGCAGACACTGTCTTTTAGACATTAGGACAGGGGATCCTCAGGAACATCTCAATATTATCAGGGGGTGCCCGAGACAGATGTGCTTAAAACTACTGACATACATGAGCTACACTGCATATGGGGATGTGACAAAAGTAGATGCTTGAGTTCTAAAGATCAATTTCCAGTACAGATTTTCATTATTGCTATGTTTTAGACTGGACGTTTTCATATTTAAAACAATCTGTATTGCCTATTCTATAATATAATATAGGAACATAGGAATACGAGTAGGCCATTCAAACTGCTCTGCCATTCAATTAGATCACGGCTGATGTATATCCCAACTCTATTTACCCACCTTAGCTTCAAATCCCTTGATACACTTACCTAACAAAAGTTACAGCGCGAGCCGTTCCAGGAGGGTGATGGCGTGATGTCACCAAAACCAAGGTCGGCAATTAGAGCATGGGCAGGAACTTTGGCAGGGCTCAGGTACAGCAGAGGTGTGGCGAATGATCGGGGTGGAGGTGCGGCGAGAGATCGTGGAGGAGGTGTGGCGAATGACTGGGGAAGAGGAGCGGAGAGAGATCAGGGCCCACGAGCGATGTGATCGGGACCCAGGAGAGGCAAGGGTTCGGGGCCCAGAAGAGCTGTGGACTCATGGGCAGCACTGGCCAGCCCACACTGCGATATGTGTGCGCACCAGGTCTCCAGTCGTCTTGGTTAATCTTTGCCACTGGAACAAGACCTAGCTCTTTCAAGCCCATGTGGTGGAAGGTGTGCAACGGCCACCACATGTTAAAAAATCCATGCGCAGGCATCTTCCACCTTTCAAGATGTAGTTCGTGACCTGGAATTCGGAAAGATAGACAAGAAGGGAAAGGAGGTGGAGATTAGAGATAGTAAGGGGAAAAAGACACGGTGGGCATAATTTATACGCCCCCAAATAATAACTTCACGGTGGGGCAGGCAATAATCAAGGGAATAATGGAGGCATGTGACAAAGGAACGGCAGTAATCATGGGGGATTGTAACCGACATATCGCTTGGTCAAATCAAATTGCACGGGGTAGCCTTGAGGAGAAATTCATAGAATGCATACGGGATTGTTTCTTAGAACTGTATGTTACAGAACCTACACGGGAGCAAGCTATCTTAGATCTGGTCCTGTGTAATGAGACAGGAATAATAAACGATCTCCTTGTAAAAGATCCTCTCGGAATGAGTGATCACAGTATTTGTAATACAGATTGAGGGTGAGGAAGTAGTGTCTCAAATGAGCGTACTATGCTTAAACAAAGGGGACTACAGTGGGATGAGGGATGAGTTGGCTAAAGTGGACTGGAAACACAGACTAACCGGTGGCACAGCTGAGGAACAGTGGAGGACTTTTAAGGAGCTCTTTCATAGTGCTCAACAAAAATATATTCCAGTGAAAAAGAAGGGCGGTAAGAGAAGGGATAACCAGCTGTGGATAACCAAGGAAATAAAGGAGAGTATTAAATTAAAAACCAATGCGTATAAAGTGGCCAAGGTTAGTGGGAAACTAGAAGATTGGGAAAATTCTAAACAACAGCAAAGAATGACGAAGAAAGCAATAAAGAAAGGAAAGATAGATTACGAAAGTAAACTTGCACAAAACATAAAAACAGATAGTAAAAGCTTTTACCAATATATAAAACGGAAAAGAGTGACGAAAGTAAATGTTGGTCCCTTAGAAGATGAGAAGGGGGATTTAATAATGGGAAATGTGGAAATGGCTGAGACTTTAAACAATTATTTTGCTTCGGTCTTCACAGTGGAAGACACAAAAACCATGCCAAAAATTGCTGGTCACGGGAATGTGGGAAGGGAGGACCTTGAGATAATCACTATCACTAAGGGGTAGTGCTGGACAGGCTAATGGGACTCAAGGAAGACAAGTCCCCTGGTCCTGATGAAATGCATCCCAGGGTATTAAAAGAGATGGTGGAAGTTATAGCAGATGCATTCGTTATAATCTACCAAAATTCTCTGGACTCTGGGGAGGTACCAGTGGATTGGAAAGCAGCTAATCTAACGCCTATGTTTAAAAAAGGGGGCAGACAAAAGGCAGGTAACTATAGGCCGGTTAGTTTAACATCTGTATTGGGGAAAATGCTTGAGGCTATCATTAAGGAAGAAATAGCAGGACATCTAGATAGGAATAGTGCAATCAAGCAGACACAACATGGACTCATGAAGGGGAAAACATGTTTAACTAATTTACTCGAATTCTTTGAGGATATAACAAGCATGGTGGATAGAGGTGTACCGATGGATGTGGTGTATTTAGATTTCCAAAAGGCATTCGATAAGGTGCCACACAAAAGGTTACTGCAGAAGATAAATGTATGCAGAGTCAGAGGAAATGTATTAGCATGGATAGAGAATTGGCTGGCTCACAAAAAGCAGAGAGTCGGGATAAATGGGTCCTTTTCGGGTTGGAAATCGGTGGTGAGTGGTGTGCTACAGGGATTGGTGCTGGGACCACAACTGTTTACAATATATATAGATGACCAGGAAGAGGAGACAGAGTGTAGTGCAACAAAATTTGCAGATGAAACAAAGATTAGTGGGAAAGCGGGTTATGTAGAGGACACAGAGAGGCTGCAAAGAGATTTAGATAGGTAAGCAAATGGGCTAACGTTTGGCAGATGGAATACAATGTCGGAAAATGTGAGGTCATCCGCCTTGGAAAAAAAAAAAGTAAAAGGGAATATTATTTGAATGGGGAGAAATTACAACATGCTGCGGTGCAGTGGGACCTGGGGGTCCTTGTGCATGAATCGCAAAAAGTTAGTTTGCAAATGCAGCAGGTAATCAGGAAGGCGAATGGAATGTTGGCCTTCATTGCGAGAGGGATGGAGTACAAAAGCAGGGAGGTCCTGCTGCAACTGTATAAAGTATTGGTGAGGCCGCACCTGGAGTACTGCGTGCAGTTTTGATCACCTTACTTAAGGAAGAATATACTAGCTTTGGAGTGGGTACAGAGACAATTCACTAGGCTGATTCTGGAGATGAGGGGGTTACCTTAGGATGATAGGTTGAGTAGACTGGGTCTTTACTCATTGGAGTTCAGAAGGATGAGGGGTGATCTTATAGAAACATTTAAAATAATGAAAGGGATAGACAAGATAGAGGCGGAGAGGTTGTTTCCACTGGTCGGGGAAACTAGAACTAGGGGGCACAGCCTCAAAATACGTGGGAGCCAATTTAAAACCGAGTTGAGAAGGAATTTCTTCTCCCAGAGAGTTGTGAATCTGCCAAGGAAGCAGTTAAGGCTAGCTTATTGAATGTATTCAAATCACAGATAGATAGATTTTTAACCAATAAGGGAATTAAGGGTTACGGGGAGCGGGCGGGTAAGTGGAGCTGAGTCCATGGCCAGATCAGCCATGATCTTGTTGAATGGCGGAGCAGGCTCGAGGTGCTAGATAGCCTACTCCTGTTCCTAATTCTTATGTTCTTATGTTCTTATAATAGGTCCTCATCGAAACACATGTGAACTCATCTCTTTTTGGTGTGGAAGTAAGTCATCCTCGATATGCGGGACCGCCTAAGAAGAAGATCGTTCTCAGTGTTAAAATTTCAATTAACCCAGCATACACAGTCTTTTGAGGAAAGAGATTTCCAGGTTTTTACCACCCTCAACCTTTTTGCCTTTGGATCCTTCCAGACCTCTGCCAGAGACATATCTATGATCTCCCAGTCAGCGACCCACAAATGCACAAGACAGGTGACTGATAAGAATGTGAACTTTACCTGTGATGACACCAGTTTGAATGAGTGGGTGCTTGGGTTTGTGTCTATGGCTGGCGTTCCACAGGTGCAGGGCAATCCTGGCACTCCCAGATTGACCAAGAGCATTTGTGAACTGCAAGGGCTTTTACTCCATCAATGTGCAGCTATACCAGCAAAGACATGCCGATCCAGGCCGCTTTGAACAACCTACCGCCAACCCGTCTCAAATCTAGAAGGCCATTTTGGATCATCGCCTAAACCCTTCATTGATCTCCCCATAGCCTTTATGGCCAATGGTAAAATACTTGGACAAACTGTGACATACGGAATGGATTCCTTATGGAGGACCCCACAGTGCAACCTGAAGGATCAAACCTTCCTCGCAATTGATAACCATCAACCACCTCAGAACCAGTCCTGGTAGATGCTGGAATATTAAAGCATCCCCATCATGCGAGTGTGGAGCTCCTAATCAGACCCTGGTGCACATCATTGAGCACTGCCCTCAGAGGAAAGTCACAGGCAGCCTAGAAGATATCTACGTTGTTACTCCGGAAGCTTTGGCCTGGATATCCAACCTAGATATAGATATTTGATTTGCTTTCATACTACCATACAAAAGAAGAAGAAGATTGTGCAGCTGGTGTGCAATCACAGAAAGGTGTAAGTAAAATTCCTGGGGAGCTGCCATGATGCTTTCGTCCTGCTGCAATCCAAGCTCCCTGACCTCTTTGAACCTGCCAACACACATAACGGGTAGTTAGTAGGAGACAAGGGATACCCACTTCAAACTTGGCTGATGACGTCTGTCAGAAACCTGACCTGACCGAATGCCATATGATCGATCACCAGATGTGTGATCAAGCAAGTCATCAGCATGCTGAAGATGCACTTCAGGGCCCTGCACAGATCTGGAGACGCAGTTCAGTATGCACCAGCTAGGCTCTCCAGAATGGTCGTGGTATGCTGCCCGCAATGCACTTATTAATGCAAGATTCACTTAGCTTGCACCAGTGGACCAATGTCAGAACCACATGCAATTTCCACTCTTCCTGCCCCCACGCCTCTCACCCCCCAAATGCCACTGACAAAAAGCAGTCCTGCAGACAGACAGCTAATCACATCTTGCACATTGCTCCGTTGGACCCCATCAATTCATGTTTTCCCATTCATCATCAAGCAAGTTAAAAGGCAACTTGCCAAGACTGGGCAAGATGGGAAAATGGTACAAACTAATAAGACATGTGTTTCTAATAACGAACAGAAACTTCACAACATACCATTTTCTGTTACACCCATGTGCTTACCCTTGTGCAACTGCAAAGCTTTACTCATGCTTTTTCTACTGCACCTACATGGTGCGACCAATGTCACTAGAGCAGAGGTAGAGGCAGGCTGATCAGATCCTTGCTCTGACTGCTGAGATGCTCTTGGTCGACGACTTCTGGGTTTTGGAGCCCTTGAGTACCTCACCAAAGAATGCTTCACATGCACCTGTGCAGGGGCAGACTCAGCCATTGTGAGAGGAGGCAGCATGTTGGGTACTGGTTGAGGGCAAGGCAGTGGGCAACATGTGAGATGGAAGTGCTTTGAGTGGAATCTCAACTTCCATGTCCCCTTTCGCCATCATCCCTCTCATGGGCCAGCCGCATTTCACTGCTACCATTCTGCTGGAGAGCACTCCAGCAAGGGATCA
Source organism: Pristiophorus japonicus (assembly GCF_044704955.1). Classification (NCBI taxonomy): domain Eukaryota; kingdom Metazoa; phylum Chordata; class Chondrichthyes; family Pristiophoridae; genus Pristiophorus; species Pristiophorus japonicus. The sequence continues at coordinate 73,838,756 of NC_091986.1, read as the reverse complement.
GTCATCCTATTAAAAATGGATGACATGTTGGCATCCAGAATGTGCATGGCTGTGATATCAAAGTGTGCATGGACTCATTTGATTGCCGTGTTTGATATTCGGTGGAGTTGACCACTTTATCCATGCAAGAAGACATCGTCGGAATGCTCTGCCACATCATCCCACTCATGCTTCAGGCAGACTGCTTCATTCACTCTGCAATCATGGTCAATGTGCTTGGAAGGCCTGTCAGTACATTACACATTCTCTGCTGCTCCTCAATGATTCTCCTTTTCATCAACAGCCCCTGGGGTACAGCATCTGTGTCCAGCTCAACAGAGATTGGAGAGAGCTGTGCCCTCCAATGTGGACACTCCACAGCTATCCCTGCCACTATCATTTGCTTCCTTGTGTAGTGTGAGTTACCAGGAGAAAAAACAACTGTCTTTCTAACTGGTACGACTGAAGTGCAAATATCTGAGCTGGTACGTGGTAAGCATGAGCCCTGTGATGGCACGCCCTCAGAAAGAATCAGTTTCTGTGAGGAAAGAAGGAAAGAAAGAAGGGAAGACTGACCTGACTGACCTGACTGACTGACTTACTTACTTACTTACTTTTATATAACGCCTTTCACGACTACCGGACATTTCAAAGTGCATTACAGTCTATTAAGTACTTTTGGACTGCAGTCAATGTTGTAATGTGGGAAACGCAGCAGCCAATTTGCGCACAGAAAGCTCTCACAAACAGCAATGTGATAATGCCCAGATAATCTGTTTTTTGTTATGTCGATTGAGGGATAAATATTGGCTACGACACCGGGGATAACTCCCCTGCTCTTCTTTGAAATAGTGCCAAGAGATCTTTTACGTCCACCTGAGAGGGCAGATGTCTCATCCAGAAGATGGCATCTCTGACAGTGCAGCACTCCCTCAACAGTGCATCGGTGTGTCAGCCTAGATGTTTGTGCTCAAGTCCCTGGAGTGGGACATGAACCCACAACAGAGACGAGAGTCCATGAGGCTAGATTTTACACTTTTGTGCTTATTGCCCAAAAATGGGCATTATTTCCGGCGTGGGCAGTAAAAATGGGTTTTCAGATCGCCGGCTTCTCGCCCATTCTCAAAGTACCTAGACTCAATTTTTGAAATTGGCTGTTATCGCAAGTGATACGAAATGGACGGTAGCATTAAATCTCATTGACCTTCTGACGTAAAGTGTCGCCGTACTTAGCAACGGCATGGCAACGCTCGATTCTCGCGATTCAGGAGGTCAAGGGTCATCATGACATGCGCAGAAGAGGAGACCGAGAGAGAGGGAGCTGAGATAGACTGAAGGTATGTGTGGGTGTGGTGTGGCTGCTTTGGGAGGAAGGAGGGAGACTTTAGAGTTTTAGAACAAATAGGGAAATAAAAATTAGCTGTTAACAGCCACATATTTGCCCGAATTTGGCCAATAATGGAGGAAGAGGAGGAAGCATCACAGCACGCTGTGGAGACTGATGCTGGAGAGAGCAGTAAGGGCACAAAAGAGAAGGAGGTTCTCAGAAGAGGCAACTGCCTCCCTCCTGCAGGAGGTCGCGTTACGCTGGGGTGATTTGGCACAGGGAGGGCGTGGGAAGCCCACCCCAAAGGCATACAGAAGATATGGACCGAGAAAGCAGAGGTGGTCTTGTCGGCGACCAACGAGGTACGCGAGCGCAATCGATGCTGCAAACGATGGAACGACCTTGTGGGATCCGCAAAAGTATTACATTTATTAACATGTACTTATGTATTTATATAATTTGATTTGTAACAGTCATGAGTGAATATCAGCAGATGTGAGGTCTTGTACTTTTACGAGGAATGTTTTACGCAAAGCGTGCGGTCACGCTGCAAGTCTTTAGGTAAAGAATGATAATTATCATAATAATCATGATTACATCTGTCGGTTAGGTATAGTATCAGTCTCTGTGGCAGTACCTAGCAATGATATCATGCAATAATCTCATACTATGTCGACCTGTCACCTTTTACAGAAGAAGCTATCGACGATGAGGTCCATGCAGAGGCGAACGGGTGGGGGGCCACCAGTTGTCAGCGACATCACTGACATGGAGGAGTGGGTGCTCACACTCGTGGGGAAGCATACCCGGACAGCCACAGAAGCATCTGCAAACCCTGAAGTGATGCCACATGAGTAAAGCTTACACCATTGCGTGATGTAAATTCACTAGATGCCACACCCACTCATATCCGAACAATTATATATGATAGATGATTTCTAAAATTGTCCTAGAAATAATGCTGGCCCAATGAAAATCATTGCAATGCAAATGTGTTGATGGTCATGAAATGTAATGTCTGTGATGATTTTGATAGTGGTGGTGCTTTTGTCGTGCATATGCTGTGTGTAGCGCTGGACTCACCTTGTGACCCTAGCACCCCCTTCTCCTCTAATAACCTCATTTGTGTTTTGCAGCTCAGCCAGCAGCGCGGCCCCAGGCAAGACCACAGAGGCCAGAAGGTGGGGGCACAGGGCCGGACTCGCCGGACGATCCTACATCTGCTGAAGAGCTCCGATTCTCACCCGTCAATCTGCTGGGTCTGTTCTCCACGGATGAGAACACCAACTTCGAGGAACCTGCATCGCCACGCTCCAGAAGCCATTCCACCCCAAGGCCATCTAGTGGTCCTCCGGTCGTTCCTGTCTCCACTCTGGAGGTACCGGGCCCAAGCACCTCGCCACAGGGCAACCTATTTGTCCTCAGGACAGCGCCGACCCCGCGGAGGCCTCGTGGACGTGGCAGGCCTGGTCCACGAGCGCCACATGAGAGTAGAGAGATGGTTCAGTTGTCCAGGAGGACTGTAGACATTGGTGACCAGCTCATCGAAGCATTAGGGGGCATATCCCGACAGCTGGCCACCATGACTGAGTAGATTCTGCGGATGGCGGAGGCCCTGGATGCGATAGCCAGGAACACTGCTGGCACAGGCCCCCCAGTGGTCCCAGAGCATGACACTCCACCCCTAGGTCCTGCACCACCACTGCGAACGACAAATGAGAGCAAGGATCAAGATCCTGCTTCTGCATCAGAAAATGTTGTCCACTCTGCCCCCCAGCTCCTGTACCCATGCAACCACCGCCTCTGCCTTCATCCCCCCCAATGAGGCACCACCTGAGGAGCTCCTTGGCCAGGTACCATGGAGCGAGGATGGGAAGGAGTAGAGGTGGGGAGAAGAAGGGGAAGGGGAAGGAAAGTGAGGTGCATGTCCGCAGGTGATGGCTGTGTTATATCTCCATCTGGGTGTATGCAATTTGTTGTAATGTATGGGGAGACGGGACCATCCTTCTGCTTTGCATTTGTATTCTCTGTTGCTGGACATGTTGACCATTTGTTTGATGTCAATGGTGGAAAAAGTGGGGTATGGGCGGGGGTTGGGTGTTTTTGCCCGTGATACTTATGATTTCAGACCAATGTTGATATAAATATTTTTTTATTGAACATAACCTTGTTGCGCATTGTCTCAGATAGCTGGACCTTTACACACTGGTGATTCCTTAACATGAAAGGGTTAAATAAAAATTAACATCAATCAAAGTAAACTTTAACTGGCACCAAGTTGATGGGCACCATTGATGTCAGAGCTGCACACACACAGCAGTGTGTCAGTGTTGTCACTCATAGCAACGTTCTTTCAGGCAAATCGTTCCGATATCAGCTCCTCAAGAGTCTTGCAGCTATGTAGCCACCACGGGCCCTTTCCTGCGGTCTGGAGGGAGTCGTGGACATGGTTGCATAGGCAGCCTGCTTGTCTGGCCCTAGGTTAGCGTCCAGCCCCTCGTCGTCCTCTTCCTCTCTCTCCTGAGGTGGAGCATCAGTCCCTTCTGGCAATTCTTGTCCCCTCCTGATTGCCTGGTGATGCAGCATGGAGACACGACCATGAATTTACGTACTTGTTCAGGGTTGTATTGTAGCTCCCCTCCTGACTGGTCCAGACATCTGAAGTGCTGCTTAAGCACAGTTATTGTTTTCTGGACCACATTGCCTGTGTCTCTGTGGCTCTGGTTGTATCGCTTCTCGGCCTTGGTGTGGGTGTCAGGCAGGGGGTTCATCAGCCAGGTGGCTAGGCCATATCGGTTATCGTCAACCATCCAGCATTGTTCTTGTGGCTGACTCGTAAAGATGTCAGAGACAGCGCTCTCACGCAGGATGTGAGCCTCATCGAAGGTGCGGACATTTGGCAATCACTGCCATGATGATCTGATTGTGGTTGACAACTAGTTAGACCTTCAGGGAGTGAAATCCTTTTCTGTTATGCAAAATGCTCCGGGTTCTGAGAAGGTGGCCGTATGATGATGTCAGTGTACTGTACCCTGGGGAACTTGGCAATGTGGTAGAATGCTCCAGCCCTGTCAGGCTGAGCCTCCATGGTCATGGGGGAATTGATAATGTCTATCCTTCATACATACAGGGCCTCCTTGACCTGTCTAATGCAGCGATGTGTTGCCTAGTGAGACAGATGGCAAATCTCGACTGCAGAGGCCCGAAAGGAACCAGATGCGTAGAAAGACAGTGACCTTGACCTCGACCGATACTGATGTCCTGATGGCAGACTGCATATGTGTCCTGAATAGCTCACATATTTCATTGATCCCCACCTTGTGGAAGCACAGTCTCCGAAGGCAGGTGTGGTTGGACAGTTGAGGTAAGATCTCTTTTCCCTGTACGTGCGGGGTGTGTATGGTCTGGCCCTCCTCCTCAGTCTTGCATGTCTTAAATTAAGGACATAATGATGTGCATCACACATTGAGCTATCTGCACTCTGCAGCATCTGTGTATTAATCTATGTAGGCTGAGAAATGGCTGGCCCCATTGCAATAAAAGTATAATAGCAATTGACCAGAAGCAATAATTTCCTCACTAAAATACCCAATAGTCCAGAGTCTGAAAATATTTGTTGAGATGGTCACTTCACCCGAGAAGAACTCCAGAGTCAATGCAACTCCCGCGAAGTTTAAGCAGCCTTTTGAGTGAAGCAAGCTACGATTTGAAAAATGGCAGCCACACCACTGGCTTTAGTTCAGAACAGTTCCACTTTTTCTGGGCGGCTTTTTGAGCGAGCGATATTGTGGGCGATACGTGTGCGAGGTGGTGAAAGTGACGGTGGGCGATCTCCTGGGCGTTAGTTTCGCCAAATGTGCTCTTTACGACAAAAAAAATGGGCAGGCGGTATTATTGAATCTCGCCGTTAATTCCGTGTAGAAAGTAACGCTGGGCGATATTATGGGCGTTGTTTTCACACATTCTGATGAATCCGCCCCAAAAAATTGGGCGGGCGGCATTATTTTTTCCTGCCATTACACACATGGGGAAAGTAATGCTCAGCGATATTTTTCAAAAAAATGCTTGTCAATTTCTATTTGTGGCTAAATGAGTGATATATGGGCATTATACATCATTTTACTGGTAAAATAGACATTAAGTGGGTGTTAAGCATGCAAAAAATGTGGAAAGTCTAGCCCATGGATCCCTACTGCATGAATGAAGGTCCTAGTAGAGGTATGAATTAGTACTGGCAATGTAAGCATATTGCAACTTACTATGAAAATAATCATATTTCACTCACTGTTGAAATCAAGTTAACAACCGATTGATGTATGACCTGTAGGTCGCTGATATTTAATTCTGTCGCCTGGTAGCTGGGAGGCCCTATCTCCCCATCTCCAATGGCCGGGGATGCAGAAATGTCACGGATCTTCAGCGCTTCCTCCTCTGCAGTTGTTAGCTGGGAAATCTGTGAAGGGCCAACTCCAATTCTCGCCCTCTCGCTCTATTCTGTATGCTCTTCTCCTGAAAAGGAGGGAAAGTACAGATCTATGAGTGATTGTAATGGCATGTGTTCAGCCGAAGGATGGAGTGCATTTGGTGAGGGCGACTTTTAGGGAGAGGTCTGAAATTGCACAAGGATGTGGGTGAGTGGCAGTGGTGGACGGATAGATGGTGATGTGAGGAAGTGCATAAAAGAGAAAGATGGGTGTACCTGCAAGGTAAATGGGTATAACAAGTGATGTGTTGGAATAGACTAGTGAGGGGGTTAGGGTTAGGGTTGGGCACAGCTGGATGTATGTGAATGTGTAACTGTATTCACCTTTGCTGACTTGGTTAGGTCATTAAAGTGCTTCCTGCACTGAATCCAGAAGTGTGACACAATGCGCCTGCTGCTGACCTCCTGGACCACCTCGAGCCATGCCTTCTTTGTGGCAGCAGCAGGTTTCTTCCTCCCATTGCCAGAGAAGAATATCTCTTGTAGGTTCCTCACTGTCCCCAGCAGCACATCAAGGGACACATCATAGAAGGGGGCGCAGCCTTTGACCATCCTTAATCCAATGTCACACTTTGACTTTTGTTGTTTCCAATTCCAATCTCCTCCAAATGTCATCTTCGGATTGGCCCATTATATTATGGAGTAGAGATTGGGAGGGGGAGGGGGGCCCCATCGCGGCCGCTGTTGAGCAAATGACGCCAAAGCCGGAGGTAAAATGTAATGATCTGGCTGGATTAAAATGCCATTGACAGATGCCCTGAACTTACTTCCAGGTTTCCCACATGATATTGAACACCACCTTGCTCCTAAAATGCCTCCAAGTTAATATCAGGGCCAATATTTCAGTGAGTGAGTGGTGAATCTATGAAAGAGTCTCCCTAGGCAGAGAGTGGAAGCAGATAGTATTGATTAACTCAAATGTAAATTAGAATGATTTCCTTCAGAAAGCAACTTTTTGGTATACAGTCGTTAAATAATTTGAGACATGACATGTGGAAAGTGTAGCATGCTTGGAAGGAAAAAGATGACTTTGGGCCTCAAAGCTCTCCACCACTGAGGATTTCATCGGCACATGTCTGGGTCTGTTGTAATTGATAGAGATTGATTATGATGATTAATCAATAATTCCATTATCATTGTATCAAGAGACGAGCAGGATGGTAGAAGTGAACTAGATGGACATTGTTCTTTTTTCATCTAGCAATTCTTATGTTCCTATATTCCTAACACAAAGAATACTTTGTATTCGTTAGTCCGAATCAATGTTATCTAATTGTTATATAAAGACTTGGAGCTTTCCGGCACCGGCCTTTTCATTCCTACCTTGTTACCTGAACCGGTACATTTTCTGCTCCAGCCCCTGGTTTTCTGTCCATTAAAATGAACGCATAGAAAATCACGGGCTCGGAATGCACAGTTTACCTCGATGTGTTCCTGGCATATGCTATCAGCACAATAGTGTAAAGGTCATCTTTTAGTGCCCTATTAGTTAGTTTTCACCTTATTGGTGTCAATTTTGACTTGTGAAAATCAAATTTAATGGGCAATAAATGCCTGAAAAATGGGTTTGGTTCCTTAACGGTCAGTTAACCCCAATGATTGGCCAACTGTAACTTTCACAGAAGTCTATCGCTTGCCTGAAACAAGTGGTAGGCCTCTTTCCTATGCAATACGGGGTCCCAATTATATAGTTTGAATCCTGATTGTAATATTAAGGGACACAAGGTTGGAGATTGCAATGCAAAATCTCTGGCCATGTGTTGGTCTTTGAGTCAAGAAATGGACAGGAAAATGTATTTCATTTAATTTTTGTGGAGTCAGACAATCGACTTTCCACTTCACATCACTGGGCAAGTGCCCATATATTGCCCAAAAAGGCCTGCTATCGCCCATTTTGACTCAAAAGTGAAAAGTTGGGCCAGCACATTGCCGGAAAATTGACGTCCCAACTTTTGGCTCACATCGCTGAGGTGATCGCTGAGGTGATCGCCCACACATCGCCTAGCCCAACGTTCAGCAAATCGCCGGCACATCACCAGGCTGATCGCTCGCCGAGAACATCGCTGGAGAATAGTTACTTTTCCCGGGCCTTCTTCACAGAGTTTGGCACTACGTACGCCATTTTGAATGTCGCAGGAAGAGAGGAGATTGCTTAAACAGGGGCTTAGATAGTTTGTGAAATATTTAAGGGCTTTTTATAGATAGATCCACTCAAAATTAGACATTTTATCATATTTATATTAATAAGTGATGTTTCATCCTTACTTGGTCTGGCCTGGCCATTGTTTTACAACAGTTACATTCATGTTTTACTAAAACTTACATTATTAGAAGATACTGACCAACAATTGTAAAGTGAAAGAAAATTGTTTTAATAAAATAACAGCTCTTGAACATTATTTTTAAATAACAAACACAAAAACACACTCCCACCCCTCCCCCAAAACACTCCCCCACCCAAATCCCAACAGTGACACAACAATAAAAACACCAACAATAAACAATGTGAACAACATGTACAATATTAAAAAGATTGCATCCCCTTCCCTACCTGCAGACACCGTTTCCCACCAGATCCTGGACCCAACCGTTTTCTTACCTCACCCACCCGTTTTGGTCCCCAGGTACTGCTACGAAACTGGCATGCAGTAGGCAATGGCAAGACTTCCTGCCGTGGAGGGGGATATGGTGGCATGATCACCTGTTGGGGGCTGTCAGAGGGGAAGACAAAATATAGAAACATAGAAATATAGAAAATAGGTGTAGGAGTAGGCCATTCGGCCCTTCAAGCCTGCACCACCATTCAATAAGATCATGGCTGATCACCACCTCAGTACCCCTTTCCTGCTTTCTCTCCATGCCACTTGATCCCTTTAGCTGTAAGGGCTATATCTAACTCGCTCTTGAATATATCCAACAAACTGGCATCAACAACTCTCTGCAGGTTAACAACTCTCTGAGTGAAGAAGTTTCTCCTCATCTCGGTCCTAAATGGCTTACCCCTTATCCTTAGACTATGTCCCCTGGTTCTGGACTTCCCCAACATCAGGAACATTCTTCCTGCATCTAACCTGTCCAGTCCCATCAGAATTTTATATGTTTCTATGAGATCCCCTTTCATCCTTCTAAACTCCAGTGAATACAGGCCCAGTCGATCCAATCTCTCCTCATATGTCAGTCCTGCCATCCCGGGAATCAGTCTGGTGAACCTTCGCTGCACTCCTTCAATAGCAAGAACGTCCTTCCTCAGATTAGGAGACCAAAACTGTACACAATATTCCAGGTGAGGCCTCACCAAGGCCCTGTACAACAACAGTAAGTCCGCCCTGCTCCTATACTCAAATCCCCTAGCTATGAAGGCCAACATGCTATTTGCCTTCTTCACCGCCTGCTGTACCTGCATGCCAACTTTCAATGACTGATGTACCAAGACACCCAGGTCTCGTTGCACCTCCCCTTTTCCTAATCTGCCACCATTCAGATAATACTCGCCTTTGTGTTTTTGCCACCAAAGTGGATAAGCTCACATTTATCCACATTATACTGCATCTGCCATGCATTTGCCCACTCACCTAACCTGTCCAAGTCACCCTGCAGCCTCTTAGCATCCTCCTCACAGTGCACACCGCCACCCATCTGCAAACTTGGAGATATTACACTCAATTCCTTCATCTAAATCATTGATGTATATTGTATATAGCTAGAGTCCCAGCACTGAGCCCTGCAGCACCCCACTAGTCACTGCCTGCCATTCTGAAAATGACCCATTTATCCCGACTCTCTGCTTCCTGTCTGCCAAGCAGTTCTCTATCGATGTCAATACATTATCCTCAATACCATGTGCTTTAATTTTGCACACTAATCTCTAGTGTGGGACCTTGTCAAAAGCCTTTTGAAAGTCCAAATACATCACATCCACTGGTTCTCCATTGTCCACTCTTCTAGTTACATCAATAAAAAGATTTGTCCAGCATGATTTCCCTTTCATAAATCCATGCTAACTTGGACCGATCCTGTTACTGCTTTCCCAATGCGCTGCTATTTCATCTTTAATAATTGATTCCAACATTTTCCCCACTGCTGATGTCAGGCTAACCAGTCGATAATTCCCCGTTTTCTCTCTCCCTCCTTTCTTAAAAAGTGGTGTTACATTAGCTACCATCCAGTCCATAGGAACTGATCCAGAGTCAATCGTCTGCATCCCAGAGAACCTAAGCAGTCTATTAAGCTCTGGGGATTTATCGGCCTTCAATCCCATCAATTTCCCTAACACAAAACAGGGGGATCGCCTTCCGAGTCAGGAGGTGGTGCTTACTCTGTGCTGGTGCTTGTGGTCACGGGACCTTGGGGTGCAGTGCCGTGTGCCGCCAAGAACGTATGCCGCATTGCATGGGAGGAGGCGGTGTTTTCACGTATCTCATGGATCATCTACTGCTGTTGCCTCCACTTGGCAAGCAGACACCCGGGAGAATTCCTCCGTGAACCCCACAAACACTTGGAGCTGCATGCGCTGGATCACGACAGACTCCTTGCACAGTCGTGCCAGGCTCTCTACGCGATCGTCCAGGGTAGGCTTTTGCTCAAGCCGTTGACCTGGCCTCCGTGGGGTCTGCAACAGCACCAATGTGCGCCTTGGCATCGCCAACTGCATGCTGCTTGTTGCCGGTACCTCTTCGGTGGAAATCAACGTCGTGGCCGCAGGTTTAACAAACAGAGGGATGCAAAGGGCATCCTCCTCTGTCTCCAAGTATTCCTCCTCCTCTGGCTCGGTGGTCTCCTCCTCTTCACCACCCATGGTGAATGACACATGCGGTGGGGCAGGTGCATGTGAGGGTGTGACCTCCACTGGCACCTCTGGAGCTGGGAGTCTTGCAAAACACAATTGAGCTCATTAGAATAGAAGTGATTATTGCACTACGCTGGCAATCGTAGGAGGAACAGCACTACTCCATTAAATGTGAGCGAGAGACGTTACATATTAATGCATCATATGGTAGTACATATAGTGGTACATCTATGTGGAATTCACTGCGCCAGAAAGCTGTGGAGGCTGGATCAATCGCAGATAGGCAGAATGATAAGGGAGCGAGGGTTTATCGGGTGTGGACAGAGAAGGAGACCGATGGCCAGTTGGCCTGCTCTTATGTTCTATGTTCTTATGTTGTCAACCTGAGAGTAGCACAGAGACTGCATAACATGACATCTTTCATCTTTTATATTATAATGAAATGATGTTTCATTACTTTAACACTGCTTGACACATAATTCATGTGACGCATGGGAGGGTCTGGCGCGACTGTGGGCCCCCTCTCGTGTTGCAGCACGTTCCTCAAGGCCGGTCAGTGTCTGTATTACAGCAGGGCCTCCTCTGGTGCGCCACTGCTGCGCCCGATTATGAGATATCTTCCTCTGCAAACATGAAAAGAGCATGGCATAAGCTGCTTGACTAGGTTATATCATTTATAGACAATAGTTTCCAATATTATATGCTAATAAGGTTTGTGTCCACAATTGATGCACAGTTGTAACAAAGGTTGGTGTGTTTAGGAGTTAAAGCTTGACACAGATATCTCTCTTGAATACAATCTACATTGAACTCGGCAATGACAGTAGCTAATGTCTAAAATTGTCCCAGGTCAGACAGTGAGCAAAGGCAGCTCTCCCCCAGTCCATGCTGGGTCCCTGTGTAAGTGATAACAGCCAGCGAGACTTAAAAAGGACACAGGTTCATAGCCATGTCAAGTTCTTATATATGTTACAATAACAAGCTTACATTTAATCCAAGAGATTGGCTATTATAATTAAAATTAAACTTAGAATTTGCATCATTACAATATAAAATCGTACTTACTCTTGCTGAAGCCACAAGGCTGTTCCAGAGCTTACGGCACTGGTCGGATCCCCTGGCTTTGTGGGACACAGACGAGACGACAGCGGCAATCTCGCTCCATATCTGATGGTACGCCCGTGGTGCTGGTTTCCCACCACGCACCCCGCTCCAATCAATTGGGCCTACCGGGAGTGGACCTCTGTGACGAGGGCCTCGGTGGCCTAATCCAAAAAGGGTTTGGATGTCTTCCTCACCGTCTCCACATCTCTAACATTTTCATCACTGTCAGAAATATCCTTTACCCCTCTCTCTATCTCTCTCTCTTTTTTCTGTCTCCTCTCTGTCTCTGCATTCCTCCTCTATCTCTATCTCTCTCTCGCTATCTTCTCTCAATCTCTCTCCCCCTTCTGCGCAGGTGTGGATGACCCCTGACCTCCTGAAATGCAGGAAAACATGTCCAACAAAAAAAAACTTGCATGCGCAGAAGGCCGTTGCTCGGGAATCTTTTGCCTTCACCATCGTTGGGTTATTGCTGGGTGATGTCACATCGCTGGGCTCTCGCTTTGCCCATTTCACACCGCTGGGCTATTGGCGAGCCGAATGTCGCGATCCAAAAAATGGGCGATGTTCCAGCGATCATGAAGGCTGCAACATCGCTAAGGCTGGAAGAGCGCCCATTTTATGGGCCCTAGCGAGAAAAGTTGAAAGTCTAGCCCATTCCTCTCCAGGCTGTACAAAATACTGTGGTCTGCTCCTGTCCCACAGTCGCTCTCTTTGGCTTGGCTCCCCAACCCCGCCCAGAACTCACCAGCTAGCCTGCTTTCCGTAGGAGCCAGCCGGAATGTGTCAGGCCTCACCTGGTGAACTGCATACGGTCGCAGCTCACTGCTTCCATTCAAATGAGGTCCGATGCTGAATTTGGCTCTGGTCCTTGTTTGTTACCAATCGGTACACAGAGCAATCACTCCACTGACTTGTGCCCAAACTTGCTTGCTTTTTCCCACTATCTTTGATTTGTTTTATATTTTTTGTAAAGGCCACAAGCAAGTTTATCTGGAAGAAAACTAATTTTAAAGTAACATATGTATATATAGAATGCAATGCGAAATAGAACTCTTGTGGAAAGGACTCAGTAAAGATCAAAATGACTTATCTATGATGTAAATGACCTTTAAGTTTTCAATTTCAAATCAATCACTGGAAAATTTGCATTTATTCAGAAAAATCAGAATTTTGACCCAATGTAAATTACTTAATATTTCCAGGATAATAGAATACAGGAAAGAATGAAGTGGAGAGTAATACGCTAGTCAAATTAACTCACTTAAGAAGTGCAGTTCACAACTTGCACAGACACTTTCATTTTATCTATAAGTCTATTAAGGGTGACCATGTCAAATGTTCTTCTGAATATAAAGATTTATAGAATGCCAATCACATCCCTTAGTACACAATCACAACCTCAGAGACCTTCCTTTCCAAAAATCTATCTTGCTTTGGATTTATTGCCTTTACTCTTCCTTAAATTGTCTTGAATTGCTTCTTTTATAATTGACTCCAATATTTTCCCATTATAGATGTCAAGTTAGTAGGTCTATAATTCTTCAAATCATAACTCTGACCTTTTTTAAAAGATTGCAATCGCAACAGCTATTTAGCAGTCATGCCAAGCCCTGGGGAGGATTTCCTCTGTGCAAATTTGCTTTCATTACATGGAAATGCTCATCTTCCTTGAGTTTTGCAGAATTTATTCTCTGCATAGAATTACATATGCCCTGATATTTATGGGGAGGCAGGGAAGGTGCGGGGGTATGCTGTAGCATGGGGAAAATTTGCCAGGCCGGGGATGTGGATGTCCTGCTGAATTTAACGGCAGGACCTCATTACAAATTTTTCTTACGTTTCCCACCCGGCCAAGAATGGCAATTGGGAGGGAGGGAGGGAGAGATTGAGGCTGGATGTCACTGATCACGGCGGGAGGAGATAGGGGCCGCAAGCGACAGAGAGGAGGCCAAAGGCTTCCTTGAAGGGGAAGCTCTCCCTGTTCATCCTGGCCCACAAGGTGTGCTGTAGACGGCGCTTGCCTTGAGCCAGCAGCTCCCACCTCCCTTTTACTGCAGGGAAACACTTGCTATAACTGTTACATTTAAATCAGGCGCTCAATTGCCTTGTGACAGATTGATTTAAATGTGTTAAAGTGTCCCACCTTGGAAAGTCAGGACACTGGCACAGCGCTCTAACCACTGCCATAAAAATAATGGCAGGCAGACATGTGGCGGGTTGGTTCCCCATTTAAAATGTTTTAACTCCCGACCCTCTCCTGCCATAGAGACGATAGTATCTACAGCATAGAGACACAGCCAACTGGTCTATGCTGGTGTTTATACTCTTTATGAGTCTTCTACCACTATCATTACCTCTTCCCATCCTGCCCCATATCCTTCAGTTCCCTTCTCCCCAAGTGTACATTCCCTTCAATGCATCAATGCTATCTGTTTCAACCAATCTATGTTGCACTAAGTTCTATATTCTTACCACTCTCAGTGTAAAGAAATTCCTCCTAACTTCTTCCATTCCCCATCCCCCCCACCTGCCCAGCATCATTTCTTGAGAATATGCCTAAAGATTCATTTCATTTCCACCAGCATGTACAATGATTTAATTCCCAGTTTCCTCTGTTCGTGGCTATCTTATATTTATGCCTCCTTGTTCTGGATTCATCAATAAACAAGAACAATTTCTCCACATCCACCTCATCGAGGTCTTTTGTAATTTTAAAGATCTCTATCAGGTCTCCTCTTAGTTCTATGTCACCCTTTACTTCTATCCTCATAGACTTCAGTATTTGCAGACATGTTTTACCTGAAGTTTCACGAGTCTCTACCTACCCTCGGGACTGTAATTGCTCCTTTCTATAAGAGCCATGACTGCCTCAAAGAGGTGGCCATGGGTCAGTAAGGACTCAACGCCTAGTTGGCGTGGAGTCACCAATACTTCATAAATTGCCCTCCATTTTTTTCCCAGCGGTGCTTGTCACTGCACCGACCGCGTCGCTGCCCGTCGGGCATGCACCGACCTCCACTGATCAGCGGCGACCCCCTTTCCGACCCATGTGGGAAATTGCTCCGTGTGATTTTGCCATGTGGGAAATTGCTCCACAGGAGCGGATCGGCTGCCACTTGGTGCCCCCGAAAGCTTTCCCCGGCAGGAAGCTGTGTGTGGCCCAGCCGAAACCATCTCAGGCTGAACTAAACTAAATGCTGAGTTCTCAGCGGCCTTCGTCTTTAACTGAAGTTGTGGGATGTTGGGGTCAATTTTCCCCAATGCCGATTTTTGGCGTATTGCAAGAGTTACACTTGATTTTATTGGCCCCGGCTACTCCAAAAAAAAACTTGCAAGTTTCCCCGTTCTAATTTTTGAAATTGGCGCTGCGCAGCCTGTTCTTTAACTTTGGCGGGTGGAGCCTAATTTCTGCACCGAGAAAAGGATCCCCCCACTTTTGCATATGCACGGAAAAAAAAGGAAGTTTTTTACAAGACTGCTATAGGCGCACATGCCCAGTACACCTCCCGGTCTCCATTCGACCAGTTTTAAAGAGCCAGTTGTGTGTGAGAAATCAGTGGAAAAATTGGAGTTACAATATGCAACGCGGCTGAAAGACCAAGAATTTCTCACAGGGCGAAGTGGTGGCACAAGTTATTGTAATTGAGGCCAGATGGCACGAGCTGGACACCACATAAAAATTTCACCGAAAGAACTTAAAAAACACTGGAACCAACTTGCAGAAGATTACGGTGCAATGGTAACCACCCCGAGGTCTGGAGGCCAATGCAAAAAGAATTGGCAGGACCTTGGTCAAGTAGTTAGGGTAAGTAATATTTTAATTTATTCATTGGAATTGCAATTGTAAATGTGACCATCTATCTGCCCCACCCAGCAGAAAGACACCCTCTCTAAAAAGTTATATTTTCATTTTTGCAGAAGGACATGGCACACAACAAAATGGAAAGAACTCGAACAGGAGGAGGCCCGGCAAATCTGACACCCATGGAAGACAAGATCGCTGCTTTGATGGGTCCTGCCTGGAGAAACCAACCACCACTGCACAAACTAGGTCCACACTCAAGGGAGAGGGTAAGTCCTGCAAATTCCACATTCTGCCTTTACTAAAAGTTAAGTGCTGCGCGGGTTAACCATACTTCGGCTCATGGGAATGTCTCCGTCAGCTACGCTTCGGTGATGCAATGTGTTATCATTCATTGTGGTCCTTCAAATGAGCCTGCTGCCTGCGCTGTGTGAGCCTACTCATGTCACCCACCCTGCCCCCTCCTCTGCTGCTAACCATTTGTCTGTTCTGTTATATTTTGCAGAACTTGAGGCCAACCCTGACGAGGCCGAAACCAATGCAGAAGAAGATTCAGACGCAGACGAGCCTGAAGAGGAGAACATTTTCCAATCCCATGTTCCAGACCAAGGGCATGGCGGTGAGGGGGAGGGGCATGGGGAGGGGGAGGGGGAGGGGGAAGATGAAGCCCCATTCGTACTCACTCTGGAGGAAGTGCAGGTGCCACGTATTGAGGTGCCAACCCCTATCCTGAGTGGTAGGAGTGTTGAGACATTCCATGGTTTCTCACAGTTCGAGGCTGGGGTTTCTCATGGGGTGCAGCAAGGCACACCCAGCGCCCTACCATCCCAGGCTGCGGGTCCCACTGGGATGCGGCAAGGCACACCCAGGGCCCCACTGTCAGAGGCTGCGGGTCCCAGTGGGATGCAGCAAGCCATGCCCAGGGTGAGGAAGGAAGGAGAGTTTGACAGCGCTCTCTTGAGGTGCAGATCTAACAGATGTGGTTCAGATGATGGCAATGAGTGTAGAAAGCATTGATCTTATGTGATCACTCCTGGACACTATCAGTGGGGTGGGTGATCAGGTAGCGGGACTGTCGGGAGAAGTAACAACACTCTCATGAAAAATGGGAACACTGTCCAGGCATATGAGGGAGAAAATGTCACAGGCAGCGGATACACTGTCAGTGCACATAAGGCAGGGAATGTTGCAGTTGCTGATACACTGTCGGTGAACATGATGGAGGAAATATTGCAGATAGTTGAGACACTATCGGCAAACATGAGGGAGGGAATGTCGCAAGTAGCTGATACACTGTCAGCGAAGATGAAGGAGGGAATGTTGCAGGTAGTTGAGACACCGTCAGGCACATGAGGGAGGGAATGTCGGAGTTAGCTGCTGCAATAAGGGAACACGCCCAGACCCCGTGGCCATTGACAGAATCAACTGCCACTCCCACTCCAATCCCAAGACCAGCCTCTGAAGAGACCCAAGCTGGGACTTCCACAATACCGCTTGCCCACACAACTCCCTCGATAAGTGCGCATTATCCGAGATGCTCGAAAGAATATGCTTGGTACTAACCCAAGAAACGCTGCGCCACCACCTGCGGGCAGGGATGAAGTCACCAAGACCAAATGCAGCGGGCGGTCTTAGAATAAGTTGGAGGAGAGATGGGTGCAGCCTTTCTTTGCTGCTGTTGTTGTTGTTGTTGTTATTATTGTTGTTACTTTTGTTACTGTTGTAAATGTTCTCACATTAAAAGCTTTTTGTAAGTGATGTAAATTTACAAGTTTAAAAGTTTGTAAGTGATCTTATAGTTTGTAACTGATCTTAAATGAAAACTTTAAAGTTTGATACAAGAATATTTTTATTGAAGTTACGTGAAGCACAAACAAGTGTTTGTTAAACTTTTGAATAAAATATATTTTAAATTATAACTGAATCATTTCCATTATTTGTTCCATTATGAACACAACTTTTTGAACTATTGAAGAATGATTTACATTATTTTTCCATTATTACCACAACACAACATTATGGAGCAGGCCCAAACAATAAACATGGTCCATTTGGAATAGTTGCCACTGAGCCTTCAGGTAGTAAAGCATTCACAGATGAGCTGCTGGTGCAAGACTTGATCAATCGTTAAAGGGGCATGTCGGGCTGCCCTCCTCCACTGTCATGCTCCAGATTCAGGTAGTTGCATGGCTTCCTCCTCCTTCTCATCCTCCTCCTCCTCGTCATCTGCATCTTCCTCCTCATCATCAGCCACTCTCACTTCAGGTCCCTCTTTTACAACCAGCTGCTGCTGCCAAATGATGGCTAAGTTATGCAGCATGCAGCACACCACATTGAACTGACTGATAATCTCAGGGGATTATTACAAGTAGCCTCTGGAATGATCCAGGCATCGGAAATGCAGCTTCAAGATGCCAATGGTCCTCTCTATTATGCTGCACGTCGCAATGTGTGACATGTTGTAGTCCCGATCAGCTTCTGTCCGGGTTATGCACAGGGGTGTCATGAGCCAGGTGGCAAGGCCGTAATTTTTGTTTCCCAGCCGCGTGCTCTGCCCTTCTGGCTGCTGCTGAAACATGGGAGATATAGCGCTCTTGCATAGGATGAACACATCATGGTGCTCCCAGGGTATCTCGTATCAACTGACATAATGTGATGCATGACATCACAGAGAAGCTGCAAATTTACGACTGGAAGCCTTTTCTGTTCTTGTACATCTCAGAAACCTCCAAAGGTGCTCGCAAGGCGATATGGGTACAATCAATGCAGCCCTGTACCTTTAGGAAGCCAGCAATCCTGGAGAAGCCCATAGCCCTGTCACGCATTGCCTGGGTGGTTATGGGGAACTTTATGTAGTCATTCCTCTGGGCATATAGTGCAGCAATCACCTGCCAAATGCAGATATGTGTTGCATGTTGAGAAATGGAGCACATATCCCCAGTAGTGGCCTGGAATGATCCAGATATATGAAATGAAAGTACAGCTGTAACCTTTACTTCAACTGACAAAGCAATCCTCCTGACACTTCCAGGTTGCAGATTTGCTTTTACTAATTCACAGATCTCAGATACAACTTATTTGCGGAAATGCAGCCTTCTCACACTGTCTGCATCACTCAGGTGCAGGTATGAATGCCTGTCTCGATATACCTGATGTGGGTAAGGCCTCCTGCCCATCATCCTACGTGCTCTGCGATTCCTCATGCGATGATGTCGAATCAATCGTCTCCTCCGCAACACCATCATGCAGAAGTCATGCATTGTCCATATTGCCCCCATAATTAAATTGTAGCTTTGCAAGAAGCTCAAAACAGCAGGGCAAAGGACTTAAACCTTCTTTCCTCTCTCTGTCTCCCCAAAGTTGACACTCCTGGCTGTGCATGCGCAATAGGCTTGCTTAGAATGGGAAGCTAGGCATTCAATGAAGACAATTGGAGCAACAAAGTCTAATGCAATTCTTTAATTTTAGATTTTTTTTAAAGTACCACCCCACCGCCGAACATCTCCTCATTGGACTCGAGGGTCGATCAGCAGAATTGCTCTGTCGCCCAGACACAGGGGCTCCGCGTCCACCCCCAGGTTTCTGTTGAAGCTGCGGTTTGTCTAAGGGTTCTCATCCCTTCAGTTCGGCTTCCAGCGCCCCCCCCACCCCCACCTCGCTGGGCTTCTTTTGAAGTCGAGCCCCGAGCCCCTGTGTCCAGGCGAGGGAGCGATTCTGCCGGCCGACGCTCCAACTCTCGAGCCCGGTGAGGAGACGTTTGGAGGTGGTGTGGTACTTTGAAAAAAATCAAAAATTAAAGAATTGCGTTAGACTTCCATTTTCTCCCTTTTGACTCATAAAAAATTAAGTTCCTTTGTCTTCTTGACTCCCTCCAAAACTTCGCATAAATCCAATGTTTTCCTTTAGCTTAACTAACTTATCTTTATTCTTCATAAATAATATTACTCATCTTGTTTTTAACTATATCAGATTCACCTCCTTGCTGATGTCATTCTCATTTGTCCTGCTTATTGTGGATAGGTGATGGATTGTTGTCTATTACGTGCCAGTGTCATAGCTGCACTGGAGTAACTTGGTGAGTGTCCGTATCTAGAGCACAGGACTTCAGCACGATAGTTATGATGTCATCAGTATTCTTTGTTGTATGTTTTGAGCTCAACTACTCTTTAATATCATGTGGAGTTAACCCAATTGGCTGGACATTGCATATATGATGGTAGGGCTCGCAAATGGAGGCCATTTGGCACTTTTGATTAAATTCATAGCAAACACTTCAGTCTTCTATCTTGCACTCATGTACTGGGCTCTGCCATGTTTGAGGAAAAGGATGCTCATTGAATTGCCTCTTACTCCCCTGTTAGTTGCCTGATTGTTTCTTACCATTCGATAAAGGCTGCAAAGCTTTGTTCTGATCCGTAGTGTGGGATTGCCTAGCTCTGTCCATAACCTGCTGCTTACCTGCGATGGCCTCCATGTTCAAATAGCCTTTCGCACTCACTGCGCAGGCCTATGCATATAGATGCCCAATTTAATGAGGTACCTGTTCCCATCACAAGTTGCTATCTTTAGAAGAGCCATATTAATGCAGAGAGGAAACGAAAATCATCACTCATGCTATATGATACTTTGAGCTCCACAAATCAGTGTTTAAAAGTTGTAATTACAATGCACTTGGTGTGGTCTTCCACCTGATGACCTTGCAGTTTCCTGGGTTCTATTGTGATTAGTACTTTGATGTGCTCACTTTAAATTCATTATGAAAGTGGCAATATAACTGCATGCTAAGAATGAGTTGAAAAATCACAGTACATGATAGGGGACAAAAGTCCGACTTAATTCCATTCCCTTTTTCCAATACATGATCAGTTAGAAAGGCAAAACATTCTTTCCTTAAGATTTGCTTTGTTAATTAAGTCAGCTCTGAATGTCTGAATGTCCATGCTTCACAAGATTTTTGACAAGGGGACATTGCTCAGAAGCATCACATTTACAGTCTATGATGTAGTGAAACTGTCAAATTGTGCCTACATTCATGAAGCAATTGTAGAGTTTGCATTATATCCAAATGTAGTACAATTAAAACTTCTGAGTTCTTCAGTTTTATTGATCATTTTGCACCTTACAGCACAATGGTGCATACAAAAGAGAAGTAGGCCAGAACATAATGAAGAGAATAGAGGACTTTGCAAAGCATTTTTATTTTGGAAAGATTATCTCGTACATTTAAACATCCTGTTAGTGGTTTTTGGTCGCCTAAGTTCTACAAACCTATCCAAAACACATCAATCCTTATTAATGGGTTTATAGATTTTACATAAATGGACCTAGTTTTGAACTACCATTAACTAAAGCAGCACTTGACATTAACAATGTGGAATACACAATAATTAAGAAGCTCTACCAATTTAGTGACACAAATATAAATAGCATGGATGCGCTAGATGATGATGTTGCAGTCTTGTGCCAAAGGGACCAGCCATTCTATTCTAATATGGTCGAGGACCTCAGGGCAAGCAGTTAGTTATGATATATAGACTTATACAGCTAAGTTTGCTGTTTTTGTTTATAATTAGTGTACATTGTGACAAAAGTAGATTTTTTACTCATCAAATAGGCAACATTTTACTTTTTTATATGCATGACTATATTTACACAGGACAATGCTTTTTGGAAGCCACGATAGTTGAGATGGAAGCTGTATTTCCTTAGCTAACTACAGACAGAACCTGAAGTCCAGCTGTCTGTGAGAATTCAAGTAGATTCTTGGATTCATAGATAAGCCAGGATATAGGGGCCAAGTTTCGGCCTGAGTTGCTCCTGTTTTTTTGGAGCAACTGGTTTAGAATGGAGTATCTTAGAAATTTGAATTCTCGGCATTTAGTTTGCTCCAGTTGGAACAGTTTCACTTTGGAACAGAATTTTTTTTCAAAAGGGGGCGTGTCCGGCCACTTACGCCTGTTTTCAAAGTTTAGGCAGTGAAAACTTACTCCAAACTAACTTAGAATGGATTAAGTGAAGATTTTTGTACGTTCGAAAAAACCTTGTCGACACTTTAGAAAATCAGGCGTAGGTTACAAATTAGGCGTAGGGAATGGGGGGGGGTTGGTTTAAAGGGAAGTTTACAAACATTAAACACTTCAGTTTTACAAATAAAGAGCCATCATCAATAATAAATGATAAACATATCAATAAATCAACCAATAAATCAATCAAAAAAAATTCATAAAAAATTTAAAAAAAATTAAAAATCAATAAATAAAACATTTTCTACTTACCGACTGCAACACCGGGAGTCCTCCAACAGCGTGCTGGGATGGCCCCCCCAAGTGTGTCTCTGTCAGTGTCTCTATCTCTCTGTCTGTCTGTGCGTGTGTCTCTCACTCTGTCTGTCAGTGTCTGTGTTTCTGACAGCGAGGGGAGGGGGCGAAGGGGGGTGGGGTGGGGGGAGGAGGAGAAGGGAGGTGGGGGGAGAGGGGGAGGAAGGAGGAGGGAGGAAGAGGGGGGTGGGGGTAGAGGGTGGTGGGGAGGGGGGTGGGGGAGGAGGGGTGTGGGGTGGGGGGGGAGGAGGGGAGTGGGGAGGAGGAGGGGGGGAGGAGGAGGAGGGGGGAGGAGGAGGAGGGGGTAGGGGGTGGGAGGGAGGAGAAGGGGGAGGAGAAGGGGGGGAGGAAAAGGGGGGGAGAGGGGGAGAAGGGAGGGAGAGGGGGAGAAGGGAGAGAGGATGGAGGGAGGGAAGGACTGAGGATGGAGGGAGGGAGGGAAGGGGGGAGAGGGGGAGAAGGGAGAGATGATGGAGGGAGGGAGGGAAGGAGAGAGGATGGAGGGAGGGAGGGAAGGAGAGAGGAGGGAGAAAGGAGGGAAGGAGAGAGCAGGGAGGGAGGGAAGGAGAGATGAGGGAGGGGGTGAAGGAGAGAGGAGGGAGGGGGGAAGGAGAGAGGGGGTGGAAGGGAGGGAAGGAGAGAAGGGGAGGGAAGAGAGAGACGGAGGCTGAAAACGGCCAGGCCCAAGACGTCGGGCTGGATTTACAGGTAGGTGGCGTCGGGTCTTGGGGGGTGGGGGTTGCGGAGGTCCGGGGGGGGAGGGTCACGGGGGGGGGGGGGGGGAGTCGCGGAGGGCGGGGGAAGGGGGGGAGAGAGAGTCGCGGAGGTCCGGGGGGTGGGTGGAGCGGAGGTCGGGTCGCCGGGTGGGGGGTGGGGGGGGAGCGCGGGGGTCGGGTCGGGTCCGGTCAGGTGGGAGGAGCCTTATCCACGCAGCCCCAGTGAGGCCATTCGGCCAGGGCTCCAGTAGCTCCAGGGCTGCGTGCTTCAGGCTCCTCCCACAGTTTTGAGCGCCTGGAGCTACTGCACATGCGTGCCCACTGTAGCGCGCATGTGCAGAGGTCCCGGCACTGTTTTCAGCGCAGGGACCTGGGTCCGCCCCCAACAGCTCGTGCTGCACCGCGCCCAGCTCCAGAGGACCTGCAGGGAGCCGGAGAATAGGTAAGTTTTTTTTAGGCGCACTTTCTGGCGCGAAAAACGGGCGTCCAGGTCCGGGCTGCGCCGTTTTAAGCGCGGCCCGAAACTTGGGCCCAAAGAAGCTCTGCCTTAGGTTTAATTAGATTATACTAATTCAAAGCATTAAAATATGTATGATGCCTCAATGAGGTGAGTACAGCAACTTATTATAGAATCATAGAATGGCTACAGCACAGAAAGAATCCATTCAGCTCGTGGAGCCCATACCGGATCTTTGCAAGAGCATTTCAGCTAGTCCCACACCCCTGCTCATTCCCTGTAGCCCTGCAATTTATTTTCCTTCAGGTACTTATCTAATTTCCTTTTGAAAGCCATGATTGAGTTTGCCTCCACCACCCTTTCAGGTAGTGTATTCCAGATCCTAACCATTTGCTGCATAAAAAAGTTTTCCCTCATGTCACCTTTTCTTCTTTTGCCAGTCACCTTTAATCTGTGTCCTCTGGTTCACAGATCCTTCTGCCAATGAGAACAGTTTTTGTCTATCTACTCTGTCTAGACCCCTTATGATTTTGAACACCTCTATCAAATCGCCTCTCAACCTTCTCTGTTCTAAGGAGAACAGCCCCAGCTCCGCAAGCCTATCCACATAACTGAAATCCCTTATCCCGGAATAATTTCTGCAAATCTTTTCTGCACACTCTCTAAGGCCTTTACATCCTTCCTAAAGCACAGTGCCTAGAATTGGACACAATACTCCAGTTGAGGCTGAAGCAGTGTTTTCTAAAGGTTCATCATAATTTTTTTGACAAATTTGCTGGAATTCTTTGAGGATGTAATGAACAGGATGGATAAAGGGGAATCAATGGATGTGGTTTATTTGGACTTCTAGAAGGCATTTGACATGGTGCCACATAAATGGTTACTGCATAAGATAAAAGTTCACGGGGTTGGGTGTAATATATTAGCATGGGTAGAGGATTGGCTAACTAACAGAGAACAGAGAGTTGGGATAAATGTTTCATTCTCAGGTTGGCAATCAGTAACCAGTGAGGTGCAGCAGGGATCAGTGCTGGGACCCCAGCTATTTACAATCTATATTAACAACTTGGAAGAAAGTACTGAGTGTAACATAGCCAAGTTTGCTGATGATACAAAGATGGGAGGAAAAGCAATTTGTGAAGAGGACACAAAAAATCTGCAAAAGGACATAGACAGGCTAAATGAGTGGGCAAAAATTTGGCAGATGGAGTATAATGTCAGAAACTGTGTGGTCATACAATTTGGCAGAAAAAAATCAAATAGCAAGTTATTATTTAAATGGAGAAAGATTGCAAAGTGCCGCAGCGCAGCGGGACCTGGGGGTACTTGTGCATGAAAAACAAAAGGATAGTACGCAGGTACAGCAAGTGATCAGGAAGGCCAATGGTATCTTGGCCTTTTTTACAAAGGGGATGCAGTATAAAAGCAGGGAAGTCTTGCTACAGCTATACAGGGTATTGGTGAGGCCACACCTGGAATACTGCATGCAGTTTTGGTTTCCATATTTATGCAAGGATATACTTGTTTTGGAGGCAGTTCAGAGATGGTTCACTAGGTTGATTCCGGGGATGAGGTGGTTGACTTATGAGGGAAGGTTCTGCAGGTTGGGCCTCTACTCTTTGGAATTCAGAAGAATGAGAGGTGATCTTTTCGAAACGTATAAGATTATGAGGGGGCTTGACAAGGTGGATGCAGAGATGATGTTTCCACTGATGGGGGAGACTAGAACTAGAGGGCATAATCTTAGAATAAGGGGCTGTCCATTTACTGTGGAATTCGCTGCCTCAGAGAGCTGTGGAAGCTGGGACATTAAATAAATTTAAGACAGAAATAGATAGTTTCTTAAACGATAAGGGGATAAGGGATTATGGGGAACAGGCGGGGAAGTGGAGCTGAGTCCATGATCAGATCAGCCATGATCTTATTGAATGGCGGAGCAGACTCGAGGGGCCGTATGGCCTACTCTTGTTCCTATTTCTTATGTTCTTATGTACTCTATGTCTCTATTTATGAAGCCCAGGATCCCATCTGCTTTTTTAACTGCTTTCTCAACCTGCCCGGCCAACTTCAATAATTTGTGCACATATATCCCCAGGTCTCTCTTTACATGCACCGCCTTTAGGATTGTGCCCTTTAGTTTATATTGTCTCTCCTTGTTTTCCCTACTAAAATGTATCACTTCACACTTTTCTGTGTTACATTTCATCTGCCATCTGCCCGCCCATTTTACCAGCCTGTAAATATCCTCTTGAAATCTATCACTATCCTCCTCACTGTTTGCTATACATCCAAGTTTTATGTCATCTTCAAATTTTGACCTTGTGTCCTGTACACCCAAGTCCAATTCATTAATATCTATCAAGAAAAGCAGTGGTCCTAGTACTGACCTCTGGGGAGCTACACTGTATACCTTCCTCCAGTCCGAAAAACAATTGTTCACCACTACTCTCTGTTTCCTGTCACTGAGCCAATTCTGTTTCCATGCTGCCACTGTCCCTTTCATTCCATGGTCTTCAATTTTGCTGGCAAGCCTATTATGCAGCATTTTACCAAATGGCTTTTGGAAGTCCATGTACACCACGTCAACAGCTTCACCCTCATCAATCCTCTCTGTTACCTCATCAAAAAACATGATCAAATTAGTGAAGCATTATGAAGCAATGCTATGCAAAAGAAGAAAAATGTAATTTGATTGACAGCTCTTTTATCAGGGGATTTTTGTCTTAAGAATTTCCTCGATATAAGAATAAGAAACATAAGAATTAGGAGCAGGAGTAGGCCATACGACCTCTTGTGCCTGCTCCGCCATTCAATAAGATCATGGCTGATGTTCAACCTCAACTCCACTTTTCAGCCCCGGTTCCCATATCCATTGATTCCCCTAGAGTCCAAAAATCCATCTATCTCAGCCTTGAATACACTCAACGAATATACTCAGTCCTATATGGCTGACCTCTTATGCTGAGACTATGCCCCCTCGTCCTAAACTTTCCAGCCAGTTGAAACAACTTCTCAACATCTACCCTGTCAATCGCCCTCTGAATCTAGTTCACTGTTTAAGTTGAGAGGTCAGTTTCCAATTTCAATATTTGATGCTGGAAGTGTCATTTAGACTCTGTGGAGGTAATTTTTTGAATAGTCATTGACAGTAGAGAATGGAAGGAAATTCACAGACAGCGTGCTCACTATTTTCCAATGAGACCCCCTGCCTTGCTTGGAAAATGAACCCCTGTGGATCAACATAGCAATTGAATTACCAACTACAATCTTCATGTTGGGAAGTCTACAAAACAATGTTTTTTCGAGAAGTCTTGTGAATTATCAGATATAAAATAAATATCTACCAATCGTAACCCTAACTCACATGAGCAGATTCATTCTTCATTGTTGTTAGGTAGTTATGTCATTAGTAGGTTGCTTCTGTATTTCCGCTTTGAATCATTGCGCCCAAGTTTCCACTGACCCTTAGAACGGCGCACATCCATGAGGTGCGCCGACTTTCTAGAATTCTTGTAATTCTCCACTCTTCTTGGGATGTCTTTGGGCTAGTCGCAGTGCAGCACAAGGAGTGGGGGGCGGAGCCAGGTCCCGGTGCTGAAAACAGTGCCGGGACCTCTGCACATGCGCGCTAGGTTTAGCGCGCATGCACAGTAGCTCCTGGCAGCCCGAATCTCTGCGACGCTCTGCAGGCTGTGTGGGAGGGGACCAAAGTACGCCATCCCTATCCCGGGCCGAGTGGCCTGCCGCACAAGCCGGCCGCTGCCTTCCCGCGTTGAGGGCTACAAGAGACAGGTTGGTGAGAGGAAGATTTTTGATCGGGGGAGGGGAAGAGTTTGAGGGGGTGGGCGAAAGAGTTTTGATGGGGGGGGGGGGAGGGGAAGTGTTTTGATCCGGCAGGGTGGGGGAGAGTTTTAATGGGGGGGAAAGAGTTTTGATTGGGGGGAAGAGTTCTGATCGGGCGGGGGGGGGGGGGGTGGATGGAAGAGTTTTGATCTGGGGGGGGAAAGTTTTGATCCTGTGGAGTTGGGGGTGGGGGAAGAGTTTTGATCTGGGGGGGAGGGGGGGAAGAGTTTTGATCTTGTGGGGGGGAGAGTTTTAATGAGGTGGGGGAAGAGTTTTGATTCGGTGGGGGGGAGGGGGAAGTGTTTTGATGGAGGAGGGAAGAGTTTTGATCAGGGGGGGCGAAGAGTTTTGATCCGGCGGCGGAGGGGGAAGGGGGGGTTGGAAGAGTTTTGATCCGGCGGCGGAGGGAGGGGGGAAGAGTATTGATCTGGCAGGGGGTGGGGGGGGGGGCGGGGGGTGGGAAAGAGTTTTGATCCGGCAGGGTTGGGGGGGGGGGATGAAGAAAAGATTCTTCAAAGATTTTCCAGTACTTTAATATCTAGCTATCTTTACTAAAAATATTCTCAGTTTAATCAGGCTAATAGCACCGACATCCTGTTCAGTCTCACTGCTTGGGATTTAAATAAAACTAGCATTCCTATCATAACACTGTCATATTGATGATGATCCTTGATTGTTAAAAGTGAAGTGTTTAATGCTTTGCGAAATCCTCTAACTTCCCTCCCGCTCCCCCTCCCCCCCACCAACCCCCTCCCCCTATCTCTGTCTACCCGCGCCTGATTTCTAAAGTGTCCGCAAGGTTTTTCTGAGCATACAAAAGTGGACACATACGCTGGCCTAAGTTAGTTTGGAGTAACTTTTCACTGTCTAAATGGCCAAAACAAGCGTAAGTGGCTGGTAACGCCCCTTTTGAAAAAAAGAAACTAAACTAAAAAGAAACTGAACTAACTCACTGAAACTGGAGCAAACTAAACGTGGAGAATTGCGAATTTTAGGATACTCCAAAAAAAACGTTGCTCCAAAAAAATAGGAGCAACTCCTGTGGAAACTTGGGCCCATTATCTTATTGGTTAAAAAAATGACTATTAGCTTTAAGAGGATACTCCCTCAGCATGGGAATTAATGGCTTTCACAGTAGATAACCGAACAGATTAATTACAGGGAAATGGCAGAGGCATTGAACAAATATTTTGTATCAATCTTCATGGTAGAAGACACTAAGAAAATCCCAATACTGGATAATCAAGGGGCTATCGGTAGGGAGGAACTTACTACAGTCACTGTCACTAATGAAGTAATACTAGGTAAAATAATGGGACTAAAGGTGGACAAGTCCCATGAACCTGATGACTTACATACTAGCATCTTAAAAAAAGTGGCTGCAGAGATAGTGGATGCATTGGTTATAACCTACCAAAATTCCCTGGATTCTGGGGCAGTCCCAGCAGATTGGAAAATAGCAGATGTAACGCCCTCATTTAAAAAAGGAGGCAGACAAAAAGCAGGAAACTATAGACCAGTTAGCCTAACATCTGTCGTTGAGAACATGCTGGAGTCTATTATTAAGGAAGCAGCAGTGGGACATTTGGAAAAGCATGATTCAAGCAAGCAGAGTCAGCATGGTTTAATGTAAGAGAAATCATGTTTGACAAATTTACTGGAGTTCTTTGAGGATGTAACAAGCAGGGTGGATAAAAACATAGAAACATAGAAAATAGGTGCAGGAGTAGGCCATTCGGCCCTTCGAGCCTGCACCACTATTCAATATGATCATGGCTGATCATACAACTTTAGTACCCCATTCCTGCTTTCTCTCCATACTCCTTGATCCTTTTAGCCATAAGGGCCACATCGAACTCGCTTTTGAACATATATAACGAACTGGCCTCAACAACTTTCTGTGGTAGAGAATTCTCTGAGTGAAGAAGTTTCTCTTCATCTCGGTCCTAAATGGCTTACTCCTTATCCTTAGACTGTGATCCCTGGTTCGGGACTTCCCCAACATCGGGAACATTCTTCCTGCATCTAACCTGTCCAATCCCTTAAGAATTTTATATCTTTCTCTGACATCCCCTCTCATTCTTCTAAATTCCAGTGAATACAAGCCTAGTCGATCCATATGACATTCCTGCCATCCCGGGAATCAGTCTGTTGAACCTTCGCTGCACTCCCTCAATAGCAAGAATGTCCTTCCTCAGATTAGGAGACAAAAACTGTACACAATATTCAAGTGTGGCCTCAACAAGGCCCTGTACAACTGCAGCAAGACCTCCCTGCTCCTATACTCAAATCCTCTCACTATGAAGGCCAACATGCCATTTGCCTTCTTCACCGCCTGCTGTACCTGCATGCCAACTTTCAATGACTGATGTACCATGACACCCAGGTCTCGATGCACCTTCCCTTTTCCTAATCTGTCACCATTCAGATAATATTCTGCCTTCGTGTTTTGCCACCAAAGTGGATAACCTCATATTTATCAACATTGTATTGCATCTGCCATGCATTTGCCCACTCACCTAACCTGTCCAAGTCAACCTGCAGCCTCTTAGCATCCTCCTCACAGCTCACACTGCCACCCTGCAAACTTGGAGATATTACATTAATTCCTTCGGCTAAATCATTCATATATATTGTAAATAGCTGGGGTCCTACTAATCACTGCCTGCCATTCTGAAAATGACCTGTTTATTCCTACTCTTTGCTTCCTGTCTGCCAACGAGTTCTCTATCCACGTTAATTCATTACCCCAATACCATGTGCATTCATTTCGCACACTAATCTCTTGTGTGAGACCTTGTCAAAAGCCCTTTGAAAGTCGAAATACACCACATCCACTGGTTCTCCCTTGTCCACTCTACTAGTTACATCCTCAAAAAATTCTGGAAGATTTGTCAAACACAATTTCTCTTTCATAAATCCATGCTGACTTGGACCGATCCTGTCATTGCTTTCCAAATGCGCTGCTATTACATCTTTAATAATTGATTCCAACATTTTCCCCACCACCGATGTCAGGCTAACCAGTCTATAATTCCCTATTTTCTCTCCCCATCCTTTTTTAAAAAGTGGGGTTACATTAGCTACCCTCCAATCCATAGGAACTGAGTCTATAGATGTTGGAAAATGACCACCAATGCATCCACTATTACTAGGGCCACTTCCTTAAATACTCTGGGATGCAAACTAGCAGGCCCTGGGGACGTATCGGCCCTCAATCCTATCAATTTCCCTAACACAATTTCCTGAATATTAAGGATTTCCTTCAGTTCCTCCTTCTTGCTAGACCCTCGGTCCCCTAATATATCCGGAAGGTTATTTGTGTCTTCCTTCATGAAGATAGAACCAAAGTATTTGTTCAATTGGTCTGCCATTTCTTTGTTCCCCATTATAACTTCACCTGATTCTGACTGCAAGGGACCTACATTTGTCTTCACTAATCTTTTTCTCTTCACATATCTGTAGAAACTTTTGCAGTCAGTTGTTATGTTCCCTGCAAGCTTACTCTCATATTCTATTTCCCCCCTCCTAATAAAACCCTCTGCTGAATTCTAAATTTCTCCCAGTCCTCAGGTTTGCTGCTTTTTCTGGCCAATTTATATGCCTCTTCCTTGGATTTAACACTATCCCTAATTTCCCTTGTTAGCCACGGTTGAGCCACCTTCCCCGTTTTATATTTATGCCAGACAGGGATGTACAATTGTTGAAGTTCATCTATGTGATCTTTAAATGTCTGCCATTGCCTATCCACCGTCAACCCTTTAAGTATCATTCGCAGTCGATCCTAGCCAATTCACGTCTCATACTATTGAAGTTACCTTTCTTTACGTTCAGACCCTAGTCTCTGAATTTACTGTGTCACTCTCCATCTTAATGAAGAATTCTACCATATTATGGTCACTCTTCCTCAAGGGGCAGTTTGGTTAGATTAAAGTCACCCATGATTACTGCTGTTCCTTTATTGCACGCATCCCTAATTTCCTGTTTGATGCCATCCCCAACCTCACTATTACTGTTTGGTGGTCTGTACACAACTCCCACTCGCGTTTTCTGCCCTTTGGTGTTTCGCAGCTCTACCCATATAGATTCCACATCATCCACGCTAATGTCCTTCCTTGCTATTGCATTAATCTCCTTTTTAACCAGTAACGCTACCCCACCTCCTTTTCCTTTCTGTCTATCCTTCCTGATTATTGAATACCTCTGGATGTTGAGTTCCCAGCCTTGGTCACCCTGGAGCCATGTCTCCGTAATCCCAATTACATCAGATCCATTAACAGCTATCTGTGCAGTTCATTCATCCGCCTTATTAGGAATGCTCCTCGCATTGACACACAGAGCCTTCAGACTTGGTTTTTAACACTCTTTGTCCTTTTAGAATTATGTTGTAATGTGGCCCTTTTTGATTTTTGCCTTTGATTTCTCTGCCCTCCACTTTTCCTTATCTCCTTTCTGCCCCCATTTTACTTCCATCTGTCTCCCTGCATAGATTCCCATTCTCCTGCCATATTAGTTTAAACCCTCCCTAACAGCGCTAGCAAACACTCCCCCGAGGACATTGGTTCTGGTCCTGCCCAGGTGCAGACCGTTTGGTTTGTACTGGTCCCACCTCCCCCAGAACCGGTTCCAATGTCCCAGGAATTTGAATCCCTCCCTCTTGCACCATTCCTCAAGCTACGTATTCATCTTAATTATTGTGTTATTTCTACTCTGACTAGCACGTGGCACTAGTAGCAATCCTTAGATTGGTGAACCAGTGGATGTGGTGTATTTGGATTTCCAGAAGGCATTTGATAAGGTACCACATAAGAGGTTACTGCACAAGATAAAAGCTCACGCCGTTGAGGGTACTATATTAGCATGGATAGAGGATTGGTTAATTAACATAAAGTAGAGAATCGAGATAAATAGGTCATTTTCCGGTTGGCAAACAGTGACTATTGGGGTGCCACAGTGATCGGTTCTGGGTTCTCAACTACAGGCAACTCTCGATTATCTGCACACAGATGCAACGGGAGACTGTTGTAACGGCATTTAAAATTCCGTGTGTGTGACGTCATTTTGAAACTCTGATGTTCCTTTCGAATGTTGCCTGTTGAGCCTTGCTTTTAAGCACTCTGCCTTGCCTCAGCTCCCACTGCTGCTCACACACAGGTCCACTGCCTCTGTCGAGCCAGCATATGCCGCGCTGCTTTTAAGTGCTCTGCCTTGCCTCAGCTCCCGCTACACAGGTCCATTGCCTCTCATAATTCATTAAAATGCCATGAACAGTTACAGGAAATAATCAACAAGCCTAATGGTCTTTAGATCTAGAGGACTAGAATTCAAGGATTAGAAGATATGCTACAGCTATTGGTTAAAGCACACCTGCAGTACTGTAAGCATTAACTGTAATGTCAACTCACTCTAACAGAGAAATGGTTTACCCAGCCCAATCCCCGAGGGACCCGGATAATCGAGAGTTGCATGTATTTACAATCTATATTTATAACTTGGATGAAGGGACAGAGTGTAATGTAGCCAAATTTGCTGATCATACAAAGATAGGTGGGAATGCAAATTGTGAGGAGGACACAAAGGGGCCGAAATTGCCCCATCCTTGAGGCCTGTTACCACAGCAAATCGGCGGCCACACTGCGGAGAGGAGTGGCCGCCGACTTTTCGTGGAATGACCGCTGCTAGCCCAATTGCCATTCGAGTTTTCCCAGCGGTGCCGCTATTCCCCCCGACCGCGGCTGCCGATCCATCTTAAGCATGTCATCACCATGCGCACCGCCGATCTAACCCCTCAATGGCGACATTCCCCTGAGAAAATCTTCGGCCCGCCCGGCGGTGCCAAAACCTGTTTTCTCCCGCTGGTCCTGTGAGGCTGTGGCCTTCTGCAGTGGTGGTGTGGCTCCCCTTAAAGGGGAGGGCTCAATGCTGCTGCCGCCATTTTATTTTGTCGGCCGACTGCCATGTCAGCCCGACAAATATGCCACCGGGTTTGACCGGGCTGCCAACAGGCAGGCTTACACTCCCTCTTGGTTGCCAGGCCTCTGGCCCAGTGGCCCAAAGTTTTATAATCGTGGAGACGCTCCCCTTTGAGTGAAGAGGAGAGCCGTGGTGACGTAGCGCCTGATGTTGTAATCGCGACAGTACCTTCGCTCCGTACCCAACTTCCTCCCCTCAGTTGCTGCCATCGTTGCGTCTTTGCCCCTAAGGTGTAGTTGGGCGGGAGTCAATTTCTACCCGAAAGAATCTGCAAAGGGATATAGAGAGGTGAAGTGAGTGGGCAGATGAATTATAATGTGGGAAAATGTGAGGTTATGCACTTTGTTAGGAAGAATAAAAAAACAAATGTTTATTTAAATGGTGAGAGACTACAAAATGCTGCGGTAGAGAGGGATCTGGGGTTCCTTGTACATGAAACACAAAAGGTTAGCTTGCAGGTACAGCAAGTAATTAGGATGGCAAATGGACCTTTATTGCAAGGGGGATGGAGTATAAAAGCAGGGAAGTCTTGCTACAACTGCATAGGGTGTTGGTGAGACCACATCTGGAGTACTGCGTATAGTTTTGGTCTCCTTATTTAAGGAGGAATATACTTGCATTTGAGGTAGTTCAGAGAAGGTTCATGGGGTGAAGGGGTTACATAAGAACATAAGAATTAGGAACAGGAGTAGGCCATCTAGCCCCTAGAGCCTGCTCCACCATTCATTAAGGTCATGGCTGATCTGGCCGTGGATTCAGCTCTACTTACCCGCCCGCTCCCCGTAACCCTTAATTCCCTTATTGGTTAAAAATCTATCCATCTGTGACTTGAATACATTCAATGAGCTAGCCTCAACTGCTTCCTTGGGCAGAGAATTCCACAGATTCACAACCTTCTGGGAGAAGAAATTCCTTCTCAACTCGGTTTTAAATTGGCTCCCCCGTATTTTGAGGCTGTGCCCCCTAGTTCTAGTCTCCCCGACCAGTGGAAACAACCTCTCCGCCTCTATCTTGTCTATCCCTTTCATTATTTTAAATGTTTCTATAAGATCACCCCTCATTCTTCTGAACTCCAACGAGTAAAGACCCAGTCTACTCAATCTATCATCATAAGTAACCCCCTCATCTCCGGAATCAGCCTAGTGAATCGTCTCTGTACCCCCTCCAAAGCCAGTATATCCTTCCTTAATTAAGGTGACCAAAACTGCACGCAGTACTCCAGGTGCGGCCTTACCAAAACCCTATACAGTTGCAGCAGGAACTCCCTGCTTTTGTACTCCATTCCTCTCGCAATGAAGGCCAACATTCCATTCGCCTTCCTGATTAACTGCTGCACCTGCAAACTAATTTTTTGGGATTCCTTTACAAGGACCCCCAGGTCCCTCTGCACCTCAGCATGTTGTAATTTCTCCTCATTCAAATAATATTCCCTTTTACTGTTTTTTTCCCCCAAGGTGGATGACCTCACATTTTCCGACATTGTATTCCATCTGCCAAACCTTAGCCCATTCGCTTAACCTATCGAAATCTCTTTGCAGCCTCTCTGTGTCCTCTACACAACCCGCTTTCCCACTAATCTTTGTGTCATCTGCAAATTTTGTTACACTACACTCGGTCCCCTCTTCCAGGTCATCTATGTATATTGTAAACCATTGTGGTCCCAGCACCGATCCCTGTGGCACACCATTAACTACCGACTTCCACCCCGAAAAGGACCCATTTATCCCGACTCTCTGCTTTCTGTTAGCCAGCCAATTCTCTATCAATGCTAATACATTTCCTCTTACTCCGCGTACCTCTATCTTCTGCAGTAACCTTTTGTGTGGCACCTTATCGAAAGCCTTTTGGAAATCTAAATACACCACATCCATCGGTTCACCTCTATCCACCAGGCTCGTTATAGCCTCAAAGAATTCCAGTAAATGAGTTAAACATGATTTCCCCTTCATGAATCCATGCTGCGTCTGCTTGATTGCACTATTCCTATCTAGATGTCCTGCTATTTCTTCCTTAATGATAGTTTCAAGCATTTGAAACTTGGTTGACCTGTGAAGAAAGGTTGAGCAAGTTGGGCCTATACTCATTGGAGTTTAGAAGAATGAGAGGTGATCTTATTAAAATGTATAAGATTCTGAGGGGGCTTGACAGGGTAGATGCAGAGAGGATGTATCCCCTCGTGGGGGAATCTGGAACTAGGGGGCATAGTTGCTGAGAAAGGGGTCGCACATTTAAAACGGAGATGAGGAGGAATTTCTTCTCTCAGAGGGTCATGAATCTTTGGAATTCTCTACCCCAGAGAACTGTTGAGGCTGGGTCATTGAATATATTTAAGGTGGAGATAGACAGATTTGTGAATGACAGGGGAGTCAAGGCTTATGCAGAGCAGGTAGAATAGTGGAATTGAGGCCAAGATCAGATCAGCCATGATCTTAATGAATGGCGGAGCAGGCACTACTCCTACTCTTATTTCTTCTGTTCTCACGTTCTTAAAATAAATCTTCTCCCCGTATTCTAGCACAATAACCTTGAGTGTTATTTAATTTTGCAGTGCATCAATAAACAAAATACATCAAAGGTCAAAATATTTTACATTGGGGCATTATGAATTTCGATTAGCATCAACATTAATGTCACTAGAAAGAATAAAAGAAAATCTTGCCTAAAGTCATTCGACTATTACTAATGTTATGATTTAGGCTTTCTCTAACATTTTTAACAGATATTTTTAACAACAAAACTACAGCAACCTTGTGCCCTTGTGCATGCTGTGAATCGAAACGCAAGCATCAATGGGAATAGAATGCCATGGGACTAAACATTATCCTTGAATTAAAATATAACTTTCTGAAGACGAGGTGGGCAGTCAATAACAACATAAGAACATAAGAAATAGGAGCAGGAGTAGACCATTTGGCCCCTCGAGCCTGCTCCACCATTCAAGAAGATCATGGCTGATCTGATCATGGACTCAATTCAACTTCCCTGCCCGCTCCACATAGCTTTTTATTCCCTTATTGCTCAAAAATCTGTCTATGTCCTGGTTTGCCGTACGCTCCTTCCGGTGTCTGCACTTGATTTCTGCATGCTCACTGCGACAATACTCGAGGTGCTCAGCACTCTCCCGGATGCTCTTCCTCCATTTTGGGCGGTCTTGGTCCAGGGATTCCCAGATGCCGGCGGGATCGTTGCACTTTATCAAGGAGGCTTTGAGTATGTCCTTGAAACATGTTTTTGCCCACCTGGTGCTCGCTTGCCATGTAGGTGTTCCAAGTAGGGTGCTTGCTTAAGGAGTCTTGTGTCGGGCATGTGAACGATGTGGCCTAACCAATGGAGCTGGTCGAGCATGGTCAGTGTTTCAAGTCTGGGGATGTTGGCTTGAGCGAGAACACTGACGTTGGTTCGTCTATCCTTCCAGTGGATTTGCAGGACCTTGCGGAGGCAGCATTGGTTGTACTTCTCCAGCACTTTGAGATGTCTGCTGCATATGGTTCATGTCTCTGAGCCATATAGGACGGCAGGTATTACAACTGCTCTGTAGACCATAAGCTTGGTGCCAGATTTGAAGGCCTGGTCCTGGTCTTCAAACACTCTCTCCTCAGGCGAATGAAAGCTGGCACACTGGAGGCTATGTTGGACCTCGTCATCAATGTCTGCCCTTGCTGATAGTAGGCTCCCGAGGTATAGAAAATGGTCCACATTGTCCAAGGCTGTGCCGTGGATTTTGATGACCGGGCGGGCAGTGCTGTGTGGCAGGGTCAGGTTGGTGGAGGACCTTTGTTTTATGGATGTTTAGCGTAAGGTCCATGCTTTTATACGCCACAGTGAAGGTGTTGATGGTTTGGAGTTCAGCCTCTGAGTGTGTGCAGACCCAAGTGTCATCCTCATACTGTAGTATAATGACCGAGGATGGGACGATCTTGGATCTATGCTGGATGCGGCGGAGGTTGAACAGGTTCCCATTGGTTCTATAGTTTAGTTCCACTCCAGCAGGGAGTTTGTTGAGAGTGAGATGGAACATTGCAGTGTGGAAGATCGAGAAAAGTGTTAGTGCGATGACACAGCACTGCTTGACCCCAGTCCAGACATGGATTGGGTCTGTGGTGGATCTGTTGGTCAGGATCACGGCTTGCATGTCATCGTGGAGCAGGCAGAGGATGGTGACAAACTTTTGGGGGCAGCTGAAACAGAGAAGGACGCTCCATAGTCCCTCATGTTTGACAGTGTCAAAGGCCTTTGTGAGGTCAAAGAAGGCCTTGTACAAAGGTTGATGTTGTTCCTTGCACTTCTGTTGTAATTGTCACGAGGTGAAGATCATGTCCGTTGTACCCCTTAGTAGACGGAATCCACATTGCGACTCTGGGAGGAGCTCTTCAGCCACGGGGAGAAGACGATTGAGGAGGATTCTTCCAGTGATTTTCCCAGTGGCCGACAGCAGGGAGATTCCTCTGTAGTTACCACAGTTGGATGTCCCCTTTTTTGAAGATGGTCACGATTTACGGCATCTCTGAGATCTCCTGGCATGCTCTCCTTCTTCCAGATAAGAGAGATGAGGTCATGCATTTGTGCCAATAGTGCTTCTCCGCTATACTTTAGTGCCTCAGCAGGGAATCCATCTGCTCCTGATGCCTTGTTGTTCTTGAGCTGACGGATGGCCTTTTCTAACTCATGCAAGGTTGGGGTTTTGCTGAGCTGGTGGCGGGTAGCATGCTGCAAGATGAAGTCGAGGACACTCGCATTGAAGGCAGAGTCTCAGTTAAGGAGATCTTCGAAGTGCTCCTTCCAGCAAGCTCTGACTGCACCAGTGCCTTTAATGAGTGTCTCCATATTCAGTGAGGTGGGGCCTTGGGTACTTGGACAGTAGGGAGACTTGACTGCACTAGAAATGCCTCCACTAGCTTAAAAGCTACTTCTTTTAAGATGCTAGGATGTAGGCTGTCAGGTCCAGGGGACTTGTCCATTTAGTCCCATTAGTTTGTCTCGTACTTTTTCTCTAGTGAAAGTGATTGTTTTAAGTTCCTCCTCCCTATAGCCCCTTGATTAACTATTATTATTAACAACAACACCAACACCTTGCTGAGGATCCTATTTACAACTTTTTCTCCCTATTTCTGTCTCCCAATTAATCATTCACTGACCAAGACAGTAGGTAGGTTGCTTGAGCTTCCCAGGCCTCTTCTGGTATGAAGGTTGAGTTGGCCACCAGGAGTGACTTAGGGTACTCTTCCTTTGTTTTTCCCTTTCTTGTCTGGGTGGGGAAATAAATTCAAGCCCTCAGCAAATACAGCTAAATGAGAAAAAGAAAAACTGGGGGAGGAATTTATCCGTGTTGCACCCATTTACCAGGCATAAAACAGGGGCACAAAAGATCAATTTCATAAGGCTATATTGGCATTGGACAATATGTCAGACATCTTGAGCGGCTGCCTCAAACTGGCATTAATCCCTTTGTATCTGTTAATAAGGAGCCTAACAACTGATTAAGAACCTCTTCACGAAATTGTGCAGTGCTAAGCAGAGCATTTACCAGGGCCTAACCTGCATCACCAACAAACAGTATGACATGCAGCCCATTGGGAATATTGAAATGGGAACAATTTCGGGAGCTCTTCGGGCTGTCCTCTTCGGGCATGCATTGCAGTCGCGACACAAGTTTAGTGCCCGTGTTCGGGATCTAACAAACTTCTTCACCGTTGAATTGATCTGGTACAAATGCTATTTGAGTATTCTGCACATTAAGAGGTAGGTGTCACTCTGTGATATATGATTTTATTATTGTGTTAGAATCATTTTGAATAGCTAGCCAAGGTGCTTTTGCAAAAGCTACCCTGAAGCATTAAAAGGATATGGGTTGAATCATTTACTTCGTATCCTCCTCTCTGAGTCATAAGGCTGAGTTTAGGGTGCAAGATACACTCTTTGTAGTACTGAGGGACTGCTGCACTGTCCTTCAGATGATATATTATACCTTGGCCCTATCTGCCTGTTCCAGTGATTCAGATGGATGTAAAAGATTTGACGAAATTCAAGGAGTTTCACTAATCTACTCACAGTCCCCCATGGGGAGAGGGCGGGTAAGTGGAGCTGAGTCCACGGCCAGATCAGCCATGATCTTGTTAAATGGCGGAGCAGGCTCGAGGGGCTAGATGGCCTACTCTTGTTCCTAATTCTTATGTTCTTATGTTCTTATGAATGACAGACAAGTTTCTGATTAGCTTATTTATTACATCTGAATGTAAACTGGTTATTTGTATAGAATAGATGATCTGGAAACAGACCTGGATTGAGATCATCAATGGGAGGTGCTTAAAGGGGTTAAAAGCTGTAACGAATGACAAAAAAAAATATTTCTAAGACAAGAAAGAAGCTGTCAAAATAATGCAAAATCTTCCTGCTCCTTTGTAGCTTCTGTCAATTTTTAACCAGCATGCTAGGGGTTTCTGATAATTGAAGAAGCCATGCCAACCTGCAGCAGGACCTGGATAACATCAAGGCTTAGGCTGACACGTGTCAGCCATTTTGCACCACATAAGTTCCTGGGAATAACCATCTTAAACAAGAGAAAACCCAGCCATCTTCCCTTGGTCTTCAATACCGTTACCACTGCCAGGTCCTACACCTGGCCGGGGGAGAGAGATCATCATGAATTTGAACACCCATAGCACCGCTATGGAGAGAGGAGGTATTAAAGGGGTTAGCAGTTTTGAAAGTGGATACGTCCCCAGGCCTGGATGAAATGCATCCCAGGCTGCTGAGCGAAGTAAAAGAGGAAATAGCAGAGGTCTTGACCATCATTTTCAGTCCTCTTTGGATTTGGGCATGGTGCTGGAGGACTGGAGGACTGCGAATGTGGTAGCCTGAGTAATTACAGGCCTGTCAGCCTAACCTCAGTGGTGGGAAAATTATTGGCTGTGTGATTGATAATGAAGAGGAAAGTCATGGACTGCAGGAGGATATCAATCTACTGGTCAGGTGGACAGAGCAGTGCCAAATGGAATTTAATTCGGACAAGTGTGAGGTAATGCACTTAGGGAGGGCTAATAAGGAAAGGTTATACACCTTAAATTATCGGCCACTTAGAAGTGTAGATGAACAAAGGGACCTTGGAGTGCTTGTCCACAGATCGCTGAAAGTAGCAGGCCAGGTGGATAAGGTGGTTAAGAAGGCATGTGGAATGCTTGCCTTCATTGACCGAGGCATAGAATACAAGAGCAGGGAGGTTATGCTGAAATTGTATAATACTCTGGTTAGGCCACAGCTGGAATACTGCATACAGTTCTGGTCACCTTATTATAGAAAGGACGTGATTGCACTGGAATAGATGCTGCCTGGAATGGAGAATCTTAGCTGTGGGGACAGATTGGATAGGCAGGGGTTGTTCTCCTTGGAACAGAGGAGGCTGAGAGGAGACTTCATTGAGATGTATAACATTTTGAGGGGCCTGGATATAGTGGATAGTAAGGGCCTATTTCCCTTGGTGGAGGGGTCAATTATGAGGGGGCATAGTTATAAGGTGGTTGGTGGAAAGTTCAAGGGGATTTGAGGGGAAGCTTCTTCACGCAGAGGGTTGTGGGTGTCTGGAAATCCACTGCCTGGAAGGATGGTAAAGGCAGAAACCTCACCACATTTAAAAGGTGCTTGGATGGGCACTTGAAGTGCCGTAACCTGCAGGGTTACTGACCGAGAGCTGGTAAGTGGGATTAGATTGGATAACCTTTTGTTGGCTGGCGAAGAGATGATGGTAAGTACTGCAGGGAATCGAATACTGCCAGAGTAATCTCCTGGACTAGTTTTGATCGCCTCGATGAGTCAGAGAGGAATTTTCCCAGAATTTTTTCTCCAACTGGCCTGGGTTTTTATCGAGGGTTTTTTGCTTCTCCCAGGAGATCGCATGGCTCTGGTTGGGGTGGAGTGTAAAATGTTGCGATGCATGGTGTGTTGCAGTTGTGCAGGGTAGACTGCTTGGGCTGGATACTCTTTACCTTTCCATCATTGTTCACTGTTTATAGGTTTACATGTAACCTTCGGGGCTGCTGACCGACAGCCGTGTGGCTCTTTGTTGGCCGGCACGGACACAATGGGCCGAAATGGCCTCCTTCTGCGCTGTC
The DNA here is from genome assembly GCF_044704955.1 of Pristiophorus japonicus. Classification (NCBI taxonomy): domain Eukaryota; kingdom Metazoa; phylum Chordata; class Chondrichthyes; family Pristiophoridae; genus Pristiophorus; species Pristiophorus japonicus. Next base: position 73,797,861 of record NC_091986.1, on the reverse strand, counting down.
GCTTTCTATGGTTTATGTTTCTAAGAGCCGGGCAGAAACTGGGTACTCTGTGATGAATAGCTTATGTCCTGTCCTGATCCCCTCAAAACTTTTCCACCATCTACAGGGCTCAAGTGTGATAGTATACGCACCTCTCACCTGGGTGTCAAGAAGCTCAACCATCAATGATAGAGCAGTTTTCTTATTTGATGCCCCTGGAAATGAATTGGACAACCAGCCCCCCCATCACCAGTGCACTGTGACTGCAGAGTGTCTGATCTGCAGGATGCACTGCAGCACGTCACTATAGTTACTTCAACAGCACCTCCTTCTGCTGTGTCATACACCACTGAGAAGGACAGAGCAACAATGTTATGAGAACACCATCTCCTCCAATTTCCATGCCAAATCACACACCATCGTGACTTGGCCATATATTGCCGGCCTTGCATCGATGCTACATTAATACCCTGGAAGCCCTTATAAGTAATTGTGGGAGCACTTTCACCGCAAGGCCTGCAGCACCTTCTCAAAACAACTATAGATGGCCAATAAATGTGGCATTGCCTGTATCCCCCACATCTGAGAGAAAACTGGCATGCTATTGAGTCACATGTGCCAGGATACTCCCAAGTTTAATTCTTCAACTAGGATCAACCAGCTAATCTCAGAGAGGGCAATGCTGAAGCCAGTGAAGGGTCATTTTGACTATAGATGACAGTGTAAACTGGGTGATTTTCATTTCCATTAAGGTGTTTCACAGGTGGCTGAGCCAAAACCACCCATTTTACACGGTCATCTCATCATCATCGTAGGCAGTCCCTCGGAATCGAGGAAGACTTGCTTCCACTCATAAAATGAGTTCTTACGTGGCTGAACAGTCTAATATGAAAGCCACAGTCTCTGTCACAGGTGGGACAGATGGTCGTTGAGGGAAAGGGTGGATGGGACAGGTTTGACGCACGCTCTTTCCGCTGCCTGCGCTTGATTTATGCATGCTCTCGGCGATGAGATTCGAGATGTTCAGCGCCCTCCCAGATGCACTTCCTCCACTTAGGGTGGTCTTTGGCCAAGGACTCCCAGGTATCAGTGGGGATGTTGCACTTTATCAGGGAGGCTTTGAGGGTGTCCTTGTAACGTTTCTGCTGCCCACCTTTGGCTCGTTTGCTATGAAGGAGTTCCGAGCAGAGAGCTTGCTTTGGGAATCTCGTGTCTGGCATGTAAACTATGTGGTCAGTGCTTCAAAGCTAGAGACAAATGAACCCCTTTTAGTTTACATGTGAATTGAAAACTGTAATGAATTCTACAGCTCCACAGTTGCCAGGTTAGGGAGGGAAAAAGACAGCGACAGTATTTTATCTCTTTGGTTCTTTAAATTGATGAAGAGGAGAAGTCAATCATGAGAACAGTTTATTTACAATATATCACTGCTTGTTGATTCACAGCTTTACTATTCTCATAATAGTTGGCACTATTTCCAGGTAAGTGCTCTGCCTGTACAACGGGTGACTTTGTTTTAGGAATTGTTATCTAAACATGTCAGCTGCTTCAGCATAGTAATTTAGATTGCCATAGCTAGGGTTTTATTAATGGATGAGACCTGCTTGGCAAAACATGTGCGGATTTTGGTTGGGTTCGAGAACATGTTTGTTGATGATGCTCCCAAGCTGACAATCACTTGTGGTGTTTAGGTTCCAAGATGAATACATATATCTTGCGTGATCTCCTGGTCTACCAATGCCTCAATTAAAAAAGTCTCATCCTCATGTTTAAATCCCTCCATGGCCTCAACCCTCCCTATCTCTGTAACCTCTGCCAGCCCTACAACCCTTTAAGAGCTCTGCATTTCTCCAAATCTGGACTCTTGTGCATTCATTACTCTCTTTGCCGCACCATTGGTAGCTGTGCTTCAGCTGGCTAGGCCTTAAGCTCTAGAATTCCTTCTCCGCTTCTCCATCTCTCAGCCTGTAAGACCTTCCTTAAAGCTTTGATTAAAATTTTAATCACCTGTGCTGATACTTCTCTATGTGGCTCGCTGTCATTTGCTAGCTTATTACACTCCTGTGAAGTGCCTTGTGTTGTTTTCCTACATTAAAGGTGCTATATGATTGCAGGTTGTTGTTGTAGGGTAGATGTTGGAAGGGCTCACAGGCAATGAGCCCAAATTGAGAAACATTTGCAAACTCTACTGTTGAAATACATGAAAAACAGTGATGTTTAGTAAATCTGTGAGAAATGTAGCTCAAACAAATATGGTATTTCATTTTCAACAGATCCACCTGCTGGGTAAGTGAAAACCATCAACCAAGAATTAGGAAAACAAGCAAACGGCAACCTGTCCAATCATAGAACAATGAAGCTTTCAGCTTGACAGGAAGATTTGCATCAAGCTGTTGAATGAGCAGATTGTAAACCTATTTATGAGAGCAAACTTTTATGCGATGATTAAAGGAGGAATGTAAGATTTTTTTTAATGTAACTTGTAATCTTCATTGTGCATAATATTAAGACAAGTTACTTGGGGCCCAAGTTTTCACATGATTCGCGCCTGATTTTTAGGAGCAACTGGTGGAGAACGGACTATTTTAGAAATCGCAATTCTCCACATTTTTTTTTCTGCAGTTCTAGTCAGGTAGAACAGGTCTAGTTTAGAACAGAATTTTTTCTTCAAAAGGGGGCGTGTCCGGCCACTGACGCCTGATTTGAAAGTTTCCACAGTGAAAATGTACTCCAAACTAAAGTAGAATGGCGCCAGTGAAGATTTTTGTAGAACTGAAAAAACCTGTTCTACACATTAAAAAATCAGGCGCAGGTTACAAATTAGGCGCCCAGAACAAGGTGGGGGGGAAGGGAACTCATTAAATTTGACAATAAATCCTTATTTATACTTCTACAAATATTATACAAATAAATCCAACCTGAATAAACATTTATAAGCCAAGAAAAGATTAAATAAACCATCTTCCTACCTGTGTGAAAGTGCTTCAGCCAGGGAGAATTCTGCAGCTGTTCGTGCCGCTGAGCGAGGGAGGGAGAGAGAGAGAGAGGGGAGGGAGGGAGGGAGAGAGAGAGAGAGAGAGAGGGAGGGGGGGGGGGGAGGGGAGGGGAGGGGGGGTCGGGGGAGGGGAGGGGAGGGGGGGTCGGGGGAGCGGGTGTTGGGTCGGGGGGGGGAACGGGCCTCGCGTCGGGGAGCGGGCCTCGGGTCGGGGCGGGGGGGGGGGAGAGCGGGTCTCGGGTCTCTGTCGGGGCAGGGGGGAGCGGGTCTCGGGTGTCGGGTCGGGGGGGGGGTGGGAGAGCGGGTGTCGGGTCGGGGCGGGGGGGGGGGAGCGGGTCTCGGGTGTCGGGTCGGGGCGGGGGTAGGGGGGGAGCGGGTCTCGGGTGTCGGGTGTCGGTCGGGGCGGGTCTGGTCGGCGGGGGGGCGGGGAGCGAGTGTCGGGTCTGGTCGGGGCGGGGGGAGCAGGAGCTGGCCGTGGGAGGAGCCTTATTCACGCAGCCCGTGAGGCCACTGGGCCAGGGCTAGGGGCTGCGTGCTTCGGGCCCCTCCCACACAGTTCGGCGCCTGGAGCTACTGCACTTGCGTGACCACTGTAGCGCGCATGTGCAGAGGTCCCGGCACTGTTTTCAGTGCAGGGACCTGGCTCCGCCCCCCCACAGCTCGTGCCGGCTGCGCCGAGTGCCACAGGACCTGTAAGTCGGTGGAGACTACCGAGGATTTTTTTAGGCGCCGTTTTAGGCGCGAAAAACGGGCGCCCAGCTCGGAGGGGCGCCCATTTTTTTTCTTGTGGAAACTTGGGCCCTTGGAGTGTTGCTATAATGTATGTTGCTGTCCTGCTGGACCTTTCTCACTGGCTAGTCAAATGTTAACATTAAAAAAAAGCTAGGAGAAGCCTAGCTCTAATCTTTCTACTATTATGAATATTAAAAAAATTAGGTTTAAAATGGTTCTAGGCAGTTTGGAGTTATACACCAGTTTGTGCGATGTCCAAGCAGCATTCGATTATCACATCATTTACCTTCAATGTGCTTATAAATCAAATTTCATCTTGTTTGCTGTTATTCTGCAGATTGAACACTTGAGTTCTGACCACAGACCCGAAATGTTAATTCTGAATCTCTCTCCACAGATGCTGCCTGACCTGCTGAGATTTCCAGCATTGTCTGTTTTTATTTCAGATTCCAGCATCTGCAGTATTTTGCTTTTATATTTGTGTGTTTGCTTTAGTTGTGGTTAGAAAATCATTAAAAGAATACTGAGAAATTATGCAATACTCCAAAGGCAACATTGATTACTACCTGTGTATTACATCAAGACAACAGACCGTTACCATTTGCCAGACTCCTTTATTTGTGTTCTTGAAAAAGGCCCTAAAATCCCCCCAAGTATCCAAAACAAAGGTAGTAGGTCATAGCTTGCTGTAAGTCATATTTTAATAACATATTTTATACAAGGATTCCTCACATTCATGTAAACTGCACGCCATAAGCAGGACAATCTTTCAGAGAATGATGCCGTTATCTGTTGTCAAATTTATTTATTGTATGCAAAGATCTGTAAATCATCGAGTGATTCAAATTCACTATAATTACAGATCTCTGGACTGAAAAATGACAGCACACCTACAGTAACAGTTTTCAGAGGCAGTCAAACCAGTTTCTGCATCATGTCCCTACTTTGTTTAATGGCACCAGTCTCCTATGCCAAATATAATCAATTTAATGATACTGATGGGAACTGGATCATCTCTTTAACGCAATTGAAGCTGACTGCAGGACGTGTGAGAAATGCATTGGTCCTGATATTTACTGAGTTGGTGGGTCCTTGGCTCATGTTCCCACGGTGAAAAATCTCCTTTCTGAGCTGTACAGTTTCAGCTTTAAACATGGTAAATATCTCAGCTCTTGGAATAATGAGAAGTTATTGTATTCCACCTTAATTGCCCTGTTGAGTACCAGACCCATTTCTTTTGGTACACTCATAATAAAGGATGAAACTGAGTACTGTGTACAATGATAAAGTGTGACCTTAGCTCCTTTAATAAGACTCCAGAGTGCAGGTACCTCGTGGGTGGCCTGCTTATATACTGTGCACCCAAAGGATGCTGGGATCGCTTGGGACTCCAACATGTGGGTCCTCTGGTGGTCAGGTGTCATGCAGGTTACACAGGGTTAAATACATTACATCACTCCCCCGTGCAGTCAACAGTACACTTATTACAAGGTGAGATGATCTGGGGCTTTATGCTCTCTTGTCGATTGTCTCGGTACAAATATGGGTGTGGGTGAGTTGGTCAGTTCTTCATTGGGCTGTTGGGCAGCTGGCCTTGCTGGGCTGCTGGGGATGATGAGTTTGGCTTCGTGGTAAACCATGATGTCAATTGCCACTTGTGTGTGTGTTGGAGTGTCAAAGTTGGTGGTGTCCTCTTCGGGTTGTTCGTAGCTGTTGGTGAATTGCAATTTGATTTGGTCCAAATGTTTTCTGTGTGTTTGTCCATTGGCCAATTTGACCTGAAACACCCAGCTCCCCTCTTTGGCTGTGACCGTGCCAGTGAGCCATTTGAGACCATGTTCATAATTGAGCACAAACACAGGATCGTTGATCGCAATATCGCGTGACAAATTTGCGCGGTCATGGTACACACTTTGTTGATGCCGCTTACCCTCCACGTGATCATGGAGATCAGGGTGGACAAGGGAGAGCCTTGTTTTTAGCGTCCTTTTCTTGAACAGCTCGGCTGGGGGAATCCTGGTGAGTGAGTGGGGTCTGGTGCGGTAGCTGAGCAGCACTCAGAACAGCCGGGTCTGCAGGGAGCCTTCTGACACATGTTTCAAGCTTTGCTTAATGGTCTAAACTGCCCGTTCTGACTGGGCATTGGATGCGGGCTTGAACGGAGCAGATGTGACGTGTTTGATCCCATTGCGGGTCATGAATTCCTTGAATTCAGCACATTGTCGCTGACTAGGACATCAGGCAAGCCGTATGTAATAAACATGGTTCGTAGGCTTTCAATAGTGACCATGGACGTGCTTACTGACATTATTGCACATTCAATCCATTTTGAGTAAGCGTCCATGACAACCAAAAACATTTTGCCTAGAAATGGGCCCACATAGTCTACGTGGATCCTCGACCAAGGGTTTGTATGCCAACAGCGTGAGCGCCCATCTTTGGATGTGGGCAGAGGCATTGGTATGAATCCCTTTGCTCTCAGAGAACAGTGATATGAGCGGCTTGTGGTCAGTTTCAAGCTCAAACTTGAGGCCAAATAAGTACTGGTGCATTTTTTTCACCCTGTAGACACACGCCAGAGCCTCTTTTTCAATCATGCTGTAGGCTCTTTTGGCCTTGGACAAACTCCTGGATGCAAAAGCAACCAGTTGCAAATTCCACGATTCATTAGCCTGTTGTAACACACACCCGACCCCGTATGACGACACATCGCAAGCTAGCACGAATCGTTTACAAGGGTTATACAGGACAAGCAGTTTGTTTGAACACAACAGGTTTCTGGCTTTCTTAAAGGAAGCCTCTTGTAAATTCCCCCATACCCAGTCATCTCCCTTGCGCAGTAGCGCATGTAGGGGTTCAAGCAGGGTGCTTAACCCAGGTAGGAAATTACCGAAATAGTTAAGGAGTCACAGGAACGACCACAGCTCCGTCACATTCTGTGGTCGTGGCGCATTCTTGATGGCCCCCCTCTTGGCGTCGGTGGGTCTGATGCCGTCCGCTGTGATTCTTCTTCCCAAGAACTCGCTGTCCTGTGCCAGGAAAACACTCTTCGAGCGTTTCAACCTGAGTCCCATGTGATCCAACCGACTAAGAACCTCTTCCAGATTCTTCAAGTGCTCCATGGTGTCCCGACCTGTAATCAATATGCTGTCCTGGAAAACCATTGTGCAAGGAACTGACTTTAGCAGGCTCTCCATGTTCCGCTGGAAGATTGCCGCGGCCAACCGAATCCCGAACATGCACCGGTTGTAGATAAACAGACCTTTGTGCGTGTTGATGCAGGTAAGGCCTTTCGAAGACTACTCCAGCTCCTGTGTCATGTAGGCCGAGGTCAGGTCCAGCTTGGTGAACATCTTCCCTCCAGCTAGGGTCGCAATTATGTCGTCTGCCTTACGTAGCGGGTACTGGTCCTGCAGCGAAAAACGGTTAATCGTTATTTTATAGTCCCCGCAAATTCTAACCGTGCCGTCCTCCTTAAGTACCAGGACAATCGGACTGGCCCCGTCATTGAATTCCACCGGCGCGTTGATGCCTTCATGTTGCAGCCTGTCCAGCTCAATTTCCACTTTTTCACGCATCATGTATGGTACTGCCCGTGCCTTGTGGTGGATGGGTCGCATCCCGGGAACTAAATGGATCTGCACTTTCGCCCTCTGGAAGCTTCCAATGCCTGGCTCAAACAACAATGGGAACTTGCTCAGAACCTGTGTATATGAGGCGTTGTCGACGGCCGTAAGCACTCGGATGTCATCCCAGTTCCAGCAGATTTTTTCCAGCCAGCTTCTGCCAAACAATGTGGGGCCATCCCCTGGCACAATCCTCAGTGGGAATTTGTGTACTGCTCCATCTTAGGAGACTTTGACTTCAGCACTGCCAAATACAGGGATTAGTTCCTTGGTGTAAATCCTTAGTTTGGTGTGAATGAGGCTGAGCTTGGGCCTGTTTGCTTTTTTGCCCCACAGCATGTCGAAGGCCTTTTTACTCATTATGGACTGACTTGCCCCCGTGTCCAGTTGCATAGATACTGGAATACTGTTCAGTTCAACTTTCAATATTATTGGTGGACATTTCGTAGTGAATGTGTGTACCCCATACACTTCTGCCTCCTCTGTACGAGTCTCCAATTCAGCCTGATCAACAGTGGATCGATCTTCCTCTGCAACGTGGTGGCTTGCAGGGTTAGCAAGGTTTGCAGCTCACCTGCACATTCGTTGGAGGTGTCCCATTGTTCTGCAACCATTGCACGCATAGTGCTTAAAGTGGCATTGATGGGGCAGATGATCACCTCTGCAACATCAACAAGGTGTTAACTGCCTCGCATTAACGATTGATGGCAGACTCTGGGTCAATTGAGGTCAGGCCACAGCAGCCGGCGTGTACGTTCTGCCATGTACATTTCTGCTCGAGACCGACGTTACTTTATGCACAGTACTGGCCGAAACGTCTTTATTCTGCGAAATCTGTTTGGTGTTGTCGCTGGTGGACATAAAAGCCTGGGATATCGTTATGGCTTTACTTAGATTCTGAGTTTCTACAGTCAACAGTTTGCAAAGGATTGGCTCATGTCCAATGCCCAGTACAAAAAAGGTCTGAGCATTTGTTCTAGGAATCTCTCAAACTCACAATATCCTGTGAGGCGCCTTAGTTCGCCACTTCCTGGCCCTCCGATCGTTGACACGTGTAGAACTGATACCTCGCCATCAAAACGCTTTCCTTAGGATTTAGGTGCTCCCGGACCAGCGTACACAATTCTTTGTAGGATTTCTCTGTCAGTTTTGCCAGAGCCAGGAGATTCTTCATGAGGCCATAGGTTGTTGCCTCACAGACAGTTAGGAGGTTCGTCCTTCGTTTGGTAGCGTTCTCGTCCCCTTCCAGCTCTTTGGCCACAAAGTATTGGTCGAGTCTCTCCACGAAGGCTTCCGAATCGTCCCCTTCTGAGAACTTCTCCAGGATACCGACTTTGCATTTTCGCGTGATTGTTCATTACCTCGTCGCCAATTGGTACACTCATAATAAAGGATGAAACTGAGTACTGTGTACAATGAGCAAGTGTGAGCTTAGCTCCTTTAATAAGACTCCAGAGGGTGGCCTGCTTATATACTGTACTCCAAAGGGATGCTGGAATCTGTTGGGAGTCCAACAGGTAGGCCCTCAGGTGGTCAAGTGTTGTGCAGGTTACACAGGGTTAAATACATTACAGGTAAAATATGAGGAAGTTAAATGCATAAAATAAGATAATATCCTATTGAGGCCTGTAGTGACAGAAATATTACTTCATAGTTAAAACAGCTCTTTTCATCAGGTTTATTGAAGGCGAGCATATATTATGGTGCTTTATAACCATAAATCATCTGTTGATAATGAAGTTATCAGAGCTCACTTAAATGACTAGTCATGTCTGAACCACTGGGCCTCAGGCTTCAGCTCCAATCAATCATGCTGCAGATTTCTTTCTCCAAGGGCACATTTACTTAGAACGATGCTTCGAGTGAGGTTATTCTATTTGAGCAGAGATCACACTCTCTTTGCCTTTGGTCACACATCACTGGGGACAAACTAATGCAAAAACTATTTGCATGTAAAATTAATTTGAAAGAATACTGCTGTCTTTCATTGAGAAAGGCTATAAAGCAGCAAATCGGCAGCCATTAGTAATGCTTGAGCTGCAACGATTTAAAGGACGAATCAGTACAAAATTATGAATTACACTCTGTGCTCAGCCATATCACAATCTAGCAGGATGTCTTCCCCAATTATCTAGCTAGATGTACTTATCCTACAGGGTATTTTGTGGTTGAGCTTTGTTGCATCTGATCTATGCTACAAAACCATATAGGATTTTCAAACTGGCCTTTGGGATACTCCTTAATGCTATCAAACATGATAAGTTCCCATAGCATTTACAATTTCTCCCATCAGTTACATCAAGATTTGACCCCAAAAATCTCCTGTAGGATTTTTAATTCCTAACATTATAGTACGTTAATGGTCCATTGACTCTGTGGGCAGCACTCTCATCTACTAAATCAGAATCTTGTGGGTTCAAGCTCAGACTTGAGCACACAAATTTAAGCTGACACTGCTGTCATAGAAACATAGAAAATAGATGCAGGAGTAGGCCATTCGGCCCTTCGAGCCTGCACAATCATTCAATATGATCGTGGATAATCATGCAACTTCAGTGCCCCATTCCTGCTTTCTCTCCATATCCCTTGATCAGTTTAGCTCTAAGGGCCACAGCTAACTTCCTTTTGAATATATCTAACAAACTGGCCTCAACAACTTTCTGTGGTACAGCATGAGTGAAGAAGTTTCGCCTCATCTCGGTCGTAAATGGCTTACCCCTTATCCTTAGACTGTGACTCCTGGTTCTGGACTTCCCCAACATCGGGAACATTCTTCCTGCATCTAACCTGTCCAATCCCATCAGAATTTTATAGGTTTCTATGAGGTTCCCTCCCATTCTCCTAAATTCCAGTGAACATAAGCTGAGTCGATCCAGTCTTTCTTCATATGTAAGTCCTGCCATCCCAGGAAACAGTCTGGTGAACTTTCACTGCATTCGCTCAATAGCAAGAATGTCCTTTCTCTGATTAGGAGACTAAAACTGAACACAATATTCCAGGTGTGGCCTCAACAAGGCCCTATACAACTGCAGTAACACCTCCTTGCACTTATACTCAAATCCTCTCGCTATAAAGGCCAACATGCCATATGCCTTCATCACCGCCTGCTGTGCCTGCATGCAACTTTCAATGACTGATGTACCATGATACCCAGGTCTCATTGCACCTCCCCTTTTCCTAATCTGTCACCATTCAGATAATATTCTGCCTTCCTGTTTTCGTCACCAAAGTGGATAACCTCACATTTATATACATTATCCTGCATCTGCCATGCATTTGCCCACTCACCTAACCTGTCCAATTCACCCTGCAACCTCTTAGCTTCCTCCTCAAAGCTCACACTGCCACCCAGCTTAGTGTAATTTGCAAACTTGGAGATATTACATTCAATGCCTTCATCCAAATCATTAATGTACATTGTAAATAGCTGGGGTTCCAGCACTGAACCCTGTGGTACCCCACTAGTCACTGCCTGCCATCCTGAAAAGGACCCGTTTATTCCTACTCTTTGCTTCTTGAATGTCATAAAGTTCTCTATTCACGTCAATACATTAACCCCAATACCACGTGCTTTAATTTTGCACACTAATCTCTTGTGCGGGAACTTGTCAAAAGCCTTTTGAAAGTCGAAATACACCACATCCACTGATTCTCCCTTGTCCACATTACTAGTTACATGCTCAAAAAATTCTAGCAGATTTGTCAAGCATGATTTCCCTTTCATAAATCCATGCTGACTTGGGCCGATCCTGTCACTGCTTTCCAAATACGCTGCTATTACATCTTTAATAATTGATTCCAACATTTTCCCCACTACCGATGTCAGGCTAATCTGTCTATAATTCCCTGTTTTCTCTCTCTCTCCTTTTTTAAAAAGTGGGGTTACATTAGCTACCCGCCAATATATAGGAACTGTTCTAGAGTCTACAGAATGTTGGAAAATGACCACCAATGCATCCACTATTTATAGGGCCACTTCCTAAGTACTCTGGGACTATCAGGTTCTGGGGATTTATCAGCCTTCAATCCCATCAATTTCCCTAACACCATTTCCTGAATAATACGTATTTCCTTTAGGTCCTCCTTCTCGCTAGACCCTCGGTCCCTCGTATTTCAGAAGGTTACTTGTGTCTTCCTTAGTGAAGACAGAACCAAAGTATTTGTTCAATTGATCTGCCATTTCTTTGTTCCCCATTATAAATTCACCTGATTCTGACTACAAGGGACCTACATTTGTCTTCACTAATCTTTTTCTCTTCACATATTTATAGAAGCTTTTGCAGTCAGTTTTTATGTTCCCTGCAAGTTTACTCTCATACTCTATTTTCCCCCTCCTAATTAAACCCTTTGTCCTCCTCTGCTGAATTCTAAATTTCTCCCAGTCCTCAGGTTTGCTGCATTTTCTGGCCAATTTATAAGCCACTTCCTTGGATTTAACACTATCCTTAATTTCCCTTGTAAGCCACGGTTGAGCCACCTTCCCCATTTTATTTTTATGCCAGACAGGGATGTGCAATTGTTGAAGTTCATCCATGTGATCTTTAAATGTCTGCCATTGCCTATCCACTGTCAACTCTTTAATTATCATTCGCCGGTCTATCCTCGCCAATTCACGTCTCATACCATCGAAGTTACCTTTCTTTAAGTTCAGGACCTTAGTCTCTGACTTAACTGCGTCACTCTCCATCTTAATAAAGAATTCTACCATATTATGGTCACTATTCCCCAAGGGGCCTCGCACAACAAGATTACTAATTAATCATCTCTCATTACACATCACCCAGTCTAGGATGGCCAGCTCTCTAGTTGGTTCCTCGACATATTGGTCTAGAAAACTATCCCTTATACACTCCAGGAAATCCTCCTCCACCGCATTGCTACCAGTTTGGTTAGCTTAATCTATATGTAGATTAAACTCACCCATGATAACTGCTGTACCTTTATTGCATGCATCCCTAATTTCCTGTTTGATGCTGTCCCCAACCTCACTACTACTGTTTGGTGGTCTGTACACAACTCCCACTAGCGTTTTCTGCAGCTCTACCCATACTGATTCCACATCATCCAAGCTAATGCCTGTATTGTATAGGGTTAATCACATCGGGTTAATTATGATATTCCGACATTTACAGTGTGTTTTCTGCTTCATGCCTCGTGGAATGTTGTTGATGCAGAGAGAGAGAGAGAGAGATAGACCTTGATGCACACACCATCTTGTTTAAGGAACGATCGGCGCCTCGAGGTCTCATGCTTTGTGGAAGAACAGCTGGGGCCTTACAGATTAGGAGTTGGCCACAAGCCACATGCACCCATGTTTGTTCAATAGTATAAAGGACCGGAACTGTCCAGTAGCTCTTTGAACTTCACCTTGGACCGTGATTCGCGAGCGGTGCCGGGACCCCCAAGGCTCCTGACCAGCCGTCGTTGCGAAGTTCCCGACGGGCCGAAGGCTGTGAGCTTTGTTGCATCTTATCATACTTCACTTTTCTTCGTAAACTGTATTATGTTTCTTTTCTCTCAGTAAACGGTGTTTTATCTTTACTTCATTTGTCTTGTCTCTTATTTAACATTCATCCAGATCCCGAACCTGGGTCTATCGATCCAAAATATTTTGCCGTAGTCGGCAGGATCTGGTAAATTGTTTAAGAGAAAAGACAAGAAGCAGTCTCCTCCTGCGGGAGAGAATTTTAGAATACCAGCGTGGAGCACGAGGGATGAGGGTTTTGGCTCTCTTGCCAATATGCTAGCCAGGTTTTGACCCCCGCAACATTGGGATACGCAGTTATTGGAACAGAGCAAAGATAGAACCTTACCCCAAGCAGTACTGTCTCTCCTGGAGGAAGCGGGCTTCACACAGGAAAAAAGTAGTCTCCTACAAATGGGATGGATTTTGTTGACAGCATTAAGGGCGATGTGTAAACAACTTAAGGAAAGTGAAGCAGAAAACCTACAGTTAAAAACAGCTGTTAAGCTTTTGGATAGTCAAAACTCGACTCTGACTGAAGCGGTCCGCACTGCACAAGAATGGGCGGATAAAGTCAATGAACAATCAGAAACATTAAATGCCATCTGGCGACAGTACAAAATAAAAAGAAAGCCAGACGACAGAAAGATAGATTGGTCAAAGGTATGTGCATTGGTAGCTGGATCCACTTGGGAACCGGCTCGTTGGGACGGAGACATCTGGTACTCCTCTGACTCAGAATATGAGTGGACAGATGGAGAGGGGATGGGAGGGGAACGAGAGGAAACTAAAGACCCTCCCCCTTACACTCCGAGCACGGAAGCGAGACCCCTTATGATAAATAAGACGAAACAACAAGATGGAGAACAGCCGATAACCACTAGAGGGGTGCATGACTTCACCACTAGTGAGTTACAAGAAATAGGGTCTCGATTTTGCCAAAAACCCAGGGTATCATTGTCAGAATGGCTAACCCGGATCTGGGACCAGGGAGCATCAGGCGTAATACTTAACCCCGAAGAGTTAACAAAAATGTGGACTATGACACTGCAGTGCTACGGAATGTCCAGGGCACAGGTTCGCTATGGGACATGGTTACTATAGGTGTCCGGCAAAAATATCCCTCTGCCGTTGATTGGGAAGGGGAGGTAAAACCTTGAAATACTATGGCGGAGGGTGTGATACAGTTGAGCAACATGGCAACACAGGGAGGATTATATCACCAACCATATGGGGGGCCAGATCAGGAGCTCTTTACGGCAGGAATGTGGAGCAGGCTGATGAAGAGTGGTCCTCCTATGATGAGGGGTGCGCTACTCGCATTATTGGGACCAGCCCAAGGGCAGCGGCTGGGCACGCTTGCCTATTGTTAGGACAGTTAGAGGATGTAGAAGATAGTGTGCGAGAGTCGAGAACGGCTAATGTAGAGGGGGATCGGGACCAGCGACAAGGTTTGAACTCTGGGAAAGGTACAGGGTCAGGAAAGACAAAAAAAAGAATTACGTGGAGGGACATGTTCGCGGCTTTACTGAAGGCTGGGATCCCCAAGGAAAAAATTGATGGAATCCCAACAGGAGCGATGTATTCTATGTGGAAGCAACACTGCGTCCCGGGCACAGGGAAGGGTGAAAGGAGCGGGGTAAGGGAGACTAAGTCGGATAGCGATAAGTCTGCGGATGCGGAGAAACCACCTCCCGCTAGCCTATACCCCAACGTAGAAGAGCTGTGGAAGGCTAGTAATCCCCTCGACTAGGGGTGAGGCAAGGATCCGGGAGTACTCCCCGTTAGAACCATATCAACCCAAGCTCCCAGGGACCTGAGGCCACACATTCCGATTACGATACATTGGCAGGGGCGGGGGGGGGGAACATACAAAGAGATGTTGCTTTACTAGATACAGGAGCAGAAGTTACTATTGTCCATGGAAATCCGAGGAAGCACACAGGGACCCGTATGATGATTAATGGGTTCGGAGAGGCAGAAACGCCCGCTGTCCGAACAACTATCAGAATGGCGTTAGGAAATGGGCCTCGTCGCTGGGTAATGGTCTTAATATCGGCAGTGAAGGAACATATTATTGGGATGGACCTTTTAAAGGAAATCACACACAACACCTCGTTCAGGCGATTCTCATTCGGGATACGGGCGATCACTGATTGCAGGGGAAGCAAAGTGGGAACCAGTGGTAATACCACGGCCATCGTGGATAGTGACTATGAAACAGTACCGAATACCTGGGGGACACAAAGAAATAGGGGAAACCATACAAGGGCTCTTGGAGGCGGGTATCATTAGACATGCAGTGTCCCCCTACAATAGCCCTGTTTGGCCCGTGCAAAAACCCGACAAAAGTTGGAGGATGACTGTGGACTACAGACAACTGAACAAATTTGCCCCTCCCCTGGCAACCGCTGTCCCAGATGTAGTAACTATAACAGAGCGGCTGTCTGAAGAAGGTGCAGAGTGGTATGCGATAATCGACCTGGCCAATGCCTTTTTCTCCATTCCAATAGCGGAAGAATCCCAGGACCAGTTTGCATTCACTTGGGAAGGGAGGCAATACACGTTTAAATGCCTACCTCAAGGTTACCTACATAGCCCTAGCCTATGCCACGGATTGGTGGCCTGGGACCTGTACATGTGCACGTTGGCTCCTAATTTCTCACTGGGACACTACATCGATGATGTACTAATAAGGGGTCCCACCGAGGCAGTGGTGTCAGAAGCCCTAGCTACTTTAGTCCAACATTGCGAGACAGGGGCTGGGAGATAAATCCGAAGAAGGTGCAGGGCCCTAGCCAGACTGTCCAGTTTCTGGGGATCCAATGGTCTCGGGGTGAGCGCATCATACCCGAGCCTGTGAAGAATAAAATTCAAGAAATGGCCACCCCCATGAATAAAACTGAGACACAACGGTTTGTGGGACTACTGGAGAAGACACATACCTCACCTCACAATGTTATTAAAACCGCTGTATGCGGTAACACGAAAAAAGGCCCACTTCGAGTGGGGAAAGGAACAGCACGTGGCCTTTGATGCAGCCAAAGAAGCCGTAGCTCAAGCTTTACCCCTAGCCCCGCGAGTGCCTGGGCAGCCTTTTGAGCTACAGGTATCCGTTACCAATGATACTGCAGTATGGAGTTTGTGGCAGGTTCAACATGGCACTCATATACCGTTAGGGTTCTGGTCTAGAAAATTGACAGATGCTGCTACTCGTTACACTCCATTTGAGAAACAAGTATTAGCATGTTATTGGGTCCTAACAGAAACAGAATGACAGACAGGGGACCAGACCTACCCATATTATCCTGGGTTCTATCAGAAAATGAAACACACAAGGTCGGGCGAGCGCAGCAAAGCTCCATAGTGCGCTGGAAATGGTATATCGCAGACCGAGCAAGTAAAGGAAAAGAAGGAATCACCCGACTACATGAGCATGTGGCTGAATACCCACAAACAGCTGAGAGTGAACTTATGCAGTCGTCTGTCAGTTTAACCCAAGAGTCACCGATCTCCTGGGGCGTGTCTTTTGAACAGTTAACACCTGAAGAGCGTAGCCATGTCTGGTTCACAGATGGCTCAGTGGTCTGGCGAAACGGCCTTTGGCGATGGCGAGCCGCTGCCTTCAATCCAAACACCCAGACAATTGTGCATGATGAGGGCAAGGGAGGCTCCAGCAGCTGTAGTCCTCGCGTTAGAAGAGGAACAGCAACAAGTACACATATATACTGACTCATGGGTGGTAGCCAATGGCATGGCGAACTGGATGCGAAACTGGCATGAACATAACTGGCAAATAACTGGGAAAGACTTGTGGGGAAGCACCTATGAGAACAAATATGGTCCAAAGCCCAGAAGATGAAAATAACTGTATATCATGTGGACGCTCACATGAAAAACACTTCAAAGACCTCTGAACATAATAACACCGTTGATAATATAGCCCAGGTATGGGCTGTCAAAGAGGCGGAAGAGGAAGAATATGGCATAAGCAAGTGGGCCCACCACAAATCTGGACATTTGGGCATTCAGGGTACGATACAATAGGCACGAAATAAGGGGTTACATTTGACTACGGACGGTGTTAAACAGATCATAAACACCTGTCAAATTTGTCAAAAGGTGAAGCATTTTCCCCAACAACGACAACCCAGTGCCCATATTAAGAGAGGGACTCAACCAGCACAAATATGGCAAGTTGTTTATGTAGGACTTTTACCATTGCAACAACGGTTTCAATATTTGCTCACTGCTGTTGATACCTATTCTGGACTTTTGATAGCTTATCCTGTGACTAAAGTGAATCAACAAAGTACGATTGAAGGACTGGAGAATTTAATCACATACTACGGTGAGCCAGCAGAAGTACAGTCCGATAATGGGTCGCACTTCACAGGTCAAACAGTGCAAAAGTGGGCGGTAGACAACGGGATCGATTGGATGTTTCACATACCTTACTATCCGCAAGCTGCAGGGTTAATAGAACACATGAATGGACTACTTAAGCAACAGATTGAAATATTAACTCCCACTAATGCATTGCAAGGTGGTTAAAGGTCTTACCACAAGCAGTGCGCAATCTGAATCACCGACCATTGCGGGGGGGGAACTCCCATAAACCACATGTTAGGCTAAGTTAGTGTCCCTACTATTGAAAAAGCAAATCAGACTCAGGACACAGTTTGTGAAGGAGGAAAAATGTGGGTGCAGTACCCCCAGAAACCCTTACATTGAAGGGAAATCTTAGCGAAAGCAGAAGGAAACACTTATTGGGTGCTCCTGACTGGTCAAGATATTCCTCTCTGTGTTGACAAGGGTAAATTGACTAAATGGGGCTGAATTAATATACTTATGCTTCCTCCCACAAGAATTCTGCCCAAAATGGTGACTTACCAACTTGTGCTGGCAAGTCTGTGTGTCTCGTTATCTGTGACTGTTACTTCCATCCTCAAACACAGCATTCGATGGCCGTATAGGGTGACGGTTAGCTAACACTGATCGTATGCAAGACAATTTTACCTGTCCTTCCGGGCAAGCCTGCACTATAGGACACTGGAGCGTCACTTGTGACGCATGCAGGTACTGGGGAGGCCCAGGACAGGTGCTATTAACAGTAAGCACGGGGGCCAACATCACGTTATCAATCAAGTGGCAAAAAGATATGACAATGATGTGCAATGTGCACTCCAATGTGTCGTTATTGCACAACGTCACATGGTTAAGGAGTTGGGCCCGCAAAATTACGTCAAGCAATGACACTATGTCAGACGAAATTAAGTTAAATGCGTCTCTATGGTATGGATGTACAAATGCCTCCGTAAACACTGGTAGGGGGATTATGGGCCATTTTTGGTCAATGCATGTAGTTAAGCATTCTAAGAGCCCCATGGATCATTTGCAATGGCTACACTCTACATGTACACCTGTGCTTACATCCCCACCCATATTAAATCTCACACTACAAGTCCGGTTATGCGGACAAGCCGTCTGACACTTGTAATATAACAATGCAATTCGATTGCGAAATGCATGGGACAGAGGTCTCACAGGACAGATGTTTTCTAATTGGCTGTCGGAAGTAATGCGATGGGAACTCATTGATGAAACTGCTCAAGAAATAGGGAGTTTCACTGGGCGACAACAAGAATTAGTTCATTACATACAATGCATGTTTGAAGAAGTAACCCGGCAACTATTAAGGGCCGAGTTAGAACGCATTGCCATGTCAGGGCATGCAAATAGTTGGAGCAAAATATTTCACTTCGGCAATAGAAATCTAGGGGTAAAATCTGATATGCAACATACACATTGTGATGACAAGGGGTGTAACTTTACTATGAGAATAGTCAATATCACAAAAACTAACATTTGGTGCCAGCTTATAGTGCTTCCCCACCTGTATGGCCAAAATCTGTGGGTACCCGAGTTCAAGGGTGGATGGATTGATGCTAGCAATAGAACTCACCAAGCTCAAGACTGTCAAAGATGGCCTTTGGGTATGGTGTGTCCTTTGCACACACCTGTGTTTGAACTATGCTCCCTGCAGCATACAGCGGGAACATGTATTTGGACACTTGTACCATACAATAATACAATTTTACATGAAATCGGACAGAATCATGTTTGTATTACTAGTGTCTATCCCATTTATCTTGACGGCGCCCGTAAAGATCCTCCTCTAAATGCTTGCTTTAAAGATGTGTTTACCATATATGACCTTCATTTTAATAGGTCATATTGATTGGGACGATGGAAAATGTTGTGCTTCATTGCACCGTCCGAGGCATTACGAACCTTCCTCCCACTGTAGACCTAACTCGTTTAGCTCAATTTCTAAAAGATAACCAAAGGTCACTGATGAATTGAGCAAACGAAGGCATACTCTTCATACTCTGCAAGTTGCTATGAGTTACAGTGAAGGCGCCTTGGTCAGAGTTGCGACAAAGGTCACTGACCTTACGGTACATCATTGGTGGGACATCTTTTACGGATGGTCCCCAAAAACATCTGCCGCTTTGTTAATACATCCTATCGTTGTTTTACTCGTCGCGTTATTACTGATATTACTGCTCATATGTATTCTTAGGTGTAGATTGTGGGCGTTGCTTGCGCATACTCAACGTGTAACTGATGCATTACGCCTTCAACTTGATTATATTACTTAGAATGTCTAAATATCAAGGGTAGATTATATTGTATAGCATTAATCACATAGGGTTAATTGTGATATTCCGACATTTACAGTGTGTTTTCTGCTTCATGCCTCGTGGAATGTTGTTGATGCAGAGAGAGAGAGAGAGAGAGAGACCTTGATGCACACACCATCTTGTTTATAGGACGATCGGCGCCTCGAGGTTTCATGCTTTGTGGAAGAACAGCTGAGGCCTTACAGATTAGGAGTTGGCCACAAGCCACATGCACCCATGTTTGTTCAATAGTATAAAGGACCGGAACTGTCCAGTAGCTCTTTGAACTTCACCTTGGACCGTGATTCGCGAGCAGTGCTGGGACCCCGAAGGCTCCTGATCAGCCATCGTTGCGGAGTTCCCGACGGGCCGAAGGCTGTGAGCTTTGTTGCATCTTTTCATACTTCTCTTTTTTCGTAAACTGTATTATGTTTCTTTTCTCTCAGTAAATGGTGTTTTATCTTTACTTCATTTGTCTTGACTCTTATTTAACATTCATCCAGATCCCGAACCTGGGTCTATTATTATCGATCCAAAACAGCCTATATTCTCTAGAGTTTAGAAGAATGAGAGGTGATCTCATTGAAACAATACAAAATTCTTACAGGGCTTGACAGGGTAGATACAGAGAGGATGTTTCCTCTGGCTGAGGAGTCTAGAACTAGGGGTCACAGTCTCAGAATAAGGGGTCCACCATTTAGGACTGAGATGAGGAGAAACTTCTTCACTCAGACAGAGATGACTCTTTGTAATTCTCTACCCCTGAGGGCTGTGCAGGCTCTGTCTTTGAGTATGTCCAAGACAGAGATCAATAGATTTTTGGATATTAAGGAATCAAGGGATATGGGGATAGTGCAGGAAAGTGCAGTTGAGGTAGAAGATCAGCCATGATCTCATTGAATGACGGAGCAGGCTTGAGGGGCCGAATGGCCTACTCCTGCACCTAATTCTATGTTCTTATGATACAAAAATAAACAAATTAACAGTTATCTTTAAAGTATTCACTGTTGCAAATAAAGTATTTTCTGGCTTGGCTTCTGCTGGCATTCTTAGTGGTATGTTTGCCATTGCTGTATATGTGGGAGGTAGGATAAAGGGCATGATTTACAAACATAATTTGTGAAAGAGAAGTCTTGTTGTCAACCATTCCAGAAATCCTTCCCAGCTGATAAATATGTTTGTATTCATAAGATGCTATAGCAAGCTGGAAGTTTTCTCCTCACACTGTTTACGCACAGTCATATTTGGGCTTAAGTCTTCTACTATGTTTGGGATTTCTCAGCACTTAGAGTGATAGCTCTCACCAGCCTTGTGAACTCAAGCCTCAGGCATCTCGGAGAGGAGCAGGCCCCTTATGGGAAATACTGGCTTCGAAATCATAGAAATTGGCCACTGCTTCCCACAGGCGATTGGGTAAAAAAGTTAAAGATGCGCACTAACCTGAATCTGCTGCGCCCACGAGGGATCCCGGTCCTGAGGCCTCCATTCACTGAGCGTCGGAGCGCGGCACGTCAGGACGTCCACAGGGCTGGAGCTGTAGTCACATGGTTCTGGGCAGCCAATACGTAAGTTGGAGTTCCCATTATTATGATTGAGAAAGCCTTCCAAACACCCAAAACACAAATAAAAAATAGAAAAAATACACCACATATTTTTATTAATTTAAATTAGTTATTTATGTATTCTAAAAAAAATTCCGATTTTTAAAAAAAGTTTTGTTAATTATGGTTTAAAATAAACTTACCATAATGGGGAGGGTTGTAACAATAAAATGTGTTTAAAATTTTATTTTATTATGTTTTTGTGTATTTTAAAACTCTTACGCCTGTAAAAGTAGGCTATGCGTCTGCTTTTATCAGGCACAAGAGTTTTCAGGACATCCGCTGGGCAAGATATGGGTAAATACCACAATCTTGTCCTTGCGAATGTCCTGGATGTGGAGATATGGAAGAGCTGTCAAGCTCCAGCTTCACAGATCAGAAAAGCCGGTTTTCAGTGCATGCGCATTGTGCGCTGAAAACCGGCTTTTGCGATGCCTCCCGGGTCCGTACACATTCTATACGGACCCGGGAGGCCAGAATTTCTGGGCCGGCATTGGAGACTTTTCAGAGATAGATGGGGTGTTTTTTCTATTAGTACACCTGCATATATTGGATCATCTGGGCACAGAGTATAGAAGAAAATTAGGAGGTTGCACATCCATAATGGAGCCCATCGAATTTTCCATCCATTAATTTAAAGGGACTTTGAATTGGGTCGACTTGCTACAGATTTTGTTCAGTTCACTACACCTAGGCACGAGAGCAGACAAGTTTGTTTCTATCTCCTAGAATCATAGAATCATAGAACTATAGAATGATTGCAGCACAGAAGCAGGCCATTTGGCCCGGCGAGCCTGTGCCTGCTCTCTGAAAGAGCACTTCAGGTGTCCCACTCCCCCACCGTTTCCCCGTAGCCCTGCATTTATTTTTCCTTTACTTATTTATCCAATTCACTTTTGAAAGCCAGGATTGAATCTACCTCCACCACCCTTTCAGGCTGTGCATTCCCGATCATAACTACTCCCTGCATAAAAAAGCTTTTCCTCCTGTTGTCTTTGATTCTTCTGCCAATCACCTTAAATCTGTGTCCTCTGGTTCTCGATCCTTCCGCCAATGAGAATAGTTTCTCTCTCTACTCTGTCTAGACACCTCATGATTTTGAACACATCTATCTAATCTTCTCTCAACCTTCTCTGCTCTAAGGAGAACGACCCCAACTTCTCCAGCCTATCCATGTAACTGAAGTCCCTCATCCCTGGAACCATTCACATTAATCTTTTCTGCACCCTCTCTAAGGCCTTCACGTCCTTCCTAAAGTGCATTGCCCAGAATTGGGCACAATACTCCAGTTGAGGCCGAACTAGTGTTTTATAAAGGTTCAGCATAACTTCCTTGCTTTTGTATTCAATACCTCTATGAAGCCCAGGATCCCGTCTGCTTTTTTAACTGCTTTCTCAACCTGCCCTGCCACCTTCAACGATTTGTGCACATATACCTCCAGGTCTCTCTGTTCATGCGCCCCGTATAGAATTCTATAAGAAAGTTGAATGAGTTTCATGTAAATTTGGTAATTTTTGATGTCTTTATTTTGTTACAAACCAGTGTTCAGTTATTCAGGTTAGTGGGAAACAAAGAGAGCAGCTGGAAGGATTTTCAAAAAAATATTTTGAGCAATTTAGTTGGTTCACTTTCTCTTTTTTTTAAATTTTGTGAAATCATGTGGTATTGTGAAGTGTCAGCTGTGGCTCAGTGGGTAGCATGTTTTGGTTGCATGTCCTACTCCAGGGACTTGTGCACAAAATCAAGGCTGACACTCCAGTGCAGTACTGAGAGTGCTGCAACGTTGGACGTGCTGTCTTTCAAATGACATGTTAAACCGAGGCCCCTTCTGCTCTCTCAAGTGGACGTAAAAGATCCCATGGCATTATTTCGAAGAAGAGCAGGGAAGTTATCCCCGGTGTCCTGGCCAATATTATCCCTCAATCAACTTAACAAAAAATGGATCATCTGGTTATTATCACTGCTGTTTGTGGGAGCTTGCTTGTGCACAAATTGGCTGCTTTGTTTCCTACATTGCAACAGTCACAACATTCCAAAAGTACTTCATTGGCTGTAAAGTCAGGTGGTCGTGAAAGCTGCTATATAAGTGCAAGTCTTTCTTTCCTTGTTTCCATCTTTCTTTTTTTTCCTTTCTTTCTTATTGACATTTACATTCTAGTTGGGTATTTTCATACATTCATTCCAGTTTTTCATTGGAGGTTTTTTTGCTTTTACTGGATTTACTGGTTCCTGTCTCTTCAATGCGGTTTGTTGCTGATTCACAAATGTATAAAAATGAGGTCAATCAGTGCAAGTAGGATATAAAAGTTTCATATAGGGAACGTATAACCCCTGAAGTTTTATATAAAAAATGCATGCTAGATGCAAGACTTTAATATTAATAGATTATAGATGATTACATTCATTCTATTGGAGAGGGAAAGGCAGTAACAGTTGTTTAAATTAAGAAAAGGGAATAATTATTATGTAGCTAATAGATTCTGGGATTGGTTAATCAGTGGAATAATTTCTCACTCAATGCAATCTCAGCTGGCATTATACGACTCTAATTCTGTATAAATAACAGTAGGGACTAATAGTTGGTGTAGAGGTACCCTGCTTTGCATTGTTTGAAGTAATGCTAATCTTGCACTGCTGTACATGGCTCATGATGAATGTTTTACAATAGCATTTGCTGCATCAAGTACAGCCATTCTGCTCTTTTGTTCAAACTAAATTCCAACAGTTTTAAAAGACAAATACTTTTATCTTCTGATATCAAAGCAGAGATAGTTTATGGGTGTCTCCAAGGGTATTTGCTTTAATATGTCAAACAGACCCCAGGATATCATGCCACTATGTTTTCCTGAAAGCCGGTGATTACTATGAAGGAGGTATATTCCCATGTTACGTGGTGTCAACTGATTAGATCGATAGTCCCATTAAGTGACTGAATTACCTTATTTATGTTGACTCTGTGCATATATTTCTGTCTTTTCAGCTTATTTCAATGTTTTGTCCCAACTTGAATAGAACACAACTTCAGGCTAACCGATCTTGGCTATCCTTTTACAACTTCCATTTAAAAAAAAATCTGTGACTCTGCTTGTAGGGAGACATGTTGCAATTGTATTTCATCTTTACTACCAACATGGCAGCTTAACAGTTAGAACTATAAAAGTGTGCACATGTACATGTGCAATTACAGTATTATCTAATTATTGATTTGCTCTTGGGTTCATTGCCCAATTCTAAAGAAGAGCTAATGGGCTTCTGATGGCCCTATGAAAGACAGAAAGGGAAATTAAATCAAAAGGAGCTTACGATTTGAAATGTTGTGTTCTCTTTCCAGTTGCATTCTGTATTAGTTTTTGCTTAAGTTGGCTTATTCATCATCATAGGCAGTCCCTCAGAATCGAGGAAGACTTGCTTCCACTCTTAAAATGAGTCCTTAGGTGGCTGAACAGTCCAATACGAGAACCACAGTCCCTGTCACAGGTGGGACAGGTAGTCATTGAGGGTAAGGGAGGGTTGGACAGGTTTGCTGCACTTGATTTCTGCATGCTCTCGGCAATGAGACCCGAGGTGCTCAGCGCCCTCCCGGTTGCACTTCCTCCACTTAGGGAGGTCTTTGGCCAAGGACTCCCAGGTGTCAGTGGGGATGTTGCACTTTAGCAGGGAGGCTTTGAGGGTATCCTTGTAACATTTCCTCTGCCCAACTTTGGCTCATTTGCCATGAAGGAGTTCCGAGTAGAACGCTTGCTTTGGGAGTCTCGTGTCTGGCATGCGGACAATGTGGCCTGCCCAGCGGAGCTGATCAAGTGGTGGATAGAGAAAGCACAGGAGTTACAGCAGCTGGCCGACAGCCATGATGTGGCTTATTAGTGTTGTACTAAATGTTCGTTATTTACCTATTGTAATTGGAGCAGACCTGGTAGCTGAAGCAACTTGTATAACTGACTTTTAACCTGAAAGTTGCTCATTTAAGCATGAATACTGCCTTTCAGTTGTTTGCCTTAGTTGAAAAGTTCACTCATTTTCAATTTGAGTACATTTTTATAGTGGACTGATTCATCTTGGGAGGGATGGAGAAAAGAAAGAATTACATTTTTGAATATAGGTCTGAACAATTTGAAATCTTGATCTGTGGTAGGTGTAGCATGTTTGGGGGGAAAAGTGTAACTTTAGACCAATGCATCCCAAAGTTCTCCACCACTGGGGTTTTATTCTCCACCACTGAAGATTTTTCTCATGTCATAACCAGGTCTGTTGTAGACTAATTGGTAGTGATTGATTGCTATGATTAGTCAACAAATCAATTATCATTGTATCATGTGACTACCAGGATGGTAGAAGACGAATTTGATCGACCTTGGTCTCTGTTGCTAACACAAAGAATAGTTTATACTTCTAAGCAGGAATCAATGTTGACTAATTGTTATGTAACAATTTGAAAGTTCCCTGTTGTTAGTTGGTACTGGCCTTTTCATTCCTGCCGTGAAGCATTAAACTGTACGTTTTCTGCGACAGTAGTTTGCCCAACTCCAGGTCGTGATTTTCATCTAGCAATTCCTATGTAATTCCACTTAGCCTTTTTAAATTGTGTCTCTTTTACCAAGTGTTGGTTTGCTCCTTGCTAAGGGAATTTCTGTGGGAGCTGTGGCTTTTGAAGACAATAAAAAAGAATTATATCTGATCACCCAAAACTCCTCTGCCTCTTCCTTAATACCCATTTCCGTGACCGAGCTTATCTCCTTTGGTTCATCATCTTTTTTTTTTAATATGCCTCTGAAACGCTTTGGGACATTTTTCTACATTAAATGAGTTATGTACATGCAAGTTGTTGCTGTTGTTATCAATATTCATCATGTTTCCCAGTGCACATGTGCCATGAGGCAAAAAGATTAAGGCTCATATATATGATCCTCCACACAGTGAGTTTCCAATCACAGCCATGCTTTTGTAATCATTTGACTTTTTACAACAATTCGACATCTTCATTGCCACTTTTTACTGATCCAAGCTTTATATTTCCATATTTTTTATAAAATTAAATTCTAATTCTCAAACTGCTACGGTGAGATTTGAACTCAAGTTCCTGTATTGTTAGGTCCACTTCCCTTTCTCTGATGTTTTTCATTTCTCTCTCCTTCCATTTTTCTGAGCTCTCAGATGGGAAGTGGTGGGTTGCATGCTATTGTGGAGTAAGGAGTTACCAATCATTATAGGCTGCATTTTAGGTAGGGGTTGCAGGAAAAATGAGGCTGCTTTCTCTCCATCCCTTTCCTTAATCACTTATGCTTCCCTGACTCCATTTCTCCCATCACATCTCCTACCCCTTCACTTACCAGTTCTCCCTATCCTTCCTACCATCCCTCCACTCCCATCATTTCATCTTTGACCTATCTGCTCAACATCTGTATCCTGCCCTCCCACTCCACCAAAGGGTAAGTGGAAAGAGACCAGAGATCCCCTCAACATAAACCTATTTTTCTCGACCCTTCCCCCTGCTTAACACCTGCCCTTCCTATCAATTTTCTTCAACGAGGCTTTGTTTGCTATAAAAATTCAACTTGCTTTTTTAAAATAAATCAAATTAGCATAATAATACAGTCATCTGTTTGCTTTTCTATCTGTATTTCTGACTCAATGGGGGAAATTTTCAGGAGGTCAGCGGGCGTGTTTGTTGACGGATTGGGTGTGAAAATGTTTTTTTTTTAACAGCGGGTTGGGAGCCGGCTGTCAACTCACCACCATGCACCTTGCCCAGATGTCGGTTGTGTCAGCGCTGAATAGGCTCTAAACGCAGCAGCGGGGGAGGGTATTTTAGGTCATTATGTCCTTGTTAATAGCCCATTAAGAACTATTTTGAGCTCACCTTTACATTTTACGAGGTCGCTAATAGGGTCCACACTGCTTGGGGATCATGTTAAGTAAGCAGGGCGGGAGTTGAATGGTCATGGAATCATCTCATTACTTGACAGCTGCAAATGTGCTCTCAAAGCTCCCATCTAACAGCAGTTCGCTTTCCAAGCTCAGGAGCTCTTGCTTACTGCATTTGGAAGACAGCTTGAGTTTTATGCAGGTTACAAGTGTTTGGAGCAAACTGTCTATTCAGTGTCACCTCATTGGAACAACCTCTCTCACCATTGATAAATTGCTTTTGTCATCTCAAGTGCACCTGCCATTTATTACATCAGCATCGGTGCCCTTGAAACTATCTCACCTTGATCCTCAGAATCCCAAAAAACAATAACACCAACCTTCTCCGCAATCAATTGAGGCTGGATAGTACAGAGTGCACTCGCACCCGACCACATTGCTGCCTAGAAGGCCAAAACTGGCCTCACCATGGCCAAATTTACTACACTTGATGCTGTACACCCTGGCTACCACATGATGTGCCAGGTTGGCACCACCCCACACCAACACCATAAAGCATCCCTACAATGCCCAAACCATTCCTTTCATACTCATCACCAGTGAGGTGGGTACTGTTATGTCTCATCATTCACTACAACTCACTAAGCCACTTCCAATGATGCATACAGATCTGTCCAAGAATACAAAGGGGGAGAAATTGGCCTCCATTATGCCCCCCGTTAGCACTACCGAGGGGCAATAACAGGGTGCAAATGGATTTGCGACTGGGCACGGTGAATTGAATGACGCCCATGAACTTCCCTGCTGCTTTTGCGCTGGCACCAAGACTTAGCGCCTCCGTCCCTAGTGCCCCAGTAATTGTGACAGCATCCGATGCGCAGTGCCTCATTACCGCCCTGGATCAGAAATTGCAGCTGGTAGAGCAGGCGGTATGCAATCGGATGGCCGCTGGAAGAGGTATTTAAAGGCGTCAAAATCCGGTTTATTTTTATTAGCAAAGATTGCTGCCTTGTCAGTTTGACATAGGCAAGGAGGCGTTTTGAGTGATTTCAGCGTTTTTCATTTTCAGCAGTGTTCTGCCTCCAGAATAATTATTCACTTTCAACTAGATGAGATTTAAAATTGCAACATTCCCATACTTTAATGGGGGCTGGACTGGCACTGGACCTCTCCCTCCAGCATCAATATTGGAGGCAGCGGAGGCAGAGAGAAAGATTGCAAAATGTGGCTAGATGGAGGAGGCCCAACATGGCACTCAACAGGAGGCCTTACCCTCCTAGGGTATTCACATAGCAGTTCTCCTACATCAATTTCACTGAGGAACAGTGTCTTAGATTCCACTTCACCAAGAATGTGGTTGCACAGCTCAGCCACCTCCTGCAACCAAACCTCCAGCCTCAGACCAGGGTGACCACGGCTCTCTCAGTGGCAGTCGAGGTCACTGTCCCTCAATTTCTACATCAGTAGAGCCTTCCAGTGTGCAATAGGAGACATATCTAACATATTGCTGTTAACTGTCCATTGCTGCATCCACAAGGTCATAGATGTTCTCTACAGAAGAAGAAGGGAGTACATTTCCTTCCCCATGACCAGAGAGAAGCAACACGAGCGTGCAGGTGGCTTTGCCAGGATTGTGGGCTTCTCCTTGGTGCAGTGCACCATTGACTGCACCCACCTTGCTTTGCGGGCACCACATAACAATCCTGAGACATTCCGTCACGGCAGGGGCTACCACTCACTTGATGTGCAGTTCGTGTGTGATCACACAGTGAATCCTCACCGTCAATGCCTGCTATCCTTGGTAGCAGCCACGATGCATTCATCCTGTTCCAGCCACCACATCAAGCTCGGGGCTGGCTGCTGGGAGACAAGGGCTATCTGCTCTCCACCTGGCTCATGACTCCCCTCCACAACCCCAACACTCATGCCCAGCACTTATATAATAAGAGCCATGTCGCCACCAGGAATAACATGGAGGAGGATCAAGAGGATCATGATCAAGATAAGATCAATCAAGCTTGTGAAAGGGCGGTCCGTGACCATGTCTTCAGACTTCGGTTCCAATGAAGTCGAGTCCACTTCCTGGTTGCTCTGCATGTCCCCATCACTCCATCAATTTCTCATTTCAGACATCAGCTCAAAACTGAAATGTGACACAGCACCAAATCTGCAACATTCCAATAATAAATGTATCCAAATTCAGTAACCACATATATACAACAACAACAACAACAACTTTTATTTATATAGTACCTTTTAAAGCAGTAAAATGTCCCAAGGCAATACACAGCAGTGTTACAAGACAAAACCGATAAATTTGACACCGAGCTACATAAGAAGAAATTACAGCATATGACCAAAAGCTTGTTTAAAGAGGTAGATTTTAAGGAGCGTCTTAAGGGAGGAAAGAGAGGCGGAGAGGTTTAGGGAGGGAGTTCCATAGCTTAGGGCCCAAACAGCTGAAGGCACGGCCACTGATGGTTGAGCAGTTAAAATGAGGGATGCTCTAGAGGGCCGTATTTGAGGAGCGCAGACATCTTGTGGGGTAGTGAGGCTGAAATAGATTAGAGATAGGGAGGGGCAAGGCCATGGAGGGAGATGTAAACAAGGATGAGAATTTTGAAATTGAGGCGTTGTTTAACTGGGAGCCAATGTAGGTCAGCAAGCACAGGGGCTATGGGTGATCATGACTTAGTGTGAGTTACGACATGGGCAGCCGAGTTTTGGATGACCTCAAGTTTACATAAGGTAGAATGTGGGAGGCCAGCCAGGAGTGAGTTGGAATAGTCAAGTCTAGAGGTAACAAAGGCATGGATGAAAGTTTCAACAGCAGAAGAGCTGAGGCAGGGGTGGAGGCGGGCAATGTTATGGAGGTGGAAAAAGGCGGTTTAAGTTATGCCGCGGATATGTGGCTGGAAATGCATTTCAGGGTCAAATATAATGCCAATACAAATACAACAACAATATTAACTAATTACCCTTGTGCACTCTCTTTCTTGCCCTTTTTACAGTGCCTTATCCTAATCTAATGCTGCTATGTAGTGTCTCCAAATTGGTCTTGTGGAAGGCTGCTGAGTGTCAGTGCCAGAGACTACAGAAGGCCTTGCAGGACGCCCTCGACCAGCTCTGGACCTGGAAGGCCTGGTTGTAGACTGCACCACCTTAGGATGGGTGGCGGCAGTCTGGGCTGGCTGGATGACAGGCAAGTGCAATGGTGGAGTGACAGTCGTGGGATCAGGAATGCTGTCATCCTGAATGAGCACAGCAGATTCCTGTTACACTGACCCACTGCCACTCTCTCGAGGCAGCACCTCAGCATCCCTCCAATCTGCTAGATCATAGATTGGTGGTCTACTGTGACACCTTGAGAATCCCGGTTGACTGTGGTGGACCCAGCAATGATGGCAGTAGTCAGAGCTTGCATGGCATCCAGCTGAGACTGCATGAGACCAGTCTGATACTCGATGCCACCAATCATTGTCTGCATTACAGCACTAAGACGTTGCATCGCTTCCGCCTGTGCTGCAATGGAGGCTGCCACATCGCCCATGACACGGGTCATGAGGGCTAGGACCCCATGGTCCCTCTGGGAGTCCACCATCCTCTGCAGAATGGAAATGATGGGCCACATGGTGTGCGCAGAGCTCTATGCAATGTTGAAGGCACATTCCTCCATGCCCCTTACCATTGACAAGAGGCTTTCAGGCACCCTTGAGATTGCACCTATCATCTCGGAGTGCATGCCCATCAGCCTTCTTGTGAACACCTCCTCATCAAGGCCCTCATCTGATTCCTGTGCAGCAGAACTCACACGCAAACTCGCCCTCCAGGGAGTTGACTCCCGAGCTACGCATTCCCCTTGGCCTTGCTACAGCCTGCTCATCCCCTGTGCATCATCAATGCAAACCCCACTACTAAATTTTCCTCTAAAGATCATGTAGTGCCAGTATCTGAGGTGGTGCCTGTGGGGGAGAGATACAGTGATATGGTGCTTTGCTCCTCTTCCTCTTCTCCTTCCTCACTCTCAGTGGGAGGCTCAGGGACAAGCTGGTCATCTGAATGCTGATTATCTGAAAGCATAAAGGCACAAGACTCTCATTAAGGTGAGGGCAGGGGACCAGGAATGCAGACATTATCAGGAGCTGGAAAGTGAGAAAGGCTTGTAGTGTGATGGGTGAGTGGGATGAGAGAAGGGTAGGGCAAGAAAATACCGCTGTTGCCCTTAAAGGGGTCGACATCAATGACGGCCACAGTGCCCACCACTTGCTGCCCAATGAGGTGCAGCACTCACTCCTCAAGGTCTGAAAGCTGCTGGAGCTGCACATCACCCTTGCCTGTTCTCTGCTGCTCACCCCTATTATGGGCCATCTTGACCTGCAAAAGAAAAGAATGTGTGTGAGTCGGAGTCCAGCTGTGTTTGGGTGATATGCGGCGATAGTTGAATAGCTGTAATTATAGTCAAGGCGTGAGATGTGGATGTGAGTTTGAGTAGGTGTAGATGCTTGCTGGTGCAGGTGTGGTGGTTTGTGCAGGGTGTACAGACTGAGGTTCAGATGCTGGTATGTAGGACCTGTTGAAGCATCTACTCACCTTGACCATCTCACTGAGGTCATTGAATTTTTTGCGACACTGTGTCAAACTGCGGATGACCACACTACTGGCCAAGACCTCCTGGGCCACTTCCCTCCACATTGCAATGAAGACCTGGGGCAATTGCCTCCTTCCAGTGTCAGGGAACAGCACTGCCCTCCTCCGCTCCATTCCCACGACTAATGCATCCAATGCCTTATCTGTGAAACGATGAGCTCTTTCCCTGGGAGTGTGATCAGCCATTTCGATCAGGAGATTGAGTTGGTTGCAGATCACCCTCACAGCCGGCAATGCTGATAATGAGGATCTGCACAATGATGCAACCTCCTCTTTAAAAGCTGGAAGGAGCCAGTGGAAAACATCATTTCTGACTGCATTGCACCTGAAATTCATTATCGCTCCACTGGTAGCGCCTCTGTAGCGCCCTACCGAGGTAATTAACGCTTGATGTAGTGCTCCAGTTCTTTCCTGGAGCGCTAACAGCCAATTTAGTAGAAGCTCAAAATCATTAAAGCCTGCTGCTAATTTTTCAAGGTTTCAAAAATGAACGCCCCAAACTGCGTGCTACCGAACTTCTAGCCCAATAAAGGTTTCAATGTTTGACACCATGTTAAAAGAAACTTTACATGATCATTGCATAAGACACCCAACTACCTACCCTTGTGTGTTGTCAGTTGGTATGATTGGAATAGGATGAGGGTGAGTGTGCACGGTGGTTAGTGAGATGGGGATGTAATAATGTCATCATCATCATCATAGGCAGTCTCTCGAAATCGAGTTCTCAGGTGACTGAACAGTTCAATTCGGGAATTACAGTCTCTGTCACTGATGGGACAGATAATCGTTGAAGGAAAGGGTGGGTGGTGAGCCTGGTTTGCCACACGCTCCTTCCGCTGCCTGCGCTTGTTTTCTGCATGCTCTCAGCGACGAGACTCGAGGTATTCTTCCTCCACTTAGGGCGGTCTTTGACCAGGGATACCCAGCTGTCGGTGGGGATGTTGCACTTTATCAAGGAGGGTTTGAGTGTGTCCTTGAAACATTTCCTCTGCCCACCTGGGACTTGCTTGCCATGTAGGAGTTCCGAGTAGAGCGCTTGTTTTGCGAGTCTTGTGTCGGGCACACAGACAATATGTAGATAGAGAGGGCTGGGTGGAGGTGCAAGGTAAGTTGGTGTGAGTAAGGATGTGCAGGAATAGGATAGGGATGGCAGGGTGATGGGGATGTAATAAATGGCACCGCAGGATGACGTTCAGTTTGGCTTTGCAGTAACATTCCGTGACCTACTGAGATCATTGAAAGGTTTGCACCACTGCAGCCTGGTTCTCCTGGCGACATCCCTGTTTGTGCCCTCCTGTGCAATGTGCAACCAGGCTGCATTGATATCCTGGGGAGGTCTCTCCTGCCCACTGGTAGGGAAGAGAATATCCCTGCTTACTGTGACTCCCTTCATAAGCATATGGAGGGAGTCATGGGAGAGCCTGGATGAAGCTGTTCACCTCTGTGCAGTGCTTGTCAGTGTTTGCTCCACCGGTACGCTCGCGGCCTTCCTCGAGAGGTGGGCACCGGAGGGACTAGAGTGCATCGTTACCACCGGCAACCAAATTTTAATTTGATTTTATATGTTTTAAAGTTTAATTTGCTTTAATTGCCAGATTTTTAGTGTCCCCCTCCCCTTTTATAGGGGGCACTTGTAAAATATATGGTTTTAATGCCCCCCCAAAAAAATCACAAATTAAAACACAAAAAAACAACAAAAAAAAGAAACAAAAAACATTTTTTTAAAAAGGGGGCAGTTAAGTGTCTGGAGTGTCCTCCAGATCGGGGGGGGACTTGATCTAATGTTTATTTTGTTCCCCCCGCCAAAAGAGTTGTCAGTGTTTGCGCTGCCGAAGAAGGGCGATCTCCGCCTACATAAGAACTGGCACCCAGTCTCCCTCCTCAGCACGGACTACAAAATCTTCGCCAGGGTGATGTCTGCTCGCCTTGGCGCCGTGCTGGACCACATGATCCACCCCGACCAGTCCTACACGGTCCCGGGCCGGACAATCCACGATAACATCCATCTGGTCCGGGACCTCATCCATCATTCCCAGGAGACTGGTCTGTCGGTCGCCTTCCTATCCCTCGACCAAGAGAAGGCGTTCGACATCTGTTCGGAACTCTGCACGCTTTCGGGTTCGGGACGCATTTTGTCACCCGGATCCGACTTTTGTACGCCGCTGCGGAGTGTCTGATTAAGGTTAACGGGTCTTTGATGGAACCCCTTCGCATTAGGAGAGGGGTGCGCCAGGGATGCCCCATGTCCGGCCTGTTATATGCCATCTGCGTGGAGCCTTTCCTGCGCCTCCTGCAGACGAGGTTGACGGGACTGGCTCTGCAAGTGCCGGGCGTGGAGGCCGTCCTCTCGGCTTACGCCGATGACGTGCACCTCATCATCGAGGAACCGTTGCCCTGCGGCGGATACTTGAGTGCCAGGAGATTTACTCGGCCGCATCCTCTGCTCGGATCAACTGGGAGAAATTTTCTGGAATCCTAGTGGGTCAGTGGCGGGTGGACTCCCTGCCGGAGGAGCTCAGGCCTTTTGCCTGGAGCACGAACCATCTCTTCTATCTGGGAGTCGACCTTCGCCCTGACGAGGGAGCCTGGCCAGCGAACTGGCAGGAGCTGGAGGCCAAAGTCGCCGCTTGCCAGGGCGATGGACAGGACTGCTGCGAGTGCTGTCCTACAGGGGTTGAGTACTAGTCATAAACCAGCTGGTGGTCGCTATGCTGTGATACAGGCTGGTCACTTTGACCCCGCCCCTGTGTTTGTCGCCAAGGTATAGAAGAAGCTGGTGGACTTCTTCTGGAACAACAGGAAGCACTGGGTCTCTGCCGCGGTCTTGAGTCTCCCACTTAGGGAGGGCGGTCAGTTGTTGGTGTACGTCAGCACCCAGCTAGCGACTTTCCGTCTTCAGACCCTGCAGAGATACCTTTACGTGGAGCCCCCTCCAAGATGGCGTGCGCTGGCGACGTATTTCTTCCGCCAGCAGTACAGCCTCAATTACGACACGCAGCTCATGTTTGTGAACCTGGAGGGCATCAGGACTGCCATCCAGGGGCTGCCTGTCTTTTACCAGGAACTCATCAGGGCCTGGAACAAAGTCTCCACCAAGCGCAGCTCTCCACCGTCTGGAGTGGCGGCTGTCCTGCAGGAGCCGCTGCTCAGGAATCCGTACCTCCACGACCGCGGTTTTTGGTGGCAGGCGGACGAGAGGGCTGTGGCTGGCGAGCTGACCAGGGTCAGGGACCTGCTCGATGGCGGAGGAGTGGGCTAAATGGCGCCAGACGTGCTGACACGGCGCCTATATTGGGCCGACGTCCGCCGTGCGGCCGATGCCATCGAGTCGCTAAAAACAGCGCTGGGCGCTGACTCCGTTAGGTGTGTCGAGGAGGCTCAAGCACGTGGGGATATCCCGTCCGAACTGACCCCCATCCAGACGGGATTACTCATTGGCCCCAAACCCCGATACCTCCCTCAGGAGCCGGCGTCTCACAGCTTGAGCCGCCTCGGGGAAATCCCCTCCGTGCCTTTCAGTTCTGTGCGGAGGAGTTTCCTGTACGGGCTGCTCCTGCACACTCTCCACCTTGCCATCCTCATCTGCCATTCGGACACGCCATGGTGTATCATCTTGCCGTCCGGAGGAGGCGGGCGTCCCCGATGGAGTGCACTCTACGCAGGAGTCCTCCCACTATTTATCGGGGACTTGGCCTGGTGGGTGGTGCACGGAGCAGTCCCGTGCAACAAATTTTTAAGTCGGTTCACGGGCTCCCAGACTGCCTGCAATTTCTGCGGTCTGGAAGAGTTAGTGTTCCATGTTTTTATGGAGTGTGCGAGGTTGCAGCCCCAGTTCCATTATTTAAAGGGGCTGCTCCTCAAATTCTGGCTGCACTTCAGTCCACACTCCTGATCTTTGGGCACCATGTGCGGAGGGGAGCGGGTAGGTCCGAGGGCCTCCTCATAGGACTGCTCCTGGGCACGGCCAAGGTGGCCATCAGCCGGTCCAGGCAGCGGGCGGTCGTGGGGGTCATTCAGCGTGACTGCCTGCCTCTCTTCCGCGCGTACATCCGAGCCAGGGTATCCTTGGAGATGGAGCACGCGGTGTCCACCGGTACACTCGCGGCCTTCCGCGAGAGGTGGGTGCCGGAGGGACTGGAGTGCATCATCACCCTCGGCAACCAAATTTTACTTTTGATTTTATATGTTTTAAAGTTTAATTTGTTTTAATTGCCGGGTTTTAGTGTCCCCACCCCCTTTTATAGGGGGCACCTGTGTATATATATATGTGTGTTTTAGCGCCCCAAAAAACCCCCAAAAAACTACAAAAAATACAAAAAAAAATAAAATAAAAAAAATGGACCTGGAAAAATGTCTGGAGTGTCCCGCAGAGTGGGGGGCACTTGATTTAACTGGTTAATTTTGTTTCCAACAAAATGAGTTGTCAGCGTTTGCGCTGCCTAAGAAGGGCGATCTCCGCCTACTTAAGAACTGGCGCCCTGTCTCCCTCCTCAGCACGGTCTACAAAATTTTCACCAGGGTGATGTCTGCTCACCTTGACTGGACCACATGATCCACCCCGACCAGTCCTACACGGTCTCAGGCCGGACAATCCACGATAACATCCATCTGGTCCGGGACCTCATCCATCATTCCCAGGAGGCTGGTCTGTTGGTCGCCTTCCTATCCCTAGACCAAGAGAAGGCGTTCGACAGAGTGGATCACGAATATCTGTTCGGGACTCTGCGCGCTTTTGGGTTCGGGACGCATTTCGTCGCCCGGATCCGACTTTTGTACGCCGCCGCAGAGTGTCTGATTAAGGTTAACGGGTCCTTGATGGCGCCCCTTCGCTTTGGGAGAGGGGTGCGACAGGGATACCCCATGTCTGGCCAGTTATACGCCATCTGCATGGAGCCCTTCCTGCGCCTCCTGTGGACGAGGTTGACGGGACTGGCTCTGCAAGGGCCTGGCGTGGAGGTCATCCTCTCGGCTTATGCCGATGAAGTGCTCCTCATGGTAGAGGATTCCGTTGACCTGCGGTGGATGCGTGAGTGCCAGGAGATTTACTCGGTCGCATCCTCCGCCAGGATCAACTGGGAGAAATGTTCCGGACTCCTGGTGGGTCAGTGGCGGGTGGACTCCCTGCTGGAGGAGCTCAGGCCTTTTGCCTGGAGCACGACCATCTCCTCTATCTGGGAGTCTACCTTAGCCCTGACGAGGAAGCCTGGCCAGCGAACTGGCAAGAGCTGGAGGCCAAGGTCGCCATTCGCCTAGGTCACTGGACGGGACTGCTCCGAGTGCTGTCCTACAGGGCCGAGCGCTAGTCATAAACCAGCTGGTAGCTGCTATGCTGTGGTACCGGCTGGTCACTTTGACCCCTCCCCCTGCGTTTGTCGCTAAGATACAGAAGAAACTAGTTGACTTCTTCTGGAACAACAGGAAGCACTGGGTCTCTGCTGCTGTCTTGAGTCTCCTGCTTAGGGAGGGCGTTCAGTCATTGGTGTGCATCGGCACCCAGCTAGTGACTTTCCATCTTCAGACCCTGCAGAGATACCTTTATGTTGAGCCCCCTCCTAGGTGGCGTGCACTGGCGACGTATTTCTTCCGCCAGCAGTACAGCCTCAATTACGACACGCAGCTCATGTTTGTGAGCCTGGAGGGCATCAGGACCGCCATCCAGGAGCTGCCTGTCTTTTACCAGGAACTCA
This sequence comes from Pristiophorus japonicus, assembly GCF_044704955.1. Lineage (NCBI taxonomy): Eukaryota > Metazoa > Chordata > Chondrichthyes > Pristiophoridae > Pristiophorus > Pristiophorus japonicus. Next base: position 73,760,582 of record NC_091986.1, on the reverse strand, counting down.
TCAGGGTCTGGAACAGAGTCTCCACCAAGCGCAGCTCTCCACCATCTGGAGTGGCGGCTGTCCTGCAAGAGCTGCTGTTCAGGAATCCGTACCTCCACGACCGCAGTTTTAGGTGGCAGGCGGATGAAAGGGCTGTGGCTGGCGAGCTGACCAGGATCAGGGACCTCCTCGATGGCGGAGGAGCGGGCTGGATGGTGCCAGACCTGCTGGCATGGCGCCTAAACTGGGCCGACGTCCGCCGCACGGCCGATGCCATCGAGTTGCTAAAAACAGCGCTGGGCCCTGACTCCGTTAGGTGCATCGAGGAGGCTCAAGCACGTGGGGAGATCCCGTCCGAACTGAACCCCGTCCGGACGGAATTCCTCATCGGCGTTAAGCCCCGAAACCTCCCTCGGGAGCCGGCGCCTCACAACTTGAGCCGCCTCGGGGAAATCCCCTCCGTGCCTTTCAGTTCTGCGTGGAGGGGTTTCCTGTACAGGCTGCTCCTGCACACTCTCAACCTTGCCATCCTCGCCTGCCGTCCGGACACGCCATGGCGTACCATCTTGCCGTCCGGAGGGGGCGGGGGTCCCCGATGGAGTGCACTCTACGTGGAAGTCCTCCTACTATTTATCGGGGACTTGGCCTGGAAGGTGGTGCACGGAGCAGTCCCTTACAATAAATTTTTAAGCCGGTTCATGGGCCTCGAGACCGCCTGCAATTTCTGCGGTCTGGAGGAGTCCGTGTTCCATGTTTTTATGGAATGTGCGAGGTTGCAGCCCCTATTCCACTATTTAAAGGGGCTGCTCCTGAAATTCTGGTTGCACTTCAGTCCCACACTCCTGATCTTTGGGCACCCTGTGCGGAGCGGATAGGCCCGAAGGCCTCCTCATAGAACTGCTCCCGGGCACGGCCAAGGGGGCCATCAGCCGGTCCAGGCAGTGGGCGGTCGAGGGGGTCGTTCAGCCCGACTGCCTGCCTCTCTTCCGCGCTTACATCCGAGCCAGGGTGTCCCTGGAGATGGAGCATGCGGTATCCACCTCGCGCCGGAGGGACTGGATTGCATCATCACCCCCGGCAACCAAATTTTAATTTGATTTTATATGTTTTAAAGTTTAATTTGTTTTAATGCCAGGTTTTAGTGTCCCCCCAGTCAGGGGGCACTTGTATAATTTGCCTTTCGGTGCCCAAAAAACCCCACAAAAAACCCCTACAAAAAGCAAAAAAAAACAAAAAAAGGGCACCTGAAAAGTGTTTGGTGTGTTTACCCCACCCCCCCCTCTTTAATAAGGGGGCACTTCATTTAACGTTTGTTTTTGATTTTAGAACAAAAAGAGTTGTCAGTGTTTGCAGCACCTCAATGCTGTAAAACACTGACAGCAGAACTGTCAAAATTAATTTGCTTTTTCAGGAAACCAGTTCAAGACGCATCATCAAATTGCGTTATTAGACCTGCTTCCTCCAATTGGCCAGGAGATGCGCTGGGTGGACTTAACAAGCCCAATCTGGGGAAAATCATTTTGGACAGCGGGCTGGAGCAGGCAGCAAGGTCGGGACCCCCACCGACGTCGACTGCCATGGACCTGCCGAGGCAGGAGAAATCGTGGCCTATTTCTTTATCTCATAGGTGTTAGCAATTAGAATCTCTGTCTCATAAGCTGTTACAAGATTTGCATTTCTCAACTATCAACAAAACAAAACACAGTACACAAAACAGAAACTTCAAGTGTGTAATCAGTACACTAGTACACTGGCATTTAATTGTCACTATCTGACACAAACAAGCAAAGGTTTCTTCAGTGCTAATGGGGATTGGGGGGGAGGGTCATCCTAGCTACGGTCCTATGTGGCTCTTCTGAGCATAAACAGGTCATGGATGTTGTGGGAAAAAATGCTTTGACCATGAGCTACAAAGGGATTGTACTCGAGAGCTTAGTGCATAGACATCAGCCTGGGGTAGTGCAGCATTTGTATACAGCTGCCATTTTACCTGCCTAAAAATGGAAGTCTGGATCCTATATTTTTCACAACAAAGTAAAATATGCAAACAAACAATTTACAAGAAACTTTTGGGAATATATGTGTTTTTGGACAATTAATTAATGGATTCATTACCAACCTATCTTGTTCTCTCTCAAAATTTTACACTTTGTCTCTCAGAACAATCTCTGATCCCACGGCCTGACTCCTAGTACTTGATACTGATGTGGCAACCGTGGGAGCTTCTGTAAGTAGTGAACCTCACAGGTGGTCCCAGAGGGAGAAATGCAAAGAGGAGCTTTTAATAAATGAGCGTTGTAACCTTCTACAATAATACATGGCTTTGAGTAGACTGGAAAACCGAGACAATGAGACTAATGTCTTCACCCTGCCAAAAGACAAGAAGTGCAACAGTCAGTGTGAAATGGGGCAGAAATTAACAAGCAGCACAGCTTGTTTGCCAGTTAATAATATTAATTAAAGGGTTCCCAATCATTCGGCTCTGACTCCCTAATGTGCCAGTTGTAAGGGGACTCCTTCCAGTGGGTACAGAGCCATATTTCACTTCAAGTGCACTTGTCTGCCTTCTGTAGAGAAAGAAAACATCTCTTATTAAACTGAGCTGTTTTGTACATTAAAGACATTTTCTTTCTGTGCAACCTTGACCCACAACTCTTGACATTTGTTCTGCAGAATGTGACAGATTTCCTATCCTCATTCACTGTTGACCTGCTGGAATAGGAATACCTGCAACCCTTTCCATCCAGAAGTACAAGCATATCTCTATTCCTCTAAATCTGCAGGATTACAAAGCGTTCTTTGTAGCGGGGATATTGTCCTTCTCTGCATGCTCTCTTTGCTTGAATCCTTCCCCACCCCCTGCTCTAAAAGTCTATTCACAGTAAAACATCTTGTATGTGTTAGTGATGTGAATGATGCCCACATTCATGAACATTACACAATACTTTTTTCTTTCTGTGCCCTGACAAGCTATGCGTACCACAGGAAAGAAAAGTTAACAGTTCAGAAAACTGAAGGCGTCTTTGTTAACACCAGGGTAATTTTCTAATCCACATTCCTTTTACTTTTGGAGACCTTCTAATCTCTGAGTCGAGTAAGAGTCGCAATTTGTGTTTTAATTAGAATTTCCTCCCTTTACTGTTGCTGATGAACAAAAGGTGAACAGAATAAAAAAGCTTAATACTCATGTGGGAAAGAAAAAGCAACCTTGAAACCTAATTCTTTCGTTCACCACTATGCAAATTTGTTTGTAAGCATAATAGTAGCATAAATGAACAAGTGTGCTTTAATCCTTACAGTTCAGAATATAATTTAAAAATTCTTATCCTTGTATTCAAATCCTTCCATGGCCTCGCCCATCCCTATCTCAGTAACCTCCTCCAGCTCTACAACCCTCCAAGAACACTGTGTTCCTAGAATTCTGATCCATTGTCCATCCCCATTTCCTTTTCCCCACCAGTGGCGGCCGTGCCTTCAGCGGTCTAAACCCTAAGCTCTGGAATTACCTCCCTAAACCTCACTGTCTCACTCTCCTCCTTTAAGATGTCCCCTAAACCTACCTCTTTGACCAAGGTTTTGGTCACCTATCTAACATTTCCTTCTTTGGCTTAGTATCAATTTTTGTTTTGTCTGATTATACTCCTATGAAGCACATTGGGACGTTTATTACATTAAAGGCACTACATAAATACTAATTGTTGTTGTTGAATATGACCCTGAGGATAGAGTTCAGCAATCCAGACATTTAGCAAGGTCTGTCTGTCTTCTCTGTTGGCTTCTAATCTCATAAGAGTAATAAATAAGGGAGAGAAATTTGTGTCATTTGTGCCTCCTGTTAGCGTGCTAACGGGGCGCCAATGACTTCTCGCCCGGGGCCGCTACTGACTCCCGCGAAATTCCTCAGGACTTAGCGGAGGCGCTAACCAGTAGTGTCCCGCCCCTGCCGATAGCACCTGGGCCACTGTGCCAGCGATGACGAAGTCATCACCGTGTGCAGTGACCCGTTTTCGCCCCAGAGCAAAAATTTGGTAGCATCCCGTGAGACTGCTATGGGCGATGTCCTCTCTAGCCTCGCATGTCGTGAACTGTGCTTCAGTCTGCTCACGGGGCAAACTTAAAGGGGAGGTGATGTGCCACCATTTTTGAAAATGGCCGACTTACCGATCGCGTCCTTGCCCTTTTGATATTGCGGAGTTCCTGCTGTGATGTTAAGCTCCACTTCCTCTCGGGGCGGTAACCCCAATTTTGGTGCCTCGCCGCGGTTACCGAATTCAGCCCCCAATATCTCTTTCTTCAACATGGTCCATCTTGTGATTCAAGATTTAGGGTAAATTCCATGGAAAAATAAACATTTCTGTTAAGACAGTCGACAAGGGCTCCATAATGTGAGCATCTATTGCCAATTAAGAGTTGATGAAGCATTAGGTTTAAGTATGGATTTCAAGACATTGCAAAGTTGTTGTGTCAGGATATTGCAGCATCATTTTCCACTGATGCTGCAGATTGTGCTGAGAAAACTCGGGTGAATTTAGATCTGTAGTCATTGGGCTGTATTAGTGGCAGACTGAGCCCTACCAAAACCATCTCAAAGTGATTGCTTATCGAGGCCAACTTGAACTTCGCAGAAAAGCAAAGAATACCATGTAAACCTGTTATTGTATTAAACAGTATTATTAGAGCTGCTAAGTGTTGATTACAATTTATAGGCCCTATTTTCACACTTTCTCTGATTCTGCTAGATCCCAGTTGCACATTATTATGTTTTATATCTGAACATTCTCGCTCTTAATTTTGAGATATTTTCAAAGCTCTTAAGTTCTATTTAAATACTTGTGAAACTTATCAATACCCCCTCAGCTGCTGAGGGCCTTCAAAACAGCAGCAATTTTTCAAACCCAGAAACCCTCCATGTAAACACCCAAACCCGTATTCAAGGCCACCCCCTCGACCTTGCAAACTCTCGTGGCCTCACTACTCCCATCATGTCAATCGCAGTTAAGGCCATCTCTAACCACTCAGTCGTGTCGCTCTCCACCCACATTCCCTTTCCACCCCCCATCCCCCAACCTTACCTCCTTCCCTGGAAAAAACTCTCTCCCGACTCTCTTACAACTGCACTTATGAACTCCCAACTGTCCACCCTTTGTCCCTCCATTCACCATGACGTTTCTGCAGCTCTGCTCAACCAATCTGCTCAATCACACCCTCACCACCACCTTTGATGCCAGAGTCCCTGTTAAAACATTATTCTCTCTCACCATGGCCGTTCTGCCTGGTACAGCCCTGATCTTCACTCCCTTAAGTCCAAGGAACGCAGATTTGAACGGATATGGCAGACAACTGGTTTAGCCATTCACCGCCAGATCTGGCAGGACCACATAAAACATTCTCGGGTCCTGCTCTCGTCTGTCAAAATTTCTCACTATTCCAGAATCATTCTGGAATGTAAAGATAAACCTCGGTTTCTATTCACCACTGCTAACCTTCTTCTTAAAACCCTCTCCCCAGTCTCCACCGTCATCTCCGACAATAAGTGTGGGGAGCTCATGGACTTCTTTGTCTCCAAGATTGAGATCATCTGCTCGGCTGCCTCTGTTTCTTCCCTTCCTTCCCCGAGCCCACCAGGCCAAACTTCCTCCAAGGAAGCTCCCTGCCCTAGCGCTGAACTCACATCTTTCTCCAGTTTCTCTCTGATCTCCCCTCATGAACTCTCTGATCTCATCCTATCCATGAGTCGCACTTCCTGCTCCCTTGACCCTATTCCCACAAAATTGCTGCTCACCCAACATCCTTTCCTGGTTCCCATGTGAGCTGACATTGTTCACGGTTCTCTCTCCTCAGGTACTGTCCCCCTTTCCCTCAAGTGTGCCTTCTTCGCCCCGCTCCTCAAAAAAAACAACCCTCGACCCCAACATCCTTGCAAATTACTGCCCCATTGCCAACCTCCCTTTCCTCTCAAGTCCTTGAATGGATTGTCACCTCCCAAATCCGTGCCCATCTTTCCCTCAACTCCATGTTTGAATCCCTCCAATCTGGTATCCGCGCCTGCCACAGTACCGAAACGGCTCTCATCAAAGTCACAAATGACATTTTTTGTGACTGTCACAAAGGCAAACTATCCCTCCTCATCCTCCTTGACTTATCTGCAACCTTTGACACGGTTGACCTCTCTATCATTCTCCAACGCCTCTCCACCGTCGTCCAGCTAGGTAGGACTGCACTCGCCTGGTTCCATTCTTAACTCTCTGACCATTGCCAGAGAATCACCTGCATTGGCTTCTCTTCCCACTCCCACATTGTTACTTCTGGTGTTCCCCAAGGATCTATCCTTGGCCCCCTCCTATTTCTTATCTACACGTTTCCCCTCAGTGACATCATCCGAAAACGTAAGTTCCCACATGTACTCTGATGACACCCAGTTCTACCTCACTACCACTTCTCTCGAATCTTCCACGGTCTCTAAATTGTCAGACTGCTTGTTCGACATCCTGTTCTGGATGAGAAGAAATGTTTTCCAATTGAATAGTGGGAAGATCAAAGTCTTGTTTTCGGTCTCCGTCACAAACTCCATTCTCTAGCTACTGACTCCATCCCTCTCCCCAACTTCTGTCTGAGGCTGAACCAGACTGTGCAAAACCTTGGTGTCATATTTAATCCTGAAATGAGCTTTCGACCATATATCCACAGCATAACTAAGGTCGCCTATTTCCACCTCAGTAACATCGCCGGGCTCTGCCCCTGCTGCTGCTCATCCGCTGCTGAAGCCCTCATCCATGCTTTTTTTAATCTAGACTTGTCTATTCCAACAGACCTGGCTGGCCTCCCACATTCTACTGTATGTAAACTAGAGGTGATCCAAAACTCGGCTGCCCGTGTCCTAACTCACACCATCACCCATCACCCCTGTGCTCGCTGACCAACATTAAGCAATACCTCAATTTCAAATTTCTCATCTTTGTTTTCAAATCCCTCCATTGCTTCGCTCCTCCCTATGTCTATAATCTTTTTCAGCACCCAACCCCCGAGATGTCTGCACTCTTCTAATTCTGCTCTCTTGAGCATCGCTGATTATAATTGCTCTACCATTGGTGGCCATGCCTTCTGTTGCCAAGGCCCTAAACTCTGGAATTCATTGCCTAAACCTCTCCGTCTCTCTATCTCTCTTTCCTCCTTCAAGACACTCCTTAAAACCTACCTCTTTGACCAAGCTTTTGGTCGCCTGCCCTAATTTCTCGTTATGTGGCTCGCTGTGAAGAGATCGCAAAGTCTCTGTTTAAAGGATGGACTCAGTCGAGAGTATTTTGTGGACTTTATGGGTTTTTTTTCTCTGAGGGTATTTTCCCTGTGATGGGGTCACCTTGTGCAGATTTGTGAAAAGGCTGGTTTGTTAAAACTCCAGAGACGGCATGGCAGTTGGCTGTGACAAAGAACTGTCAGTGATCCACAATGTATGGGTTCGCCCTAGCAAAAGGGAAGGGGCTCAAATATCTGAGGCATGCATAAACTATTGGAAAGCCAATCTAATATGAAAAGGCACTTCTCAACTCCATCTCAGAAGAGAAGCGGAACAATGAACCCACTAGCCTGGCCGAACCAAGAGGGGCCAGTTCTTCCCACCACAAAAGCCGAGAGATGTCCCAGACCCAGGGCCAGTAGTCCCATACACATGGGTCTGATGGCCCATCACCGACTAAGCACTGGAGTACTTAGAAGCAAAAGGAATTCAAAGATTGGCGGGAGTGATAAGGGCAGCAGGACTTTTACACATAGAATCTTTTCCACCATTCTCTAGTGTTCTGGAACGTTCGAGTGTTCCCGCTCTCTCTCTCTCTCTCTCTCATTCCACCAAGACCAACGTGACAAGAAGAAGGACCAGCTGAGCGATCAAGACCAACTGGTGAGCATGGTCGCAAATGTCCCAAGCCAATAACCAGAGCACCAGGCGAGCTGTTTGGGGTGTAAAGAGTTTTCTTGGAAGTGAAGCTTTTTCGGGCTATTCTGGGGAGGGAGCTTCATACGACTGGGTAATTCGCTGGTAGGGGGGAGTTAGACTCCACCATAGCAACAAGGAAATTACTGCATGTCACCAGTCCTCAGTGTTGTACTGTATGTTGTTTTAACCTGGATCTTATTCTCCACAGAGACAGTGATTTTGTTTAGTAGTGCATGTTTTAGCCATTGTATGTTAGACCAAATAAATAAGCGCAATTTTTCACCGAAGCATTCCTGTCTGTGACTTATTCTATTTTCACTCTGAATAATAATCCCCAGGTATAGAATTCTCGTAAGGTGGGGGTGATTCGAACAGTCCATCTAGCCATTGGGCCAGGATCAAAACCGCTTACATCTCATGGCGACCACGAAGGGACCTGGGTTAAAAGAGTGTAAATCAGTCATGGACAGCACTTCTGGCGAAAATCCCAAATGGAGGAAGAGATTTCTTCATATGTATTTAAGAAGGTTAACATCACTAAGAAGTGGGTGCTAGGTTTGCTGCATGCTGAGCGTCCATTGGATGCAGTGGCAGAATGGACGGAGGACAAGGAGCATAGGCGCAGCATTGAAAAGGCGATATGGCTCGTCTGTCTACAAAGACAAGTCCAACTGCTAGATGAGCAGGTTGGTAAGTTAGAGGCAGAGCTCATGGAGTCTGAGGCACAGTCAGGCGGAAGGGCTGTAGTAGGGAACAGGTTATACACACAGCTAAGGGATGAGGAGGGGAAGAATAAGCCAGGAGGAAACCTTCCATAGCTATAAGGAATTCCAGCAAAGCAACTGAGGCAAAGGGGAAAGAGAGGTCGGTTAGCGAGGAGAACGCTCACTTGTCGAGTGAGGTAAAGGTGCTGGAAGAGCAGGTGGAGGATATTTGGGTTGTTGTGTATGTATATACCCTTTGCACTCAATGTACAGTTACATAAGACCAATGAATGTATCTTTACTGTATACAATATGCCTGTACCACCAAAGGGTGCAACTGGTGGAGACCTAGAGGTCACCTGCACAGCGCAGGTAACCAAGTATAAAAGGGAGCCCACCTTACTATAACCTCATTCAGGAGCTGCAATAAATGGACTAAGGTCACAACAGTTCAAGTGCAATATCTTACCTCGTGGGGTCATTACTAGAGTGCTTACAGATGCAACACAGGTGGCATGCAGAGTTGCCAGCATTAGAGGGTTAGATATGGATAATCATGGTCCTTGCCAGGAGCAGATCCAGAATTTAACTGATGCTCTATCTAAGGCCAAAGGGATGGTCTGCTTGGTAGCTCCGGGAATGGCCTGGGTAGATGAAGAAGAGCAGGGGAAAGATAAGGAGGACTGTGAGGCAAAGGAGGATGCTCGACCACCGCCTGAAGTGTCGGGACCAGGACCCACGTGCTCTGTCTGGCAGCGGAAATACAGTGCGCCCATAGGCGGTCAAGAGCAAGGACCGCTGCAGAGTGACTTCATGGTCCCATATACGACCTCCCAGCTGCAGGCAATGGTCTCTAACCTGACCAAACTGACCAGCAAAGGTGACCCATCTGTCCATTTTAAGGATGTGGAGCAGGTGGGAGGGATCAATAATTGTAACAAAGCTGAGTCAGCCAAATTACTTTTGTTTTCCCTGGATAGTAGGTGATACCAGTCGCTCTCAGTGGGTAGCAAGAGGAGGCAGAGTATGTTAGAGGGAATAAAAGATGACATTCTAGAGGCTATGGGCCTCAATGATGGAAGTCCCTTATCCCAAGTTGAAAGGACACTGCAGTTAGCTGGGGAGGCACCGCAGGCTTTCGCGGACAGGCTTTGGCCCGTCTACCAACATGCCTGAGCGGGGGTGCCCGACCGGGCGCAGCAACAGGGGGAGCCTAGGGCTCACTGGCTGAGGACCCCGGTGGCGAACAGCCTCCCAGGATCAAGGCCAAAGCAGAGAGATGGTTCGATTCCAGGGATCCCCAGACCACAGAAGAGGGGGTGATCCGGCAGTTACTCTTTTTTAAGAATGGTAGCGTTGAGGATGACAAACCAAAGGGCAGAGTGCATGAGTTAAAGCCTAGTGGAGGCAACGTTAGAAAAGAGTGGCGCCAGGAAGGGGGTATCTCAGAGGAGAAGCAGGGTGCGGGAGTAAAGGGCACTGGAGGAAAGACTGCCCAGTCCCTGACAAAGGGAGCGGGAAAGGGGATCCTCCAGCGCCAGCATGGAAAGCCGCAGCTGTGGCGGGAAGCAGCACTGATCCGTTCGCAGTATTAGTGGCTACTCTCTGCGCAGTCTTTCCGACAGGGCAGGGTAGGGTGGACGTGGCAGCAGGCAGCGTACTCCCATCTGCCCCGAACAATCCCGACCCATGACTTGGGGCTTCTCATCCCAGTTACCTGTGCCCACTAAGTTATGAAGCTTGGAAAAGATTGCGCGTGACAATGGGGGTGGAGAAGGTGCAAGGGACCAATCTGCTGGACATTGGAGCTTCAAGCGCTATTGTCTATGCGGATAACCTGACCACATCACCTCTATCGAACGGGGTCTCATATAACTTAGTAGGGTTCACCGGGAACGATCGAATGGGGTCTTTCTCCATCCCGCTAGCCATCTATCTGGGGATCTGGGGACACTCCATATGGAGTGGAAATGTGTCCTGATGCAGTGGGAGTGGGAGGGAATAGGCATTTTAGGGGCAGACTTCATACTGGCCCACAAGTTATTGGTGGATTTCCAGAATCGCTGTCTATGGGGGGCAGTATGCACGGGAAAGGAGAAGGAGGTGGTAGTTATATCAGGGAAGCAAAGCAAGGGAACTGCGTGTACAATGAAGCCCAAGGGTAATTATGACGTGGAACTTTTGGTCACTTCTACCCCGGCGGAGTACAGAGCGGATGTGCGAGCCAACCTCGCGGCATTCACTACACACAAGCGGGAGGGTAGCAGGGCTGGAAGTAGAAGGAGACCCCATGGCCCGACCACAGAAACAGTACAACTTCCCCAGAGAGGCAGAGGCGGATTTACCAGCATTGGTATCACTGATTGAGCAAGGTGTGTTGAGACCCATAGCGACCCATGTAAACTCTCCGATTTGGCCGGTGAGGAAACCGGACAATTCATGGAAAGCTACTGTGGACTATCGGGTTCTTAACAAGAACATCCCAGCCTGTGCCCCCACCGTTTCAGCCATAGCCGACCTGATCGGGAGTATCCCGGCGTCCGCGAAAACATTCAGTGCTGGACATTTCAAACGGATTCTGGTCTATCGCTCTCAAAAGGAAGGACCAGTATAAGTTCGCTTTTACTTTCAAGGATCAGCAATATATATGGACCTGCCTTCCCCAAGGGTTTCATAACAATCCTTCTATTTTCCACCAATGTATGGCCAACTGTTTAAAAGGGTTCAGCAGACCGCAGCAGCTTGTGCAGTACGTGGACGACCTGCTTTTGTTCTCCGACAAGGGGGAGGAGCATGGCCCACTGCTGGCTGAGCTGCTGAGTCTGTTAAAGGAAGCTGGGTTCAAGGTCAATCCCAGGAAAGCACAGATCGGCCAGCAGGAAGTAAAATTCCTCGGGCTGACTGTGCGTGCTGAGGAGAGGGCCATTGATGAGGCGAGGAGGAAGGCGGTGCAGGAGCTACCTGTCCCGACCACGGTAACGGGGGTAAGATCCTTCCTGGGACTCACAGGGTACTGCAGGGATTTCATGGAGGACGATGCCACTACGGCAGCCTCTCTACTCCAGCTCCTTCACAAGGGAGTGGGCTGTGAGTAGGATGAGGACTGCATGGCAGCTTTTAGTCGTCTGAAGAGAGATCTGCAGACCGCACCAGCTTTAGGAGCAGTTGATGGGGGAGAGGAGTTCTTTTTGGAGGTAGCTGCCACAGGGGACAGTTTGAGTGCAGTGCTGCTCCAGGAGTGGCATGGCAAGCTGAGGCCTGTGGTATACTCATCAAGAATCCTCACTGATGTCGAGAGGGGGTACTCCTATTGTGAGAGGCACTTGTGTTGTATATATATACTTGTATTTACTCTGTACAGCCACCAGAGGGCTCATCCCCTGGAGTCCCAAGGGATCCCATAATCTCTTGGGAGCACAAGTATTTAAGGAGGCTTCACAGGTTGTTGAGGCACTCTGGAGACCTGCAATAAAAGACTAAGTTCACACTTTACTTTGAGCTCACAGTGTTCAGTCTGACTCTTTCTCCATACACAACAACTTGCTTGCAACACATTGGGCAGTTAAGAGATAACAAATCTTCACGGGGGTGTACCCGATAACACTCTTAACCCCTCATATGCCCACTCAGATGCTTCTGGATGGGAGGATAAAGGACGGCACAGTGAGCAGTGCACACATTGCTCGCTGGATTTTATTGTTCACGCAGATGAATTTGAGCATGAAAGGCCTCTGTGAGCCCAAACTCGCCGCAAATTTGATCTACCCAGGGGTGGCTCACAAATGTTTTGTTGAAGGAGTATGGGACATAAACGTAGGGTTTCGGGCTGGGATCCATCCCATGGGCCACGAGATCTATGTAGATGGGTCCAGTACAGTGGTGGCAAGGGAGAGACTCACTGGATGTGGGATTTTTGACCCAAAGGCGGGCATTACCAAGGACATTAAACTCCAAAGCACCATGAGCGCACAGCACGCTGAACTCTCAGCGGTGGTGTATGTGGTTACTCACCCTGAAGAGTTCCCGACACCCGACACAATTTGCTCGGACCAGCATGTCCACTTGCAATTCATGTACAGAATATTTGGCCATTTGGTCTCGTCGCGGGTTCACAGCTGCAGACGGTTAACCCCTAGTAACCAAGCCATTATTGTAACAGATCATAACATCGATAGGAACCCAGGAGGATTTCTATATCCACAAGTCAAGGCCCATTCTAAGTCAGAACCCCATGCGGAAGGCAATCAGCAGGCCGACGTACTGGCCAAGAATGGTGCTCGAACGGGCACGTTTTGGGATCCTTATGGGTTGAGTCCAGTAGCCGCGATCAGAGGCAGAGGTGGGACACAAGGGAATGCAGAGATAGCATTGGCCCCGGACCTAAAGATGGTCCAGTCACAGGATTCTGTTCTAAAGACTGTTCTGGAGATGCTGACTCAGGGAGATAAGGGAGAGGATCCATATGGAGTGGAAGGTAAAGGAAGGGATGGTTTTCAGAGGGGAACAGTGGGTATTTCTGCAGCAACACCAGAGAGAATTCCTTCAGTTGGCCCACGAGGGTCCAGGACCGGGGCACCCCGGGCCAGAGACCACCTGGCAATGTGTGGAACAGGCAGGGTGGTGGCCGCAACTGAGGGAGGACGTCTGCGACTTCTGCGCGGATTGCTTGGTGTGTGCTGCAAACAATCCTGACCCCAGAAAAGGAAGGTATCTATGGGACACACAAGGAGCATGGAGGGACCATGGCAGTCCACACAGGTCGATTATATCGGGCCATTGCCCACCGCGCAGGGGGTTACAAATACTGCCTGGTCCCGGTAGATGGGTTCTCTAAATGGGCAGAAGCCTTCCCTTGCCGAACAGCCACAGCTTTGGGGACCACAAGGATTCTAGTGAGAGAATTGTTCTCTAGGTGGGAGCTACCACAGTATGTGGAGTCCGATCAGGGGAGTCACTTCACAGGGGCAGTCATGCAGGCGACTCTGAAGATGCTAGGTATAGAGGGTAAATGGCATGTCGCCCACAACCCGCAGTCATCAGGGATTATGGAGCGAATGAATAGGACCATCAAGGAAAGGTTACGAAAGAAAACTGGAGACTCGCCTCGAAAATGGGTGGGGGTCTCGCCGTTACTTCTGATGGGGGTCCGAGCCAGCCCGTCTAGAAGCACATGGTATTCCCCGCATGAGCTCGTGACTGGCAGGGTCATGAGAACACCCAGTTCTCACGGAAGGTCAGTTGAGAGAGGTGAACCGGGAAAGGTTTGTTAAGAATCTGTCTGAGCATCTCAAACTGATCCATTGGCAAGCTGCCAGTAACATGGGGAAGCAACATCGTAGAAATCGTTTATTGTTTGAGCCTCAGAGGCACCACGAGTGGAAGATCGGAGATCAAGTAATGGTCAGAAACTTCGCCAGGGTAGGGACTTTTGAACCGCAATACATGGGACCGTACAATATCATGGATAAGGCAAGTCTGATGGTCTATGCAGTCAAAATTCCCCAACGCACTAAATGGTTCCATACCAATCAGTGCAAGCTTTTCAACCCTGGGGAAAGAGCTGATAAGAGGAGGAAACAGCAGGGAGTGGTGAGCTGCGCTACAGGTGTGGGTCTCCAACCCATAATCTGGGACTGTGAGGAGCCCACAGAGGGACCAGCCGTTCTGCCTGTGGGGGCAGGAGTGAGGAGAAGTGCCAGGATCCCTTGGCCAAGGCTACCGTGGACGCCTCCTTACACATCGGAGAATGAAGGAAGCCGGGGTCGTAAGAGGCCCAGGGTCGAGGAGACCTAGTGTGACCACCCGGAGTCGGGTGGCACTGTACGTAACTTTTTTCTCTCCTATCTGTTGCCTTAGCTTGTCTGTAAAACTTGTAATTTACATATATTCCGGTTACCAAAGGTAATCATGTGTAACATAGAAACATAGAAAATAGTTGCAGGAGTAGGCCATTCAGCCCTTCGAGCCTGCACCACCATTCAATAAGATCATGGCTGATCATTCACCTCAGTACCCATTTCCTGCTTTCTTTCCATACCCCTTGATCCCTTTAACCGTAAGGCCATATCTAACTCCCTCTTGAATATATCCAATGAATTAGAAAGGTGAGGCATCACCCCAAGGATAACGTTGTCTTCTGTGTGTTTTCAGGGAACGCCTAAGAACAAGATGAAGTCAGTCATAGTAATCCTGATCGTCATGATTGAAGCCAGCACGAGTCACAGAGGCGACACTGAGGAATCGGTTGGTTTTGGCTGCACCGGCGGAGATGGACCGACTGTGACTACTGGAGGTGGCTCGAAGGGTGGGGCGAGCATCTATCTCCACAAGGGGATATGGCCGGGATGGCTGTGGTCGAATTCCAGCCATGACAAGTTCACCTGTGGTGAAGCATCTATCCCATGCCCGAGAATAGTGGTCACCACCCCCCGGGTTCGGGTAGCGGAGGGTAAAAGGGTGTGCCTTCGCTGTAGGGGACACATTCCACTGGGCAGGTCGTGGTGTCTCAGGAAATAGAGCATGGAAACACGGGACCAGACAGCTGACTGGGAAAGACTAGGTAACGACACGTACCGAACAATCATGGCTTCTCAGGGAGGAGTGAATGTGTGTTGTGATAAGGGGATGGGAATCCGAGGAAGGGATTTATGTGTGTATGTGGGGGTCGGAAAAGATCTGTCCAACTGGTGTGCCGATCGCGTTTAGCAGGTGGTGGGATTGATTGGGATCAGACTGTGGACACCTGTGTGATCCCAAATCCCCCGAACATCATCAATGCCACAGAGCTGATCTCATACACCAGGAAACTCCCGCCCAGAGCCCCAACGGTACAGACGACTGTAGATAGGTGTCCCACCACCACCATAGGTCCAGGGAATGGGTTGGTGTTAAGCCCCACTGAAAAAGTTTTGTTTCAGAATGTGCACTACTCTGTGACATCTGTGATCCTGACCTGACTGAAGTCCACCTGCCTGTGTGGTGCCCGAAGAAGCAGGAGAAGCTTTATGAAGCTCTGTTAAAAGTGATGCTTCAGGAGTTTTATGAACTGTACTATGGAAATGTAGATATCGAACAGCTTTATGATCTGAACGTTGGGAATAGTGTGGGGTCTGGGAGGCAGAGAAAAGGGACCTGGAATGATGTAGCCACAGCGTTCAGTACAGGAACGGGTATTGTTAATAGTATGGATGATGTACAACTCCAGACGCAGATCACTGGGTTAAAGAACCAATTGCTTAAGATTCTAGGGGAAGAGAACACAGTGGTGGGTTCAGAGCTTCATGAGGACCAGGCAATGACCGTTCATTTAAAGGAGGTGATTGCGGAGCTGGAGAGGCACGCTAAAGCTGTTAATGATTTGATACGGGAGGACAGGGAACAGGCTGCACGGAATGAGGTGCGTGCTGTATGGAGCATGGTTG
The DNA here is from genome assembly GCF_044704955.1 of Pristiophorus japonicus. NCBI lineage: Eukaryota > Metazoa > Chordata > Chondrichthyes > Pristiophoridae > Pristiophorus > Pristiophorus japonicus. Next base: position 73,744,545 of record NC_091986.1, on the reverse strand, counting down.
CTGGCCGAGGGCCGCAGCAACCGGGAGGACCTGAGGCAAGGTCGCGTCCCTTCATGGATAAGCAACAAGCATCTCACCGCGCTGCACCCGTATAGCAATTCATTGAGCCCGTGACAGCTTCGTTTAGCCTCTGAAGCCTACCCTATCCCTGTAGATTGTGGGCGGTCCAACCATACAATGATGGGAATTGTAACAATGATGCCGGTAATGGGTGGGTCATCCTGGCCAGCACCGGTATACAGGGTTGAGAATATCGGGACCATTTGTGGAGGAGTGCATGTTCGTTTTAAAGTGGTCCCGCCATATGTCATAAAGCGGGAGCATGCTATGACAGGCACTGACCTCTCCGGATGCCAGAGCCGGGGTGCACATGGAATACTGTGCCCTTAGCACTGGACTGCTTTTGCTCGATCAGAATGTGGGTTTGCTTCTGCAGGCGCGGAACCTATCAATTGCGCTATGGAAATGATGGCACCAGATCACGTACCTCCACTTGGGGAGTGGGGACATACTTTGTCACCACAAGTGCACTCTGTTATCGGTACAGCCAGGATATGTGGTGTCCGGTGAGCGACAACGGTTTTTGTTTCAAACCCAAGGCGGAGGTTCAAGTGGCACAAGAGCGAATTATTCCCATCCCCGAACCCTCGACCATTCACCTCACTGTGAACAACACCTTCACGCATCTCCAGGACTATGTGGAGCATTTTGATTCCTTTTCTGCTGGGACACCTCACTGAGTTAATAAAGGCCATTGAGCTCTCCCAGAGACATTTGTACACTTTAGAGCAAAAGACAGTAGAAGTGGGGGAGGAGATCAAGGGGATTGTCTCGCCACCGTGGTGGGACATCGGTCTGAGTGTAGAGATTCCTCCCTGGATCCGCGTCTGTTCCCATGCATTAGTTATCATACAATTGTTGCTTGTAAGCTATTTGTTGTACACCAGCTGCAGGCGACGGAGCCAGATGCTCCGACCGCAGTGGTAAGGGATGTTAGATCGACTCGGAGAGGTGTAATTGTTGATGATGGTTTCTCCCTGCCAAAACTTGTAACGTACCAAAGTTCTGTAAGCAAGTGTATTATATTCTGGTTATAATTTCACACTCTGTATAGTGCGATGTGCGCTGTTGTAGTTTTTGCAATGTGTCACCACCTGTCAATGTTGTACTGTGTGATGTGCGCAGTGATTATTTTTTTTTTGTAACGGCTTGTGGGTCTTATGTGTGAAGAAGCTGTTTTCTTATGTTTTGACTCTAGAAGGGAACTGTGACACACCATAAGAGCTATCGTTCTGGGGTTTTAAAACATAAAATCAGGGGAACAGCTTCACTTGCGGGAGACTTTGGCCTTTGCTCTCTCGTCGAGCGATGTTTTATGGAAAGAAAAAGCATCAAATGGGGGACTGAAGAGATCGCAAAATCTCTTTTTAAAGAATGGACTCAGTCGAGAATATTTTGTGGACTTTATTTTTTTTTCTCTGAGGGTACTTTCCCTGTGATGGGGTCACCCTGTGCAGATTCGTGAAAAGGCTGGTTTGTTAAAACTCCAGAGATGGCATGGCAGTTGGCTGTGACAAAGAACTGTCAGTCATCCACAATGTACAGGTTCGCCCTAGCAAAAGGGAAGGGGCTCAGATATCTGAGGCATGCATAAACTATTGGAAAGCCAATCTAATATGAAAAGGCACTTCTCAACTCCATCTCAGAAGAGAAGCGGAACAATGAACCCACTAGCCTGGCCGAACCAAGAGGGGCCAGTTCTTCCCACCACAAAAGCTGAGAGATGTCCCAGACCCTGGGCCATCAGTTCAATACACATGGGTCTGATGGACCATCACCGACTAAACATGGAGTACTTAGAAGCAAAAGGATTTCAAAGATTGGCGGGAGAGATAAGGACAGCTGGACTCCTTTTAAAGATAGACTCTTTTCCACCATTCTCCAGCATTCTGGAGCGTTTTCGAGCGCTCCCCCCATCTCTCTCGCTCCACTAAGACCGACATGACAAGAAGAAGGACGAGCTGAGTGATCGAGACCAACTGGTGAGCATGGTCGCGAGTGTCCCAAGCTGGTAACCAGAGCGCCATGAGAGCTGTGTGGGGTGTAAAGGGCTCAGAGTTTTCTTGGAAGTAAAGCTTTTTCGGGCTATTTTGGGGAGGGAGCTTCATACAACTGGGTAATTTGCTGGTGGGGTGGAGTTAGACTCCACCATAGCAACAAGGAAATTACTGCATGTCACCGGTCCTCAGTGTTGTACTGTATGTTGTTCTAACCTGGATCTTATTCTCCACAGAGACAGTGATTTTGTTTCGTAGTGCATGTTTTAGCCAGTGTATGTTAGACCAAATAAATAAGCGCGATTTTTCACTGAAGCACTTTTGTCAGTGACTTATTCCATTTACACTCTGAATAATAATCCCCGAATTCTCAAAAGGGGGGGAGGCGATTCGAACCGTCCATCGAGCCATTGGGCTAGGATCAAAACCGCTTACAGCTGTCAAATTTTTTGTCTCATAATACTCCTGTGAAGCACCTTGGGATGTATCACTATGTTAAAGACATGATATAAATACAAGTTGTTGTTGTTGTTGTTGAGACACTAACACTTATTGGGCCATTCCTTCCAAACTCGAGCTCTCATGCTTTGCTTTCTCTGTGTGGAGTCACGATGGTTAAAGTTTAATTTAAGTGGTCTGCTTTACGCCTCCCACTGTATTGTGAGATGCATAAATAGTTATTTCATATTTTGCATATACCAATTTTTATTAAGTGCTCATCAGTTGCTGTTCCTCAGTGACGCCTCTTGGCTCGGAGTTCGAAGCAAACATAGAAACATAGAAAATAGGTGCAGAAGTGGGCCATTCAGCCCTTCGAGCCTGCACCAACATTCAGTAAGATCATGGCTGATCATTCACCTCAGTACCCCTTTGCTGCTTTCTCTCCATACCCCTTGATCCCTTTAGCCATAAGGGCCATATCTAACTCCCTCTTGAATATATCTAATGAACTGGCCTCAACAACTTTCTGCGGTAGAGAATTCCACAGGTTAACAACTCTCTGTGTGAAGAAGTTTCTCCTCATCTCGGTTCTAAATGGGTTACCCCTTATCCTTAGACTGTGACCCCTGGTTCTGGACATCCCCAGTATCGGGAACATTTTTCTTGTCTCTAACCTGTCCAATCCCGTCAGAACTTAATATGTTTCTATGAGATGCCCTCTCATTCTTCTAAACTCCAGTGAATATAGGCTCAGTCGATCCAGTCTCTCCTCATATGTCAGTTCTGCCATCCCGGGAATCAGTCTGGTGAACCTTCACTGCACTCCCTCAATAGCAAGCATATCCTTCCTCAGATTAGGAGAGCAAAACTGAACACAATCTTCCAGGTGAGGCCCCACCAAGGCCCTGTACAACTGCAGTAAGACCTCCCTGCTCCTATACTCAAATCCCCTAGCTATGAAGGCCAACATATCATTTGCCTTCTTCACTCCCTGCTGTACCTACATGCCAATTTTCAATGATTGATGTGCCATGACATCCAGGTCTCGTTGCACCTCCCGTTTTCCTAATATGTCGCCATTCTGATAATATTCTACCTTCCTGTTTTTGCCACCAAAGTGGATAACCTCACATTTATCCACATTATACTGTATCGGCCATGCATTTGCCCACTTACCTAATGTATCCAAGCCACCCTGCAGCCTCTTAGCATCCTCCTCACAGCTCACACCGCCACCCAGCATAGTGTCATCTGCAAACTTGGAGATATTACACTCAAATCCTTCATCTAAACCATTGATGTATATTGCAAATAGCTGGGGTCCCAGCACTGAGCCCTGCGGCACTCCACTAGTCACTGCCTGCCATTCTGAAAAGAATCCGTTTATCCCAACTCTCTGCTTCCTGTCTGCCAACCAGCTCTCTATCCATATCAATACATTACCCTCAATACCATGTGCTTTAATTTTTCACACTAATCTCTTGTATGGGACCTTGTCAAAAGCCTTTTGAAAGTCTAAATACACCACATCCACTGCTTCTCCCTTGTCCACTCTACTAGTTACATCCTCAAAAAATTCTAGAAGATTCGTCAAGCATGATTTCCCTTTCATAAATCCATGCTGATTTGGACCAATCCTGTTACTGCTTTCCCAATGCGCTGCTATTTCATCTTTAATAATTGATTCCAACATTTTCCCCACCACCGATGTCAGGCTAACCTGTTTATAATTCCCCGTTTTCTCTTTCCCTCCTTTTTTTAAAAAGTGGTGTTACAGTAGCTACCCTCCAGTCCATAGGAACTGATCCAGAGTCGATAGACTGCTGGAAAATGATCACCAATGCATCCACTATTTCTCGGGCCACTTGCTTAAGTACTCTGGGATGCAGACTATCAGGCCCTGGGGATTTATCGTCCTTCAATCCCATCAATTCCTTAACAATTTCATGTCTAATAAGGATTTCCTTCAGTTCCTCTTTCTCGCTAGACCCTCGGTCCCCTAGTACTTCCGGAAGATTATTTGTGTCTTCCTTCGTGAAGACAGAATCAAAGTATTTGTTCAATTGGTCCGCAATTTCTTTGTTCCCTATTATAAATTCACCTGATTCTGACTGCAAGGGACCTACATTTGTCTTCACTAATCTTTTTCTCTTCACATATCTATGGAAGCTTTTGCAGTCAGTTTTTATGTTCCCATCAAGCTTCCTCTCATATTCTATTTTCCCCCCTCCTAATTAAATCCTTTGTCCTCCTCTGCTGAATTCTAAATTTCTCCCAGTCCTCAGGTTTGCTGCTTTTTCTGGCCAATTTATTTGCCTCTTCCTTGGATTTAACACTATCCCTAATTTCTCTTATTAGCTACGGTTGAGCCACCTTCTCCGTTTTATTTTTACTCCAGACAGGGATGTGCAATTGTTGAAGTTCATCCATGTGGTCTTTAAATATCTGCCATTGCCTATCCACCATCAATACTTTAAATATCATTCGCCAGTCTATTCTAGCTAATTCACACCTCATACTATCGAAGTTACCTTTCCTTAAGTTCAGGACCCTTGGATGTGGGTTCAATTATGATTTTTGACCGCTGTGGCCGGGTATCCAGGACTGCCTTGCCTCAGAAACTCAACAATTTTGCTTCGAGCTCTCAACTTGATTAACCTCAGATGAGAATCTGAGCTGAACGGGACTCAAATCTGCATCCACCCTTTGGTACTAGTCGCACACTAAAACAATGCATTGACCTTGAACATTCAATAAACAACATTGATGAAGGCTGGTTCCTTTAATGCAACAAATATTTCCATTGAAGCAGTGTCACATGATATAGGATACTACACAGTACTATGGTGTATCCTGTGTAACCTGTAAGATGTTGATACCTTATCCTCAGTTGTAAATTGCACAAAATCAAAGTCATCTGTGTATTATAACTTGGTTATTTTGCTAAAAGTAAACATATTGTTGACGATAAAAATAACTCTTCATTCAGAAATCTTGTTTAATATCCAGTGGTTCTGATTTCATTCTTAATGTTCCTTATTCAACTTTCACCATCAAAAACAGATTAACTGGTCACCTCTATGGGATCTTGCCATGAATAAACTGACTGTCATATTTGCCTCCATAACAGAATCTGCATTTTAAATCATATGTGAAGCACTGTCAGGTATTTCTGAGAGATATGATAAGATCAAGAAAGTTCAGCTGGGGTTCACTGCTGAATGTTTGTGTCATCTGTGGCTCAATGGGTAGCACACTCGCTTTTAAGTCAGAAGGTTGTGGGTTCAAATCCTAGACCATTCACTCCAGTGCAGTGCTGAGCAACTGTTGGAGGTGTCGTCTTTCGAATGTGACATTCGACTGAGGCCTTGTCTGCTCTCTCAGGTGGATGGCAAAGATCCCATGACACTATTTCGAAGAAGAGCAGGGGAGTTATCCCCGGTGACCTGGCCAATATTCAAAATCACAAAAAACAGATTATCTGGTCATTATCACATTGCTGTTTGCAGGAGCTTGCTGTGTGCAAATTGGCTGCCCTGTTTTCTACATTACAACAGTGATTACACTTCAAAAAATACTTCATTTCCTGTAAAACACTTTGGAATGTCTGGTGGTTGTAAAAGGTGCTATATAAATGCAAGTCTGTCTTTCTTTCTTCAAGTTCCATCCAGAGAATTGAGCTCAAAATCTATGCTGGGACTCCAGTGCAGTACTGAGAGAATGTTACACTGTTGGAGGTGTCAACTTTCAGTAGAGATGTTCATCCAAGGCCCTGTCTGTCTTCTCAGGTGGACGTAAAAGATCCGATTGCACTATTTCAAAGAGCACGGCGCTTCTTCTTGGTACCCTGACCAATATTTCATAAGAACATAAGAATATTGATCCCTCCACCAACATTACTAAAAACAGTATATCTCATCATTATCATATTGCTCTTTGTCAGCCCTTGCTGTGCACATTACAACAGTGACTGCACTTCAAAAAGTTCTTAATTGCCTGTAAAGTGCTTTAGGATGTCCTGAGGTTGTGAAAGGCACTATATACATGGAAGTCGTTTTTTTGTTACATCTTGTTGAAGGCTGCCACATCAACAAATTGCACGTAATCTTCAAATGGAGTGATAGCTTCTTCCAACATATCTGTTGCCAATTTCTCATCTTCAACCACTTATTAAATCTATAGCTTCCTGTTGCCATAACCACCTGATACCAGTTTGGAGGAACACCAAGCTAAGCCATCCATATTACAGAGAGTAAATAGCCTGCCAGTCTTCTCATGTCAGTTTCATCATCCCATGGTATCAAATTCAGTACAATGGATAATTTAGTAATGAGTGCTTCATATTGAGCTATATGCTCTTCCTTGATCCTGTTAGCATTTGTATTTGTGTCTTTCTCATCAGATGGAAGAGATCAATGTCATCATTTGCTGCTGCTTTTTTTGGTGGTGTGTTTTCTACATTTTTTTGAGGGCATTTATCAAGAGGCTGCTTAATGCCTGGAATGGTAGCCTTTGTGCTTTCATAGGACCGGATGTCACTGTGCCACCATAGAGTATGGTGAAAATCAGCCAAGGGTGGACCACCAAGAACTTCAAACGCATCTATGTTAGTCTGAGATATTATATCCTCCTTCATATAGCTCCTGTCTGCAAGGTAGTCACAAAGCACCCTCAGGAATTCAAGTCCCTAAATTTATGGTAGTGCTGGTTCGGATTTAAGATTCAAATTTCTAACGCTTAACAACTGACTCCACATTTCACCCTCTGGCAGTTGATAGGCTAGAGCTTTGTTTTGTGCAGAGCTTTTGCTATTGTTGTGGCCGGAGAGAGAGAGCATTAAACAGCCAAATATTTCTTATACCTGCTGATGTTCTGAAGGCAAGGCTAGCAAGGAGGACAATATTAGGCATCCAAGTCATCAAAACTTAAGACATCAGAAATAGGAGCATTAGGAGGCCATTCAGCCCTTCGAGCCTGCTCCGCCATTCAATAAGTTCATAGCTGATCTACCTCAAATCCACCTACCCACATTATCCACCATATACCTTGTTTTCCTTAGTATCCAAAATTCTACCGATCTCTGCCTTGAATATACTCAACGACTGAGCATCCACAGCCCTCTGGGGGAGAGAATTTGAAAGATTCAAAACCCTTTGAGTGAAGAAATTTCTCTTCATCTCAGCTGAAGTGACCGACCTCTTATTCTGAGATGTTATCCCTAGTTCTAGACACTCCAACATCCTCTCAGCATCTATTCTGTCAAGTCCCTTAATAATTTTAGGTTTCAATGAGATCACTTCACATTCTTCTAAACTCTATGGAACATGGGCCTAATCTACTTAATCTCTCCTCGTAAGGCAATTCCCCATCCCGGGAATCAGTCATTGTACCTTCGTTGCATTCTCTCTAAGATAATTACAGGTTGAAGCTGCCATATCCGGAACCCTGGCCTGTTCTGGATAAGTATTTTTCTGGATAAGGGGTGATCATGTGTAACCTCCCCTTATCCAGAAAAATACTTCATTTAGAACAGGCCAGGTCCAGAGGGTTCCAGATAAGGGGAGGTCATGTGCTTTCAATGGTTTACAAACCAGCCTCAAGCCACCTCGGGGCCGGCCGGCCTGCTGACACCTCGGGGCCCACTCGGGCGGGCCGCCGACCTGCCCCCTCCCCCCCCCCTCCCCCGACCTCGAGCAAACTCCTGCCTCATCCCCCCCCCTGACCTCGGACCACCTCCCTCTCTCCCCGCCCCCAGGGGCCGCTAACGTCCCCACCATGTCTCTCCCACACTCACTCCCAACCTCAAGCCAGTCAGCCCCGATATCCCCAACCCCACGTTCCACCGCCCACCCCCCTGTGGTCTTCCTCACTGCCGCACTCCCAGCCCCCAGCCCGCAGCCTGGGAAACCAGCATTGCAAGAGAGGGAGGCCCGAGATTTTAGAGAGGTGTTTTCCCGCACTTCCCACCATACTTCCTGCTGCGTTTTGTGGTTGGTGTCCTGGTTTCCAGTTCTCAGTGTTCTGATTTACTCCTGAATATGGCTTCAAAGGGACCATCATGGAAGTGGTACCAGGCCTAAGCATGTGTCGTTATCCATACAGCAAAAGATGTAATTGTTGAAGAAATTGGACATAAGCACATTGGTACGGGCCTTGTCTGAGTTTTACAATGTTGGTGTGTCATTAAGAAGCAAAAGGATAAGATCCTCAAGTTTTTTGCTGAGAGTGAAAGTAAGAAAAGTATGGTCTTTCATAAAACATTGAGGGGAGGAAAAAGTATTGAATTAGAGAGTGCTCTATTACACTGGTTTAGGCTTCGTCAGAATGATGGTGTTAGCATTTCTGGCGAGATGTTAATGGCGCAAGCGAAAATATTCCACAAAAAAACATGAATGTGAATATTCTCAAGGATGGCTGCAGAAATTTAAAACCAGGCATGGTATTACTCTACATTGTGTGTGCAGTGAAAAAAGAAGTGCAAAGCACGAAGCAGCAGCTAACTCAGTTGATGAATTTGCAGTTAGTTGCAAAGGAGAAGTTATCCCCCGAGCAGGTATACAACTCCAATGAAACTGCTCTCTATTGGCGCTGTCTGCCTAGAAAAACCTTAGCAACAGATGCTGAGGAGGCACCAGCTGGTATGAAGGTGTCAAAGGACAAGGCAACTGTCCTTGGTTGCAGCAACACAGCAGGTGTGCACAAGGGCAAGCTCATGGTAATTGGGAAAAGTGTGAAGCCAAGGGCATTCAAAGGGTGAAAATATTCCCATTGATATACCGTGGCAACAAGAAACGTTGGATAACCACTAAACTATGTCTCGAGTGGTTCCAAAAATATTTTGTACCGGAGGCAAGAGCCCATTGCACATCGGTCGGGCTGGATTCGAAGTGCAAAATTGTGTTGATTCTCGACAACTTTTCTGCCCACCCTTGAAGGGGGTGCAAAATTCACAAGCACTCTCCCTGTGTTTGGGCTCATTCAAAAGGAAATTTAATTTAGGACTAAAAACAGAAAAGTTTGGAACCCTAAAGTGCTTATGGAAGAAACTACGAACTTTAATCGAATTTTGGATTTTAAAAGACAAATTCAAGGCTGTGGGCAGGTCTAAGGAACTAACAGAAGACAACCTGATTAAGTGAGACTACCTGGGTGTGAAGACTAAAGTTAACCTGTCTGGAGAAATGGGTATTCGAGAATCTTTCTCCACAAGAGACATTAACATTATAACATGACCCAGGGATAGCTAACTATTAACTTGATACTGGAAAACAATTTCAGCATATAGATCACAAAGAGGCCCAATACAGACTGTATGTGAAAACTAAGCACAAAAGGACATTGCAATTGCCAAACTAATATTTCCATCAGGAAACAGTTTTCGAACATCAACCCATCCAAAACATCAACTTTTAACGAGCCCGCCAAAATATTACAAAGAAGAACCAAGCTCGCCAAATTTAAACAAAGAAATCTGAACAGATTTGGCACAAAGATTAGAACCACTGAAATCATATAACTGGGCTCTTGTTTTTAACAGAGGTTAGGTTGCTAAGTAGCTAAAAGGTTGCTACTACCACATCAAGACAAGGAGAGAAACCAACTCGACAGTTATAAACTAACTTCTCCAGCTTCGAAGTCCTGAAGTCCTGATGGAAGGAAGAACATCACCATCGCGGCAGCAACCGACCACAATCAATGTGGTATCAACGAAAAACCACCGCGATCAACCAAACTCGAAACAAAACTCCAACGGGGAAAAACCGATGAATCAAAAAGTTTCCACTCTGCAATCTAATCCTGACCTACCAAGGGGTAAAACACTACCTAAAAGACTGCAGAAACCTATTTTTAACCAAAGAAAACAGGTACTTACCCCTCAGATCCAAAACGTGCCTTACCGCATCAGCGGACTCAACCCAACTGAAGATTGCGCAGCAGAAAGTCTTCACCGACGTTCGAGGTACGGCAAGCAGACCCTACTGCATCCAGCGAACCGTTAACTGCCAAAAGGATTGGCAAGCATAGTTCCTGCCTGCCCTGGAGTCCAACCAAGTTAGAATTATGTATTGGGAGGTGAGAGGTGTAATTGTACAGTAACCCCCTTCGTATATGTGATATATTGTTCTCTATTAGAGTCATTATAAGCTATTGTAACCCCCTCTGAGTGTGTAAGGTATTGTTCTTTAATAAGTTCTTTAATAAGTTTTGACATTGTACTTTCTTATTAGAGTAAATCTAAGTTTGTATTTTCTTGACTGTAATAAAATCAAAGTTCTTTTGCATCAAACCATTGTCCCTTTGCACTTTGTCACATCACCCAAATAAATCCAGAGTCTAGAACCCAAGGGAGTGGGAGCGATTCGAACCGCTCAAGTTGGTCAGAAGGAAATCTGACCCCCTCATAGAGACCACCCCCTTAGACCCTGGAGCAGGACCAGCGGCGGGGATAAAAGGAGCGCTGACCCAAGGCCCGAGAGCATAGCGAGAGCGGGAGATCGAGGCGAAGGTGAAACAAAGAAGTAAAAAGAAATCGAAGCGAGACGTCACAGCCAAGCAGCTAAGTGATTGGCTGGTGGATTGGTGAGTATTTTATCTTTTTCTTTTTCTTTTTCTTTTCTTATCAGTAAGAAACCTTTGGCATTGTTGCCAAATTAAGTTAATTTAAGGGTTAATTCATGGCAGGAGAACCCAGACCCATGTCATGCTCCTCCTGTGCTATGTGGGAAATCAGGGACACTTCCAGTGTTCCTGACTTCTATGTGTGCGGAAGTGTATCCAGCTGCAGCTCCTTTCAGACCGCATGACGGCACTGGAACTGCGCATGGATTCACTCTGGAGCATCCACGATGCTGAGGATGTCATGAATAGCACATTTAGTGAGTTGGTCACACCGCAGGTAAAGTTTACAAAGGTGGATAGGGAATGGGTGACCATTAGGCAGCGCAGAAGGTAGTGCAGAAGTCTCCTCTGGTCATCTCCCTCCAAAACAGATATATCACTTTAGATAATGTTGGGGGAGATGGCTCATCAGGGGAAGGCAGCAGCAGCCAAGTTCATGGCACCATGGGTGGCTCTGCTGCACAGGAGGGCAGGAAAAAGAGTGGGAGAGCTATAGCGGTAGGGGATTCTATTTTAAGGGGAATAGATAGATGTTTCTGCAGCCGCAATCGAGACTTCGGGATGGTATGTTGTCTCCCTGGTGTAAGGGTCAAGGTTATCTCAGAGCTGCTGCAGAGCATTCTGGAGGGGGAGAGTGAACATCCAATGGTGATGGTGCATATAGGAAAAAATGGGATGAATTTAGGGAGCTAGGAGTTAAATTAAAAAGTAGGACCTCAAAGGTAGCAATCCCAGTGCCACGTGCTCGTAGATGTAGAAATAGCAGGATAGTTAAGATGAATACGTGGCTTGAGGAGTGGTCAAGAGGGAGAGATTCAAATTCCTAGGACATTGGAACTGGTTCTGGGGGAAGTGGGACCAGTATAAACCGGACGGTCTGCACCTGGGCAGGACTGGAACCAATGTCCTCGGGGGATTGTTTGCTCGTGCTTTTGGGGAGGTTTAAACTAATATGGCAGGAGGGTGGGAATATATGCAGGGAGACAGAGGGAAGTAAAATGGGGGCAGAAGCTAAAGGTAGAAAGGAGATAAGGAAAAGTGGAGGGCAGAGAAAGCAAGGCACAAATCAAAAAGGGCCACATTACAACATAATTCTAAAAGGACAAAGAGTTTAAAAAAAACAAGCATGAAGGCTCTGTGTCTCAATGTGAGGAGCATTCATAATAAGGTGGATGAATTAACTGAACAGATAGATGTTAACGGATATGATGTAATTGGGATTACGGAGACATAGCTCCAGGGTGACCAAGGCTGGGAACTCAACATCCAAGAGTATTCAATATTCAGGAAGGATAGACAGAAAGGAAAAGGAGGTGGGGTAGCATTGCTGGTTAAAGAGGAGATTAACACAATAGTAAGGAAGGACATTAGCTTGGATGATGTGGAATCTGTATGGGTAGAGCTGTGGAACACCAAAGGGCAGAAAACGCTAGTGGGAGTTGTGTTCAGACCACCAAACAGTAGTAGTGAGGTTGGAGATGGCATCAATCAAGAAATTAGGGATGCATGCAATAAAGTTACAGCAGTTATCTTGGGTGACTTTAAACTACATATAGATTGGGCTAACCAAACTGGTAGCAATACAATAGAGGAGAATTTCCTGGAGTGTATAATGGATGGTTTCCCAGACCAATATGTCGAGGAACAACGAGAGAGCTGGACATTCTAGACTGGGTCTTGTGCAATGAGAGAGGATTAATGAGCAATCTTGTTGTGCGAGGCCCCTTGGGGAAGAGTGACCATAATATGGTAGAATTCTTCATTAAGATGGAGAGTGACACAGTTAATTCAGAGACGAGAGTCCTGAACTTAAAGAAAGGTAACTTTGATGGTATGAGACGTGAATTGGTGAGGATAGACTGGCGAATGATACTTAAAGGGTTGACAATGGATAGGCAATGGCAGACATTTAAAGATCACATGGATGAACTTCAACAATTGTACATCCACGTCTGGCGTAAAAGTAAAACGAGGAAGATAGCTCAACCGTGGCTAACAAGGGACATTAGGGATAGCGTTAAAACCAATGAAGAGGCATATAAATTGGCCAGAAAAAGCAGCAAACCTGAGGACTGGGAAAAATTTAGAATTCAGCAGAGGAGGATAAAGGGTTTAATTAGGAGGGGGAAAATAGAGTATGAGAGTAAGCTTGCAGGGAACATAAAAACTGACTGCAAAGGTTCTATAGATATGCGAAGAGAAAAAGATTAGTGAAGACAAATGTGGGTCCCTTGCAGTCAGAATCAGGTGAATTTATAATGGGGAACAAAGAAATGGCAGACTAATTGAACAAATACTTTGGTTATGCCTTCACTAAGGAAGACACAAATAAGCCTTCCGGAAATGCTAGGGGATCGAGGGTCTAGCGAGAAGGAGGAACTGAAGGAAATCCTTATTAGTCAGGAAATGGTGTTAGGGAAATTGATGGGATTGAAGGCCAATAAATCCCCAGGGCCTGATAGTCTGCATCCCGGAGTACTTAAGGAACTAGCCCGAGAAATAGAGGATGCATTGGTGATTATTTTCCAACATTCTATAGACACTGGATCGGTTCCTATCGATTGAAACCCCACTTTTTAAAAAAGGAGGGAGAAAGAAAACGGAATTATAGACAGGTTAGCCTGACATCGGTAGTGGGGAAAATTTTGGAATCAATTGTTAAAGATGGAATAGCAGGGCATTTGTAAAGCAGTGAGAGGATCAGTCCAAGTCAGCATAGATTTATGAAAGGGAAATCATGCTTGACAAATCTTCTAGAATTTTTTGAGGACGTAACTAGTAGAGTGGACAAGGGAGAACCAGTGAATATGGTATACTTGGACATTCAAAAGGCTTTTGACAAGGTCCCACACAAGAGATTAGTGTGCAAAATTAAAGCACATGGTATTGGGGGTAATGTATTGACGTGGATAGAGAACTGGTTGGCAGACAGAAAGCAAAGAGTAGGAATAAACGGGTCCTTTTCAGAATGGCAGGCAGTGACTATTGGGGTACCGCAAGGTTCAGTGCTGGGACCCCAGCTATTTACAATATACATTAATGATTTAAACAAAGGAATTGAATGTAATATCTCCAAGTTTGCAGTATAACACTAAGCTGGGTGCTGGTGTGAGCTGTGAGGAGGATGCTAAGAGGCTGCAGGGTGACTTGGACAGGTTAGGTGAGTGGGCAAATGCATGGCAGATGTAGTATAATGTAGATAAATGTGAGGTTATCCACTTTGGTGGCAAAAACAGGAAGGCAGAATATTATCTGAATGGTGACAGATTAGGAAAAGGGGAGGTGCAACGAGACCTAGGTGTCATGGTACATCAGTCACTGAAGGTTGGCATGCAGGTTCAGCAGACGGTGATGAAGGCAAATGGCATGTTGGTCTTCATAGCGAGATGATTTGAGTATAGGAGCAGAGACGACTTACTGCAGTTGTACAGGGCCTTGGTGAGGCCACACCTTGAATAGTGTGTACAGTTTGGTCTCCTAAACTGAGGAAGGACATTCTTTTGATTGGGGGAGTGCAGTGAAGGTTTACCAGACTGATTCCTGGGATGGCAGGACTGACATATGAAGAAAGACTGGATCGACTTGGCTTATATTCACTGGAATTTAGAAGCATGAGAGGGGATCTCATAGAAACATATACAATTCTGACGGGAATGGACAGATTAGATGCAGGAAGAATGTTCCCGATGTTGGGGAAGTCCAGAACCAGGGGTCACCGTCTAAGGATAAGGGGTAACCCATTTAGGACCGAGATGAGGAGAAACTTCTTCACTCAGAGAATTGTGAACCTGTGGAATTCTCTTCACAGAACATTGTTGAGGCCAGTTCGTTGGATATATTCAAAAGAGAGTTAGATGTGGCCCTTACGGCTAAAGGGATCAAGGGGTATGGAGAGAAAGCAGGAATGGGGTACTAAAGTTGCATGATGAGCCATGATCATATTGAATGGTGGTTTCGGCTCGAAAGGCTGAAAGTCCTACTCCTGCACCTATTTTCTATGTTTCTATGTTTCTAAAGCCAAACTGCTTGCCAAAGATAATGTGGTGGGACTGTATTCAACCGCTAACTGTACCTCTCTTGTTCAGCCTTGTGATCAGGCTATCTTAAGATCCTTAAAATGCAGGTACCGCTGCGAATTTATGCAAAGATTGCTGCTGTCAGTTAATGCTGGGAAGTCCGTGAAAACATTCCAGAAGATTTTAACATGATGGTTGTGATTGGGACACTAGCTAGAGTCTGGGAGAAATTGTCCATCTACTTTAAAAAATGGATGGCACAAGCTGTGGCCACCTTTAATATTTGAGGACAGTCCTGATGTAAATGGTGAAACCGAGCTCACCGGATTACACATGTGTCAAGAGAAACAAATTATTTTTGAATTGCTGAATCATGCCACCAGTGCAGGTATGTCCAACAACCCTGCATTGCTTGATGTGACCTAAAGAATACATGGTGGGTGGAGAAAGTACAGGAGCTTCAGCAGCTGGCGGACAGCCATGATGTGCGAGGATTCTTCACCACAGTCAAGTCCACCTATGGCCCAAGCACCGTTGGCCCACTACTGGCCATGAACAGGGAGACACTCATCTCGGACACCAAGGCAGTCACGCTGGAAGGAACACTTCGAAGATCTCCTTAATCGAGATTCTGCCTTTGACACGAGTGTTCTCGACTCCATCCCGCAGCATGCTACCTGCCACCATCTTGGCAAACCCCATCCCTGCATGAGGTAGAAAAAGCCATCTACCAGCTCAAGAACAACAAAGCATCAGGAGCGATGGAATCCCCGCTGAGGCACTAAAATATGGCGGAGAGGCACTATTGGCACGAATGCATGACCTCATCTCTCTCATCTGGAAGGAGGACAGCATGCAGCAAGATCTCAGACATGCAGTAATCGTGATCATCTTTAAAAAAGGGGACAAGTCCGACTGCGGCAACTACAGAGGAATCTCCCTGCTATCAGCCACTGGGAAAGTCATCGTTAGAATCCTCCTCAACCGTTTTCTCCCTGAGGCTGAGGAGTTCCTCCCGGAGTCATAGTGTGGGTTTCGTCCACTACGGGGTACAACAAACATGATCTTTATGGCGCGACAACTGCAAGAGATATGCAGGGAACTGCACCAACCCTTGTACATGGCCTTCTTTGACCTTACAAAGGCCTTTAACACTGTCAACCACGAGGGGTTATGGAGCGTCCTCGTCCGTTTCGGCCGCCCCCAAAAGTTTGTAACCATCCTCCGCCTGCTCCACAACGACATGCAAGCCGTGATCCAGACTAAAGGATCCACCACAGACCCAATCCACGTCTGGACCGGGGTCAAGCAGGGCTGCGTCATCGCGCCAATCCTCTTCTCGATCTTCGTCGCTGCAGGGCTCCACGTCACTTTCAACAAGCTCCCCACTGGAGTGAAACTAAACTATAGAACCAGTGGGAATCTGTTAAACCTTCATCATCTCCAGGCCAGATCCAAGACTGTCCCATCCTCTGTCGTCAAGTTACAGTACGCAGACGACGCTTGCGTATGCGCACGTTCAGCGGCTGAACTCGAAGTCATCATCAACATCTTCACCGAGGCATATGAAAGCATGGGCCTTACACTAAACATCTGAATGACAAAGGTCCTCCACCAACCTGACCCCGTCACACAGCATTGCCCCCCCCCCCAGTGATCAAGATCCACGGCACGGCCCTGGACAACGTGGACCACTTTCTATACCTCGGGAGCCTATTATCAGCAAGGGCAGGCATCAACGACAAGGTTTAACATCGCCTCCAGTGAGCCAGCGCAGGCTTTGGCCGCCTGAGGAAGAGAGTGTTCGAAGATCAGGCCCTCAAATCTGGCACTAAGCTTATGGTCTAGAGGGCTGTAGTGATACCTGCCCTCCTATTTGGCTCAGAGATATGGACCATATACAGAAGACACCTTAAATCACTGGAGAAATACCACCAACAATGTCTCCACAAGATCCTACAAATCCCTTGGGAGGACAGACACACCAATGTTAATGTTCTCGATCAGGCTAATATCCCCAGCCTCGAAGCACTGACCACACTCAATCAGCTCTGTTGGGCGGGCCACATTGTTCGCATGCCCGACATAAGACTCCAAAGCAAGCGCTCTACTCGGAACTCCTACACGGCAAGCGAGCCCCAGGTGGGCAGAGGAAATGTTTCAAGGACACCCTCAAAGCCTCCTTGATAAAGTGCAACATCCCCATCCCACCCACCCTGGGAGTCCCTGGCCAAAGTGGAGGAAGAGCATCTGGGAGGGCGCTGAGCACCTTGAGTCTCGACGCTGAGAGCATGCAGAAAACAAGCGCAGGCAGCTGAAGAAGCGTGCGGCAAACCACACTCCCCCCCCCTTTCCTCCAACGACTGTCTGTCCCACCTGTGACAGAGACTGTAATTCCCGTATTGGACTGTACAGTCACCTGAGAACTCACTTTTGGAGTGGAAGCATATCTTCCTTGATTTAGAGGGACTGCCAATGATGATGCTTGATGTGACTAAGGATTTTGAAGAGGAAAATTTACAAGACTGGATGGATGTCGACAAAGATGCACCAATTGTGAATTGACTTACTGATCAAGAGATTGTGCAAATGGTACAGCAGGGAGAAAATAAAGATGATAAATCCAGTGAAGATGAAGATGATGGTGAAGTTGAAGAAAGAATTTCTATCGCTAAGTGCATTCAGATGGCCACAGATTTTATAACAGGATTGGAGCAAAGAAGTTTCATTTTGGAGCAAGAGATCATGTATGTCTACATGATACAAGACAAACTCATTAAGAAAGACCAAAATACATGAGGCACGTCAAGCTGCAAGATTGGTTCAAAAAGATTACATGTACAGATGTCACCACAACCAAGACCCCAGATAAAACTGGGATGTAATTTGAGTTAATTACCAGTTCTCTTTTGTGGCTCGGTGTCAAATTTATCTGTTTTATCTTGTTGCACTGTTGTTGATCGCCTTGGGATGTTTTACAATACTTAAAGGCGCTATAGATAAGTTATTTTTGCAGTTACACCACAGTATACTACGTACTGTACTCTTGTTGCACTGCACTGTTGTTGATTGCCTTGGGATGTCTTACATTGTTAGAATGTTAAAATGTTAGAATGTGCGAATGTTAGAATGTTAGAAAAAGGTGCTATAGAAATAAAAGTTATTTTTTATTATTACTGTACATTGTACTGTATTTTATTATCATCACATCAGTAACACTTAGGTGGAGCTGTATGGTGAACTACGCCTTTAAGCACTGTTTCTGGGCTAGGGTGCTGCTGCAGTCAGTGTGTATGTGTGCAAACTTGAATACATTACACTCGGTCTCCTCATCGAAGTTATTGATATATATTGTAATCAGCTGAGCCCCAAGCACCGATCCTCCTGGTACCTTACTAGTTACAGTCTGCCAATCCTACTGTGTTTTCTGTCCATTAACCAATCCTCAATCCACACTAATATTATCCCCAATCCCATGAGTCGCTTTTTTGTGCAATAACCTCTTCTATGGCACATTATCGAATGCTTTTTGAAAATATAAATACACCATATCCATTGGTTCTCCTCTTATCTACCCTGCTAGATACAACCTCAAAAAACTCGAACAGATTTGTCAAACATGATTTCTCTTTTATAAATCTGTGTTGACTCTGCCTAATAAAATTACGATTTTCAAAGTACCCTGTTACCACGTTGCTAATAATAGATTCTAACATCTTCCCTATGACTGATAACAGGCTAAATGGTCTATAGTTCCCTGTTTTCTCTCTCCCTCCTTTCTTGAATAGTGAGGTTACATTTGCTGCCTTCCAATCTGCAGGGACAATTCTAGAAGCTAGAGAATTTTGGAAGATCAAAATCTATGCATAGAAACATAGAAACATAGAAAATAGGAGCAGTAGTAGGCCATTCGGCCCTTTGAGTCTGCACCGCTATTCAATATGATCATGGCTGATCCTCTATCTCAACACCATATTCCGGCTTTATCCCCATACCCCTTGATGTCTTTTATGTCTAGAAATCTATCTATCGCCCTCTTAAATATATGCAGTGACTTGTCCTCCAAAGGCTTCTGTGGTAGAGAATTCCACAGGTACACCACCCTCTGAGTGAAACATTTTTTCCTCACCTTGGTCCTAAATTTCCGACCCCGTATCCTGAGACTGTGACCCTTTGTTCTAGACTACCCAGCCAGGGGAAACATCCTCCCCGCATCCAGTCCATCCAGTCAGTCCTGCCATCCCAGGAATCAGTCTGGTGAACTTTGCTGCACTCCCTCTGACAGGTCCTTACTACACAGTGTAAATGCACACGAGGCCCATGCTTGAGAGAAGGTCAGTCTGTGACCTGTCCTTTATTCCTTAGCACTCAAGTGATGAAGGTGGGTGGAGCTTCCCCTTTTATACCTGAAGGTCCAGGTTAGGAGTGTCTCCCACCTAGTGGTCAATGTTCTCACGGTGTACAACTTAGGTCAGTTTATACATGGGTTACAATGCTGGTTGAATACATGACATTACCTCCCCCCCCAAAGTCTTATTGGGATCACAGGTTGAGTCTCTCTGGTGGTTTACGCTCCCTTGTAGAGCGCCTGAGTTGGGGCTCCGGTTGTTGGGCACTGGCCTGAGTGTCTGCTGTTTGCAGTGCCTCAGGCCTGTCCGGACTGCCCACAGTGACTGCGCTCTCCTCCCTTTGGTTCCGGTGTTCGGTCACCTTTGGTGGAGTGAACTCTATATCGTGTTCTTCCTCTGCTTCTTCTATGGGGTTGCTGAACCTCCTTTTTGTTTGATCCACATGTTTGCGGCAGATTTGTCCATTGGTAAATTTAGCTACCAGAATCCTATTTCCCTCTTTGGCAACCACAGTGCCTGCGAGCCATTTGGGCCCTGCAGCGTAGTTGAGGACAAAAATAGGATCATTTACATCAATACATCGCGCCCTCGCATTCCTGTCATGGTAGTCATATTGTGACTGGCGCCTGCTCTCGACAATTTCTTTCATGGTGGGGTGTATAAGGGAAAATCGGGTTTTGAGCATCCTTTTCATTAGTAGCTCTGCGGGTGGAACCCCTGTGAGCGAGTGTGGTCGGGTTCTATAGGCCAACAGGAGGCGTGATAAGTGGGTTTGTAGGGAACCCCCTTGGAATCTGAGCATCCCCTGTTTGATTATCTGCACTGCTCATTCTGCCTGGCCGTTTGAGGCCGGCTTGAACGGTGCCGTTCTAACATGGTTAATTCCATTGCCTGCCATGAAGTCCTGGAATTCAGTGCTTGTGAAGCATGGGCCATTGTCGCTGACCAAGATGTCCGGTAGACCGTGGGCGGCGAACATTGCCCGTAGACTTTCTACCGTGGCAGAGGATGTGCTTGAATTTAAAATGTCACACTCGATCCATTTGGAGTAGGCGTCTACTACACCAAAAACATTTTCCCCATGAAAGGACCTACGTAGTACACATGGATGCGTGACCAAGGCTTGGCGGGCCATGGCCAGGGGCTAAGGGGGGCTTCCCTGGGCGCATGGCCCAGCTGGGCACACGTGTTGCACCTGCGAACACAAAGTTCCAGATCTGCGTCTATCCCTGGCCACCAAACGTGTGACCTGGCAATTGCCTTCATCGTGACAATGCCCGGGTGCCCATTGTGGAGTTCTCTGATGAACACCTCTCTGCCCATCTGGGGCATGACTACACGGTTTCCCCACAGTAGGCAATCGGCCTGAATCGAGAGTTCATCCTTGCTCCTGTGAAATGGTTTAAATTTCTCAGGGCATGCCCTGTACGTGGCTGCCCAGTACCCATTCAGGACACATTTCAGGACACATTTCTTGACTAGACTAGGTCTCTATTTGTCCAGACTTTAATTTGACGGGCTGTCATGGGTGAGCCTTCGCTTCCGAAAGCTTCAACAGCCATGACCATCTCAGCACTATGCTCGGTAGCCCCCTCAGTGGTGGCTAGTGGAAGCCTGCTGAGTGCATCGGCGCAGTTTTCGGTGCCCGGTCTGTGCCGAATTGTGTAGTCATAGGCAGCTAACGTGAGTGCCCACCTCTGTATGCGGGCCGATGCGTTTGCATTTATGGCCTTGTTGTCGGCCAAAAGGGACATTAGGGGTTTGTGATCTGTCTCCAGCTCAAATTTCCTGCCAAACAGGTACTGGTGCATTTTCTTTACCGCATATACACATGCGAGCGCCTTCTTTTCTACCATCCCATAGCCCCTTTCTGCCTGGGACAGACTCCTGGAGGCATAAGCTACCGGCTGTAACTGACCCTTGGCATTGACATGCTGCAACACACACCCGACACCATAGGACGACGCATCGCACGTTAACACAAGTTTCTTACATGGGTCATATAGCGTTAACAGATTGTTGGAACATAACAAATTGCGTGCTCTATTAAAAGCCCTTTCCTGGCTGTCCCCCCAGACCCATTCACGACCTTTGCGTAGGAGCACGTGTAGCGGCTCTAGCAGCGTGCTCAATTTGGGAAGAAAGTTACCAAAATAGTTCAGGAGCCCCAGGAATGAACGCAGCTCCGTCGTGTTACGGGGTCTGGGTGCTCTCTGGATCGCTTCCGTCTTAGATGCAGTAGGGCTGATCCCGTCTGCTGCTACCCTCATCCCCAGGAATTCTACCTCTGGAGCTAGGAAGACGCACTTCGCCTTTTTCAGTCGCAGACCTACCCGGTCCAATCTGCGTAGCACCTCCTCCAGGTTGTGGAGGTGTTCTTCAGTATCACAACCCGTAATGAGGATGTCGTCCTGAAAAACCACCGTCCCTGGAATCGACTTGAGGAGGCTTTCCATATTTCGTTGGAAGATCGCGGCGGCCGAGCGAACCCCGAACGGACATCTGTTGTACTCAAACAACCCCTTGTGTGTCGTGATGGTGGTCAGCTTCTTCGACTCACTCGCCAGCTCCTGGGTCATGTAAGCTGACGTCAGGTCCAATTTTGAAAAAAGTTTGTCACTGGATAGCGTCGCAAAGAGGTCCTCCGCTCTCGGTAGCGGGTACTGGTCTTGGATTGACACCCGATTGATGGTGGCCTTGTAATCGCCACATTTCCTGACCGACCCATCTGCCTTGAGCACCGGCACAATCGGGCTCACCCAGTCACTGAATTCGACTGGCGAGATGATGCCTTCCCTCAACAGGCGGTCCAATTTGCCTTCTATCTTTTCCCGCATCATGTACGGCACCGCTCTGGCCTTGTGGTGTACTGGTCTGGCGTCCGGGTTTATGTGAATCACTACCTTGGCCCCCATGAAAGTGCCAATGCTGGGTTGAAATAATGAGTCAAATTTGTCCAGGACTTGTGAGCATGATACTCGCTCCACAGAGGAAATTACATTGACATCGCCCCATTTCCAGTTCATGACAGCAAGCCAACTCCTCCGCAGTAGTGCGGGACCGTCCTCTGGGACAATCCAGAGTGGCAACCTGTTCTCCGAACCTTTGTGGGTCACGACTACCGTGGTGCTGCCTAGCACCGGAATGATCTGCTTTGTGTAAGTCCGTAGCTGTGCGTCAATCGACGATAATTTTGGCCTCCTGGCCTTGGATGCCCACAACTTTTCGAACTGTTTGATACCCATCAGGGACTGGCTGGCACCCGTGTCTAACTCCATTGATACTGGGATGCCATTGAGGAGCACTCTCATCATTATCGGTGGCGTCCTGGTGTATGAACTGTATACGTGCTCCACATGAACTCGCTGAACTTCAGCTCCCAGCGATTTCCCCCAGTGTCCATTTCTGCAATTTTTGCAGGTATTTTGCTCATCTCTGCAAACTCCGGCTGAATGTATGCCTCCACACCTCCAGCATGAGTTGCAGTTTGAAACAAAAGTTCCCTTGCCAGTCGATCGTCCCTGACTGCCCCTGTTATTGACCTTGAGTGCACCATTAACAGGTGTTGATGGCCCCATTACTGGCCGCATTGTCCCTTGCAATGGCGTGAATCGCTGTTCAGCTTGCCATTGTCTCTGTCGAACTCCTCCTCTGGGTTTGACTATATGATGGGGCATGCCTGACTGCCCTTGTCTGCCTGGAGAACTGTGTGCTGCTTTAACAATGTTGAATCTCTGTCCCAACCATTCCTTAACACAGTACCTCTTGTCTGTTCTGCTAGTGGCCATGCTTGCGTGGTTTAAATCCCAGTTTCTTGTCGCCATTGATAGGTCCTTACTACACAGTATAAATGCACACGAGGCCCATGCTTGAGAGAAGGTCAGTCTGTGACCTGTCCTTTATTCCTTAGCACTCAAGTGATGAAGGTGGGTGGAGCTTCCCCTTTTATACCTGAAGGTCCAGGTTAGGAGTGTCTCCCACCTAGTGGTCAGTGTTCTCACGGTGTACAACTTAGGTCAGTTTATACATGGGTTACAATGCTGGTTGAATACATGACACCCTCTATGGCAAGTATATCCTTTCTTGGGTAAGGAGACCAAAACTGCACACAATACTCCAGGTGCAATCTCACCAAGGCCCTTTATAACTCTTGTAAGACATCCTTGCTCCTGTACTCAAATCATCTTGCAATGGCTAACATACCATTTGCCTTCTTAACTGTTTGCTGCACCTGCTTGTTTGCTTTCAATGACTGGTGTACAAGGACACCCAGGTCCCTCTGTACATCGACACTTCCCAAGCCATCACCATTTAAATAATACTTTGTTCTTGTGTTTTTCCTACCAAAGTGGATAATTTCACATTTATCCACGTTATGCTGCATCTGCTATGTGTTTGCCCACTCACTCAACCTATCTAAATCACCTTGAAGCATCTTTGCATCCTCCCCACAACTCACAATCCCACCTAGTTTTGTGTCGTCAGCAAACTTGGAAATATTACATTTGGTTCCCTCATCCAAATCATTTATATATATTGTGAATAGTTGGGGCCCAAGCACTGATCCCTGTGGTACCCCACTAGTCAGTGCCCGCCACCCCAAAATAACCTGTTTATTCCTACTCTCTGTTTCCTGTCAGTTAACCAATTTTCAATCCATGCCAGTACATTACCCCCAATCTTATGTACTTTAATTTTGCACACTAACCTCTTATGTGGGACTTTATCAACGGCCTTTTGTAAATCCAAATATCACTGGTTCTCCCTTATCTTTTCTATCAGTTACATCCTCAAAAAACTCCAGTAGGTTTGTCAAACATGATTTTCCTTTCATAAATCCATGTTGACTTTGTCTAATCCCATTGATATTATCTAAGTGTGTCGTTATCACATCCATTATAATAGACATTTTCCCTGCTACTGATGTTAGGCTAACCGGTTTGCAGTTCCCTGTTTTCTCTCTCCCTCCTTTTTTAAATAGTGGGGTTACATTTGCCACCCTCCAGTCTGCAGGAACTGTTCCATAATCTATAAAATTTTGGAAGATGACAACCAATGCATTTACTACCTCTTTTAGTACGCTGGGATGCAGATCATCAGGCCCTGGGATTTATCCGGTTTCAGTCCCATTAGTTTCTCCAGGACTATTTTCTTACTAATAATCATTTCCTTTAATTCCTCTTGCTCACTAGACTCTTGATTCCCCAGCATTTTTGGGACGTTATTTGCATCCACTTCCGTGAAGACAGAATCAAAGTATTTATTTAATTGTTCTGCCATTTCCTTTTTCCCCATTATAAATTCTTCCATTTCTGTCTGTAATGGACCGACATTTGTCTTCACTAATCTTTTACTTTTTATGTACTTGTAGAAACTTTTGCAGTCGTTTTTTATGTTCCTTGCAAGTTTACTCTCATATTCTATTTTTCTCCCCTTAATCAATCTCTTGGTCCTTTTTTGCTGAATTCTAAACTGCTCCCAATCCTCAGGCTGGCTACTTTTTCTGGCAACTTTGTATAACTCCTCTTTGAATCTAATACTATCCTTAATTTCTTTTGTTAGCCATGGTTGGACCACTAATCCTTTTGTGTTTTCATGACAGAAAGGAATGTATAAATGTTAAAATTCATGCATTCATTCCTTAAATATTAGCCATTGCCTATCCACCGTCATGCCTTTTAATGAATCTTCCCAATCTATCATAGCCAATTCGTTCCTCATACCTTCGTAGTTTCCTTTGTTTAGATTTAGGACCCTAGTTTTGGATTGGACTACTTCACTTTTCATCTTAATAAAGTATTCAAGCATGTTATGGCTAATCATCCCTAAAGGACCCCACACAACAAGACTGTTAATTAACCTCTTCTCATTGTACAATACCCAATCTAGGATAGCCTGTTCCCTAGTAGGCTCCTCAACATCTAAAAAACCATCTCGTACACACTCCAGGAATTCATCTGCCACAGCTTTTAGATTTGTCTTTTTAACATTATTAGACATCTTAACATTATTTTGTACTATAGCCCTATTTGTGTGTAGGGTGTTTGTTTTTCACTCTACTTTGATTCTTAGACTTCAGAACTTATAATGGGAAAGGATAACATGTGGCACAAAAATTAAGGCTTAACCTAGTGTCAGTTTTATTACGCAACAAAAACCGACTAAAACTACAGGACTAGACTGCTGAGAGAAATTTGACTTAAACATACAATCACCAGAGATTCGTGGTCCTTGATTCCGTAACCTGCTGTTTCTTCTTCCGGCTGTTCTCTGCAACTTCTGTTCCTTTTCTGCTGCTTCTTCCTGTGTTGCCTGTCCTTCTTTTGTTGCCTGTCCTCCTTCTGTGCGCTGCTTTTTGCTCGCATATTTATACAGGTTTTGATTAAGTTTCCCCACTGGGCCGAGATCCAATTATTGATGTGGTGAATTGTTTAACTGGTTGTGGTGATGAGTTTGAATGGCTACAAATTTGCACACGGTGTCAACAATACAAAAGATATTTCCTTATGCTGAATGCTGTTATCCAAAAATTTGCATTCCGTGGGGTCTTTTATTGTCCGGTCTTTTTAAAGACTTGATGTCTCCAGTGGCTGTTTTCCCCATCCTGGTCAATCAAGTTCAAAGCCTCACGTAACAACTCGATTGTTGTTATGCATGAAGTCAATTTTATGTCCTCGACCACAGAATGTTCTTAATTGTCCAGCTTAATTCAAAAAGCTTGAATCAATCAATTTTTAGTCCATGGTATGCGTTTTTCTGAAGATTACTAACCTTATAGTCTTATCACTATTTTTTCTTACCTGAACCCTATTTGTTTGTGCACTCTTTTGTTTGTATGCTCTGTCCTTTCCTGACATAATCTGGTTATCCTTACCACAATCACTTTCTTGCATTGCTTCCTTTTCTCTTTAGCATTCTAGATTTCTCTCCATTGTGAACGTCCTCCCCTCCCCCCGCTACCCACCCCCCCCCCCACCCCCCCCCTGATTTAGTTTGAAGCCATGTCTACCTCCCTTGTTATTCGGTTCGCTAGAACTCTGGTCCCAACATAGTTCAGGTTTAGTCCGTCCCCACGGAACAGCTCTCTCTTTCCAGAGCATTGGTGCCAGTGCCCCACTTCTCCTGAGCCAAGCATTCATCTCCCTGATTCTATTGACCCTATGCCAATTTACTTATGGCTCAGGTGATAATGCAGAGATTATTAACTTTGTGGTTCTGCTTTTCAATTTAGTCCCTACATGTTCAAACTCTCTCAGCAGAATCTCTTTCTTAGTCCTACCTATATCATTGGTACCTATGTGTAACTTGAAAACTGGATCCTTCCCCTCCCACTCCAAGTTCTTCTCCAACCCAGAGGAGATGTCCTTTACCCTGGCACTGGGTAGGCAACACAGTCTTCAGGACGCATGCTCTCAGCTGCAGAGAACCCTATCTATCCCCCTAACTATACGGTCCCTTACTACAACCACCTGCCGCTTTACTCCCCCCACTTGAATGGCTTTCTACACCACGGTGCCTTGGTCAGTCTGCTCATCCACCCCGCAGTCTGCACACTTGTCCACAAGGGTTGCAAGAACCTCAAATCTATTGGACAAGTGCAGGGACTGAGGCTCCTGCAATACTACCTCCTGGATCCCCTTACCTGCTTCACTCGCAGTCACACCCTCCTGTCCTTGACCACGTGTCATTCTAAAGTATTTAATCTAGAGGGTGTGGCTGCCTCCTGGAGCAAAAGATCCAGGTAACTTTCTCCCTCCCTGATGTCTCGCAATGTCTACAGCTCGTACTCCAGCTCCTCAACTCGGAGCCGAAGTTCATCGAGCCGCAGACACTTACCGCAAATGTAGTCGCCCTGGACACAAGATCCAGAAGCTCCCACATATTGCAGCAGCAACACATCTCCTGTTTTCCCATTATTTAATTGAATTAATTAGTTTAACATTAATAAGATAATCACCAATATAGTTTATTAAATTAGTTAAACAAATAAAGGTTAGTTTTTAGAATTTAGTTATATGCTATATGTTAATTTAAAAGAAAAACTTAGCCCACAATCACTACCAGTCACTTACCTGCCTTACCTGTGATGTCACACAGCAGAGTTCTCCTCACCTGGAGCCGTGCGATCTCCTGAGAGAGGCAAAAAACCAGATTAAAAACCCAGGCCAATTGGGGAAAAAATCTGGGAAAATTCCCCTCCGACCCAACCAGGCGATCGAAACTAGTCCAGGAGATCACACTGGCCATATGCTGTGGTCCGCTGTGGCTTTTATCCCCACTCTCGGGCCTCGGTCTGCTCCCGCTCAGGTACGCCGCCGCTCAAACTCTGTTTTCCCACTCTGAGCTGCTGCACTCTGCGTCCACTATCGCTGTAGTTTCTCTCAAAACCATAATTGCTGGGAGATTTATCAGCTTTTAGTGCCACTAATTTCTCCAGTACTATTCCTTTACTATTACTATTTTTTTTATGTTCCTCATTTTCCTTAGACTTTTAGTTCCCCACTATTTCCAAAATGATTTTTGTGGCCTAGAAATTGGATAAGGCACAAAAAATTCGTGCTGCCTGCTCATTTACATGATTGCATCTTAATGCCGAACACACAGCTGATTGGCTTAGTGCTCAAGAGAGGACCAATATCGGGTGCAGTTGACTGGCCAATAAAGTTTGGCCTAGGCTCTCGCCACTGTTTAAAGGGGTGGTGCTTTGCTACAGAAGCACCTCATTGTCAGTTGAAAGGAAACCAAGGCCCAACAGCCAAGAGAAACAATTTTCTGATGCAGCTCTGGAGGCCTTGGTCCTGGAGGTCCAACAAAGCCGTGATGTCCTCTACCCGTAGTGGGGCAGGAGGCCTTCAAGGATGATCACAAGAAGGATCTGAGAGGAGATCGCTCAATCTGTCACTGTGACGAGTGCGGCAAAAGATTTAATGACCTCACACGAGTGGTCAATGTGAGTGAATGCATCAGGGAATGCACCACACTCCCATCACTTACCTACCAGCAATCTCTATCTAGCACCACTCATACCTCATGATCATAGCTTCATTTTACATTCACACAGTTACCACTGCTGCAACACTCACACCCATGTCTTACACCTTGGACACACTGAAAGCTATTCAACTATGACAGGCACATCACTCAACACATTGCACCCTACTCACTGACAAACTTTCCTTTTCGGACCAAGGTGGCACATAACCAGAGAGATCACCAACAGACAGGTGGAAGCCAAGCAAGCCTTGACAACCTGACTGACCTGGAGGAAGCAATGCTGGACATCATTGCAGGGGCAGTGACAGAGACTATGGTGAGTGGAGAAGTGGAAAGCATTGCTGATGATAACAGTATACTCATATCTAATCTTTCTTCCCACATTCCACTTCCCCCTCATCCCACAATCGCTTCTCACTTACAAGCTGCTGCTGGTGTATGCATGGATTTCTTGTTTTTCCCCATCTCTCCTCATTACAAGCCGACCCATGTGATTTTCTGCTGTCAGATACCCAAGAACTTCAACCTGGCCAGCCTGTCCCTGAAGTTGTGTGGGAGAGTGATGAAGGAGAAGAAGAAGACACATTGGCACTGCATGAGAAACTTGCAGGCACCAGCCTCAGAAAATGGCACTGCGTGGAAATTAGAGGGTAGTATAGAGATGGGATCGACAAATGCTGAGTCACGGGCATGAGGGAGCTGCATCCAAGCCAGGGGGAAAGGGTAACTCAGTTGCCAGCTCCCCAGAGGGCGCGTTCTGCTCCACAGAACTGAGATGATGACCTCGATGGGGCAGCCTTCAGAAGAAGAGTGATGGGCACACACACAGAAATGCTTGGTGCAATGGAAAGCCTGGCAGAGAGCCTCGTCACTGTCCAGCTCCAACATTGCATGGGTTTTTGTGCAGAGCTTGGTGGTCATGATTTCCAGGATGGAATTGTTGGGCAACCCATGAGTGTGCAGCATAGCATATCAGGAGAGCGGAGCATTTAAACACAGTGCGGGAACCCAGGGGTAACGGCACTCCAGCAGAGCACATTGGGAGAGCAGATTCAAGAACAACAAAAAAACAAGGAGTGACATTACAGGACAGCAGGTAGGTGATTGGTTGGTGAGTATTAACTTTTTTTTTCACTAAGCTAGGACAGTGGTTAAGATCAAGAGTGGGAAACTAGAATGCACTTTATTAAATTAAAAACTTTACTGAATAAACAAATTAATATAATGATAAATAATCATTGAATGAAGATTTTATCTAATTAATAAATAAAATAAGGCTAGACTAAGATATGGCAGAGCAGATTGTGTGTCTGGACTGCAGAATGTGGGAGTTTGTGGACAGTGAGACTGTCCCGAGCAAACACGGCTGCAGTGGATTTTTCCATCTCAAATCTCTCCAGCTCAGAGTCATTGGGCCCAAGTTTCCAGCAACCCTTAGAACGGCGCACCTCCGTGAGGTCTGCCGATTTTCTCGCACAAAAAGCACGCTTATACCTTACCGTGATATTCTCCACGCTGATCAGGCCTCCTTGGGACTTGGCGCAGTGCAGCAGAACCAGCGGGGGGCGGAGCTACAGCCCTGCGCTAAAAAGAGTGCCAGCAGCTGAGCGTGTGCGCAGTGGAGTCTGCGCCCGTGCGCAGTAGCTCCTGCCCCTCCTAGCACGTCCTGGCTCCGGGCGACCCTATCTCTGGCCGAAGGGACGACGCGATGGTCGCTGCCCCTATCCTGGGACAAGTGGCCTGCCGCACAGGCCAGCCGCTGCCTTCCTGCGCTCACACCAGTGCTGTCCCTCCCGTTCAGTTGGCGGAATGTGT
Organism: Pristiophorus japonicus; assembly: GCF_044704955.1. Classification (NCBI taxonomy): domain Eukaryota; kingdom Metazoa; phylum Chordata; class Chondrichthyes; family Pristiophoridae; genus Pristiophorus; species Pristiophorus japonicus. The sequence continues at coordinate 73,714,254 of NC_091986.1, read as the reverse complement.
GCGCATTGTGTGCCGAGGGAAGCTTGCTGGGGAGCCCAGGGGAGCAGGAGCTGGAGGAGCCCGGGGGGGCACGGCTCGAGTCCAGGCTACCAGATCAGCACCAGGTGTCATACAGCACGTTTGTGGCGGAATTCTTCGAGACACGTTACTGGGGGGATTAAGCTACTGGTTTGTGTCACTGATCACGTCTATGCCAAGAAATTTCAAAGCATTAATGCCGAAAGACAATATTTCTTTTGGACTTTATAAATCGAATTCAAGACTCAATCCAGTCTGAGGTCTACAAGAAACAGGTTGGTGCAGGGAGACTTTTGATCGGGTGGGGGGCGGAAGAGTTTCGATGGCGAGGGGAGGTGGGGAAGGAGGAGAGTTTCTTTAAATGATTGAGAATAAGAACAAGCTGCTCAAATTAGAAAAGTTGTCCCTAGACTGTCTGCTGATAAGAGCAGTAAGAAATCAGTCAGCACCATCAAAATTCAACTTCTGATATAAATGATATTTAAAAAGTGCATGTTTTATGAAGCTTTATATAGTGGAATGTGTAAATTATGGAAAAGTTACAGTACAAGATCTGTATTAGTTGTTGTGAAGGCGTTTAGTGCCAGGTATCTATTCAGTAGCAGAAGATGGTGTTTCACAAGGATCAGTGCTGGGACCACTGTTGTTCACAATTTATATTAACTATTTAGACTTTGGAATCAAAAGCACCATTTCTAAATTCACAAGTGACAAAAAATTGGGGGCGTTAATCAAAACTGAGGAGGACTACAACAAATTACAGCAGGACATTAATAAGCTTGCAGAATGGGCATATACTTGGCAAATGAAGCTCAAAACAGATAAATGTGAGGTATTTTGGTCGGAAGAATAGGGAAGTCACATTATTGGAGGGTGTGAGTCTAGAGGGGGTAGAGGAATAAAAGGTTCTCGGAGTAAAAATACACAAATCAATAAAAGTTGTGACACAGGTTAGCAAGTCAATAAAAAAAGCAAACAAAGCACTAGGGTTTATTTCTAGAGAGATAGAATTGAAAATTAGGCAAGTTATGCTAAATCTATATCTAACCTTGGTTAGAACACACTTAGAGCCCAAAATTGATCATTGCATAAGGTCCGCCCATTTCTCGGCGGTATGCCAGCGGTGCATTGTTTCAAACTACCGGCATATCTCCGAGACTGCTTAGGACAAAATTAGTCGTTTTTTTCGGCGTTATGTTGGTGGTATGCCAGTGGTGTGCAGTGGACAGTATGTAACCTAGTAGTCGATCCAGATCGACTTTCTCTTCGAAGGATGGTGCGGCACTGAACTGCGCATGAGGGATTCTTTTTTTCCCGTTTTTTTCACAGAAGCGTTTTACCCACAATTTCGGGGTCAGGGGTTACCTGCGCATGAGCAGAGCATTGAAGAGGAGGGAGAGAGAGTGAGAAGGAGCAGCAAGCTAGTCGATGAGCAGTTTCAAAACATATTGCAGAGTTAAAAAATATTCATAACAACTAATAATTCTACAGTTTGAAGAATAAGAAGTCATGTTTTACAAAGCAAAAATCATAACATAAATATTATGGCCTATAAAGGCTCAGCGGCAGCGAGAGGCAGTGGCAGTCCGAGAGGCGGGAGTTCCTGGCGTTGGTGAGGCCTATAAAGGCCCAGCGGCAGCGAGAGGCGTACCTGTGCAGCTGCAGCGGGGAGAGAAGGCAAAAAAGAAGTAGAAGGAAATCAAAAGGTGACGTCACAGCCAAGGGGGTAAGTGATTGGCTGGTGATTGGTGAGTAGTTTTTCTTTTTTCTCTTCTGTAACAGTGAGTAAATTTTAACATTGTTGTTGCCAATTTAAGTGTATCTAAGGGTTAAGTCATGGCAGGTGAGCTCGGTCGGGTGTTATGCTCCTCCTGTACCATGTGGGAACTTAGGGACGACTCCAGTGTCCCTGACGACTATGTGTACAGGAAGTGTATCCACCTCCAGCTCCTGACGGTCCGCGTTGCGGAGTAGGAGCTGAGGGTGGATTCACTCTGGAGCATCCACGATGCTGAGAATGACGTGAGTATCAAGTGTAGCGAGTTGGTCGTACCGCAGGGAAAGGGTCCACAGCCAGATAGGGAATGGAAGACCAACAGGAAGAGCAGTGCAAGGAAGGTAGTGCAGGGGTCCCCTGTGGTCATCACCCTGCAAAACAGATACACTGCTTTGGGTACTGTTGAGGGGGATGACTCATCAGGGGAGGGCAGCAGCAGCCAAGTTCATGGCACCATGGCTGGCTCTGCTGCACAGGAGGGCAGGAAAAAGAGTGGGAGAGCGATAGTGATAGGGGATTCAATTGTAAGGGGAATAGATAGGCGTTTCTGCGGCCGCAACCGAGACTCCAGGATGGTATGTTGCCTCCCTGGTGCAAGGGTCAAGGATGTCTCGGAGCGGGTGCAGGACATTCTAAAAAGGGAGGGAGATCAGCCAGTTGTCATGGTGCACATTGGTACCAACGACATAGGTAAAAAAAGGGATGAGGTCCTACGAAACGAATTTAAGGAGCAAGGAGCTAAATTAAAAAGTAGGACCTCAAAAGTAGTAATCTCGGGATTGCTACTAGTGCCACGTGCTAGTCAGAGTAGGAATCGCAGGATAGCGCAGATGAATACGTGGCTTGAGCAGTGGTGCAGCAGAGAGGGATTCAAATTCCTGGGGCATTGGAACCGGTTCTGGGGGAGGTGGGACCAGTACAAACCGGACGGTCTGCACCTGGGCAGGACTGGAACCAATGTCCTAGGGGGAGTGTTTGCTAGTGCTGTTGGGGAGGAGTTAAACAAATATGGCAGGGGGATGGGAACCAATGCAAGGAGACAGAGGGAAACAAAAAGGAGGCAAAAGCAAAAGACAGAAAGGAGATGAGGAAAAGTGGAGGGCAGAGAAACCCAAGGCAAAGAACAAAAAGGGCCATTGTACAGCAAAATTCTAAAAGGACAAAGGGTGTTAAAAAAACAAGCCTGAGGCTTTGTGTCTTAATTCAAGGAGTATCCGCAATAAGGTGGATGAATTAACTGTGCAAATAGATGTTAACAAATATGATGTGATTGGGATTACGGAGACGTGGCTCCAGGATGATCAGGGCTGGGAACTCAACATCCAGGGGTATTCAACATTCAGGAAAGATAGAATAAAAGGAAAAGGAGGTGGGGTAGCATTGCTGGTTAAGGATGAAATTAAGACAATAGTTCTAAAGGACATTAGCTTGGATGATGTGGAATCTATATGGGTAGAGCTGCAGAACACCAAAGGGCAAAAAATGTTAGTGGGAGTTGTGTACAGACCTCCAAACAGTAGTAGTGATGTTGGGGAGGGCATTAAACAGGAAATTAGGAGTGCATGCAATAAAGGTGCAGCAGTTATAATGGGTGACTTTAATATGTACATAGATTGGGTTAACCAAGCTGGAAGCAATACGGTGGGGGAGGATTTCCTGGAGTGCATAAGGGATGGTTTTTTAGACCAATATGTCGAGGAACCAACTAGGGGGGAGGCCATCTTAGACTGGGTGTTGTGCGAGGCTCCTTGGGGAAGAGTGACCATAATATGGTGGAATTCTGCATTAGGATGGAGAATGAAACAGTTAATTCAGAGACCATGGTCCAGAACTTAAAGAAGGCTAACTTTGAAGGTATGAGGCGTGAATTGGCTAGGATAGATTGGCGAATGATACTTAAGGGGTTGACTGTGGATGGGCAATGGCAGACATTTAGAGACCACATGGATGAACTACAACAATTGTACATTCTTGATGGCGTAAAAATAAAAAAGGGAAGGTGGCTCAACCGTGGCTATCAAGGGAAATCAGGAATAGTATTAAAGCCAAGGAAGTGGCATACAAATTGGCCAGAAATAGCAGCGAACCCGGGGACTGGGAGAAATTTAGAACTCAGCAGAGGAGGACAAAGGGTTTGATTAGGGCAGGGAAAATGAAGTACGAGAAGAAGCTTGCAGGGAACATTAAGACGGATTGCAAAAGTTTCTATAGATATGTAAAGAGAAAAAGGTTAGTAAAGACAAACGTAGGTCCCCTGCAGTCAGAACCAGGGGAAGTCATAAAGGGGAACAAAGAAATGGCGGACCAATTGAACAAGTACTTTGGTTCGGTATTCACTAAGGAGGACACAAACAACCTTCTGGATATAAAAGGGGTCGGAGGGTCTAGTCAGGAGGAGGAACTGAGGGAAATCCTTATTAATCGGAAAATTGTTTTGGGGAAATTGATGGGATTGAAGGCCGATAAATCCCCAGGGCCTGATGGACTGCATCCCAGAGTACTTAAGGAGGTGGCCTTGGAAATAGCGGATGCATTGACAGTTATTTTCCAACATTCCATTGACTCTGGATCAGTTCCTATGGAGTGGAGGGTAGCCAATGTAACCCCACTTTTTAAAAAAGGAGGGAGAGAGATAACAGGGAATTATAGACCGGTCAGCCTGACCTCAGTAGTGGGTAAAATGATGGAATCAATTATTAAGGATGTCATAGCAGTGCATTTGGAAAGAGGCGACATGATAGGTCCAAGTCAGCATGGATTTGTGAAAGGGAAGTCATACTTGACAAATCTTCTGCAATTTTATGTGGATGTTTCCAGTCGAGTGGACAAGGGAAAACCAGTTGATGTGGTATATTTGGACTTTCAGAAGGCTTTCGACAAGGTCCCACACAAGAGATTAATGTGCAAAGTTAAAGCACATGGGATTGGGGGTAGTGTGCTGACATGAATTGAGAACTGGTTGTCAGACAGGAAGCAAAGAGTAGGAGTAAATGGGTACTTTTCAGAATGGCAGGCAGTGACTAGTGGGGTATCGCAAGGCTCTGTGCTGGGGCCCTAGCTGTTTACATTGTACATTAATGATTTAGACGAGGGGATTAAATGTAGTGTCTCCAAATTTGCGGATGACACTAAGTTGGGTGGCAGTGTGAGCTGCGAGGAGGATGCTATGAGGCTGCAGAGCGACTTGCACAGGTTAGGTGAGTGGGCAAATGCATGGCAGATGAAGTATAATGTGGATAAATGTGAGGTTATCCACTTTGGTGGTAAAAACAGAGAGACAGACTATTATCTGAATGGTGACAGATTAGGAAAAGGGGAGGTGCAAAGAGACCTGGGTGTCATGGTACATCAGTCATTAAAGGTTGGCATGCAGGTGCAGCAGGCGGTTAAGAAAGAAAATGGCATGTTGGCCTTCATAGGGAGGGGATTTGAGTACATGGGCAGGGAGGTGTTACAACAGTTGTACAGGGCCTTGGTGAGGCCACACCTTGAGTATTGTGTACAGTTTTGGTCTCCTAACCTGAGGAAGGACATTCTTGCTATTGAGGGAGTGCAGCGAAGGTTCACCAGACTGATTCCCGGGATGGCGGGACTGACCTATAAAGAAAGACTGGATCAACTGGGCTTGTATTCACTGAAGTTCAGAAGAATGAGAGGGGACCTCATAGAAACGTTTAAAATTCTGACGGGTTTAGACAGGTTAGATGCAGGAAGAATGTTCCCAATGTTGGGGAAGTCCAGAACCAGGGGACACAGTCTAAGGATAAGGGGTAAGCCATTTAGGACCGAGATGAGGAGGAATTTCTTCACCCAGAGAGTGGTGAACCTGTGGAATTCTCTACCACAGAAAGTTGTTGAGGCCAATTCACTAAATATATTCAAAAGGGAGTTAGATGAAGTCCTTACTACTAGGGGGATCAAGGGGTATGGCGAGAAAGCAGGAATGGGGTACTGAAGTTGCAGGAGGCGGGAGCTCGGAGCAGCGCGAGTCCGGGGTCGGCGAGAGGCCTATAAAGGCCAGCGGGAGCTCGGAGCAGCGCGAGTCCGGGGTCGGCAAGAGGCCTATAAAGGCCAGCGGGAGCTCGGAGCAGCGCGAGTCCGGGGTCGGCGAGAGGCCTATAAAGGCCAGCGGGAGCTCGGAGCAGCGCGAGTCCGGGGTCGGCGAGAGGCGTACCGGTGCAGCTACAGGGAGAAGGCAAAAAAACAAAGGTGACGTCACAGCCTAGGGGGTAAGTGATTGGCTGGTGATTGGTGAGTAGTTTTTCTTTTTCTTCTTATATTGGTCAGTAACTTTTAACATTGTTATTACCAGTTTAAGTGTATCTAAGGGTTAAGACATGGCAGGAGAGCTCGGTCGGGTGTTGTGCTCCTCCTGTACCATGTGGGAACTCAGGGACGCTTCCGGTGTCCCTGACGACTATGTGTGCGGGAAGTGTATCCGCCTCCAGCTCCTGACGGTCCGCGTTACGGAATTGGAGCTGAAGGTGGATTCACTCTGGAGCATCCACGATGCTGAGAATGACGTGAGTATCACGTGTAGTGAGTTGGTCTTACCGCAGGGAAAGGGTCCACAGCCAGATAGGGAATGGAAGACCAGCAGGAAGAGTAGAGCAAGGAAGGTAGTGCAGGGGTCCCCTGCGGTCATCCCCCTGCAAAACAGATACACCGCTTTGGGTACTGTTGAGGGGAATGACTCATCAGGGGAGGGCAGCAGCAGCCAAGTTCATGGCACCGTGGCTGGCTCTGCTGCACAGGAGGGCAAGAAAAAGAGTGGGAGAGCGATAGTGATAGGGGATTCAATTGTGAGGGGAATAGATAGGCGTTTCTGCGGCCGCAACCGAGACTCCAGGATGGTATGTTGCCTCCCTGGTGCAAGGGTCAAGGATGTCTCGGAGCGGGTGCAGGACATTCTGAAATGGGAGGGAGAACAGCCAGTTGTCGTGGTGCACATTGGTACCAACGACATAGGCAAAAAAAGGGATGAGGTCCTACGAAACGAATTTAAGGAGCTAGGAGCTAAATTAAAAAGTAGGACCTCAAAAGTAGTAATCTCGGGATTGCTACCAGTGCCACGTGATAGTCAGAGTAGGAATCGCAGGATAGCGCAGATGAATACGTGGCTTGAGCAGTGGTGCAGCAGGGAGGGATTCAAATTCCTGGGGCATTGGGACCGGTTCTGGGGGAGGTGGGACCAGTACAAACCGGACGGTCTGCACCTGGGCAGGACTGGAACCAATGTCCTCGGGGGAGTGTTTGCTAGTGCTGTTGGGGAGGATTTAAACTAATATGGCAGGGGGATGGGAACCAATGCAGGGAGACAGAGGGAAACAAAAAGGAGCCAAAAGCAAAAGACAGAAAGGAGATGAGGAAAAGTGTAGGGCAGAGAAACCCAAGGCAAAGAACAAAAAGGGCCACTGTACAGCAAAATTCTAAAAGGACAAAGGGTGTTAATAAAACAAGCCTGAAGGCTTTGTGTCTTAATGCAAGGAGTATCCGCAATAAGGTGGATGAATTAATTGTGCAAATAGATGTTAACAAATATGATGTGATTGGGATTACGGAGACGTGGCTCCAGGATGATCAGGGCTGGGAACTCAACATTCAGGGGTATTCAACATTCAGGAAGGATAGAATAAAAGGAAAAGGAGGTGGGGTAGCATTGCTGGTTAAAGAGGAGATTAATGCAATAGTTAGGAAAGACATTAGCTTGGATGATGTGGAATCTATATGGGTAGAGCTGCAGAACACCAAAGGGCAAAAAACGTTAGTAGGAGTTGTGTACAGACCTCCAAACAGTAATAGGGATGTTGGGGAGGGCATCAAACAGGAAATTAGGGGTGCATGCAATAAAGGTGTAGCAGTTATAATGGGTGACTTTAATATGCACATAGATTGGGCTAGCCAAACTGGAAGCAATACGGTGGAGGAGGATTTCCTGGAGTGCATAAGGGATGGTTTTCTAGACCAATATGTTGAGGAACCAACTAGGGGGGAGGCCATCTTAGACTGGGTGTTGTGTAATGAGAGAGGATTAATTAGCAATCTCATTGTGCGAGGCCCCTTGGGGAAGAGTGACCATAATATGGTGGAATTCTGCATTAGGATGGAGAATGAAACAGTAAATTCAGAGACCATGGTCCAGAACTTAAAGAAGGGTAACTTTGAAGGTATGAGGCGAGAATTGGCTAGGATAGATTGGCGAATGATACTTAGGGGGTTGACTGTGGATGGGCAATGGCAGACATTTAGAGACCGCATGGATGAAGTACAACAATTGTACATTCCTGTCTGGCGTAAAAATAAAAAGGGGAAGGTGGCTCAACCGTGGCTATCTAGGGAAATCAGGGATAGTATTAAAGCCAAGGAAGTGGCATACAAATTGGCCAGAAATAGCAGCGAACCTGGGGACTGGGAGAAATTTAGAACTCAGCAGAGGAGGACAAAGGGTTTGATTAGGACAGGGAAAATGGAGTACGAGAAGAAGCTTGCAGGGAACATTAAGGCGGATTGCAAAAGTTTCTATAGGTATGTAAAGAGAAAAAGGTTGGTGAAGACAAACGTAGGTCCCCTGCAGTCAGAATCAGGGGAAGTCATAACGGGGAACAAAGAAATGGCGGATCAATTGAACAAGTACTTTGGTTCGGTATTCACTAAGGAGGATACAAACAACCTTCCGGATATAAAAGGGGTCAGAGGGTCTAGTAAGGAAGAGGAACTGAGGGAAATCTTTATTAGTCGGGAAATTGTGTTGGGGAAATTGATGGGATTGAAGGCAGATAAATCCCCAGGGCCTGATGGCCTGCATCCTAGAGTACTTAAGGAGGTGGCCTTGGAAATAGCGGATGCATTGACAGTCATTTTCCAACATTCCATTGACTCTGGATCAGTTCCTATGGAGTGGAGGGTAGCCAATGTAACCCCACTTTTTAAAAAAGGAGGGAGAGAGAAAACAGGGAATTATAGACCGGTCAGCCTGACCTCAGTAGTGGGTAAAATGATGGAATCAATTATTAAGGATGTCATAGCAGTGCATCTGGAAAATGGTGACATGATAGGTCCAAGTCAGCATGGATTTGTGAAAGGGAAATCATGCTTGACAAATCTTCTGGAATTTTTTGAGGATGTTTCCAGTAAAGTGGACAAAGGAGAACCAGTTGATGTGGTATATTTGGACTTTCAGAAGGCTTTCGACAAGGTCCCACACAAGAGATTAATGTGCAAAGTTAAAGCACATGGGATTGGGGGTAGTGTGCTGACGTGGATTGAGAACTGGTTGTCAGACAGGAAGCAAAGAGTAGGAGTAAACGGGTACTTTTCAGAATGGCAGGCAGTGACTAGTGGAGTGCCGCAAGGTTCTGTGCTGGGGCCCCAGCTGTTTACATTGTACATTAATGATTTAGACGAGGGGATTAAATGCAGTATCTCCAAATTTGCGGATGATACTAAGTTGGGTGGCAGTGTGAGCTGCGAGGAGGATGCTATTAGGCTGCAGAGTGACTTGGATAGGTTAGGTGAGTGGGCAAATGCATGGCAGATGAAGTATAATGTGGATAAATGTGAGGTTATCCACTTTGGTGGTAAAAACAGAGAGACAGACTATTATCTGAATGGTGACAGATTAGGAAAAGGGAAGGTGCAACGAGACCTGGGTGTCATGGTACATCAGTCATTGAAGGTTGGCATGCAGGTACAGCAGGCGGTTAAGAAAGCAAATGGCATGTTGGCCTTCATAGCGAGGGGATTTGAATACAGGGGCAGGGAGGTGTTGCTACAGTTGTACAGGGCCTTGGTGAGGCCACACCTGGAGTATTGTGTACAGTTTTGGTCTCCTAACTTGAGGAAGGACATTCTTGCTATTGAGGGAGTGCAGCGAAGGTTCACCAGACTGATTCCCGGGATGGCGGGACTGACCTATCAAGAAAGATTGGATCAATTGGGCTTGTATTCACTGGAGTTCAGAAGAATGAGAGGGGACCTCATAGAAACGTTTAAAATTCTGACGGGTTTAGACAGGTTAGATGCAGAAAGAATGTTCCCAATGTTGGGGAAGTCCAGAACCAGGGGTCACAGTCTGAGGATAAGGGGTAAGCCATTTAGGACCGAGATGAGGAGAAACTTCTTCACCCAGAGAGTGGTGAACCTGTGGAATTCTCTACCACAGAAAGTAGTTGAGGCCAATTCACTAAATATATTCAAAAGGGAGTTAGATGAAGTCCTTACTACTCGGGGGATCAAGGGTTATGGCGAGAAAGCAGGAAGGGGGTACTGAAGTTTCATGTTCAGCCATGAACTCATTGAATGGCGGTGCAGGCTAGAAGGGCTGAATGGCCTGCTCCTGCACCTATTTTCTATGTTTCTATGTTTCTATGTTTCTATGAACTCATTGAATGGCGGTGCAGGCTAGAAGGGCCGAATGGCCTACTCCTGCACCTATTTTCTATGTTTCTATGGCAATGGTAAAAAGAAAATCAACGCGCAGGAACGCGCGGGAGGTTGAGGACACCGGACTTCGATGAGACGGAGTTACCTGCCCTTGTCGTGAATATTAGTGAGAGGTACTCCGAGCTAACGAAGGGTGGTCGTGGAAACCTCCCCCCCCAAAAGAGTACAACAGGATATGGGACGAGATCAGGGAGACAGTGTCCTCCATAAGTACCATGGTACACACCGAGGAAAGATGCCGTGAGAGGTGGAACGACCTGGTGAAGATCGCAAGAATAAATACTTCCAGACTTGGATGATTCTGACCACACCGACACAGAGAGACCGACTGCTTCCACCTCTGGCATCACCCAGCCCTCTCCCGAGTTCACCATTGGCACAGAAGAGGAAGAGGACGAGCCGCTGATCCTGGAACCAGTGAAGGTGGAGGTGGGTGTGGAGACGGAGAAGGATACACCAGCTCCATGTGGGTCAGCTGGAACACCTTCTACCACTGAGTCTGTATTCAGGGGATTCCCCCATGGCTCCTCTGATTCTGCGGGACCAAACGGTGCACAGCAAGGTACCCCCAGTGTGCCAGCGCCTTTGTCGCAGCGACGGAGGTTGGTGTAGAAAATGTCGGTTGCTGTAGGTGTGTACCAGGACATGGTGCTTCTGTCACAGGCCAGCATAGACATAGGAGAGCTGCAAACATCGCGGCTCTATCAGAGCGGCAGTCAGAGGATATGTCGCGTTTGATCACTGCGATGGAGCGGACCGCCAATGCCTTCAAAGCCATGCGGCAATCGACGGAATCGGGACATGGATCGGAATCCCCTCGTGCCATTGTAGTCAGGTCGACAGCACCCGAGGGTGGGGAGCTGCCAGCAGATTCCAGCCCTGAAGCCGTGCCTTCCACATCACGAGCTTCTTCTGAGGCCCCATTTATTGTGCCTGCAATGCCTGACCCCAACGACAAAAACAGCACTCGGGGTGCAGTGCTGCACGCCGGCTTGGTGCCACCACAGGAAGGTCCGGACTCAGGGGCAGTGAGAAAGGAACGGGCGGGAATAAGAAAGGGGGAATAGTCCCAAGGTTGGTGTAGCACAAGGTCGAGGTCGAGGTCATGGTCGAGTACAGTAAAGGGTCTTTTGTTGTACTTGTTCATTGAATAATTGACGTTTGATTTTAAAAGTTTGTTGAAGTTCTGTTAAAGTTGTTAAAGTTGTTACAGTTGTTTTATAGTTATAAGTTTTACAAAGTTTTAAAATTGTATATTTTTTAAACTTTTACTTCAATGTTTGAATTGAATTTCAGCACTCTTGTACAGTGTCAAACTTTTGGGGTAACGTTCATCAGGGTCCTAAAACGCAGCTCTCCACATTCAAGCAAAGCGTTCATTTATAAACCTTTTGACATCTGGTTCCTCCATTAGATAGGTAGTCAGCAATACAGGCTGAGATAGTACAGGCCCCATTCTTTCTAATTTCCACAAAAAAAATAACTAAAGTGCCTTTTGTCATGTATGTAACCTTCATGTAACTGTAACCTTCATAATAACACTGCATACTGTATACACCTAAGAAATGCACACCTTGACCACAGGGGGTGAACTTGTGGAAGACACTCGTCACCTGGTCATCCAGGTATATAAAGGGAGGTCCCACGCAGGGTCATCACTACTTGGTCCTGTAAATAAAGGTTCAGGTCACAGAGTGACCTTGTCTACAGAATGTGCCTCGTGTGAATTTATAGTTGTGTGTAAGGATATTAAATTTGGCGACGAGAAACGGGAATCAACGACTCACGAGAATGGTCATCAGTAGCACAGAGGAACGGTACTGTGTTGGTGAGGACTGGGACGATTTCGTTGAGAGGCTCCAGCAGAGGTTTGTCACGAAGGACTGGCTGGGAGATGCAGCGGCTGACAAGCGAAGGGCGCATCTACTGACCAGCTGTGGACCTAAGACGTACGCGCTGATGAAAGACCTGCTCGCACTTGAGAAGCCGGCGGTCAAAACCTTTGAAGAGCTCAGCAAACTGATCGGTGAGCACCTCAAACTGGCGAGCAGTATACACATGGCCCGACACCGATTCCATACACACCGACATCGGGAAGGATAGAGCATACCGGACTTCGTTGCAGACCTTCGGCGCTTGGCCAGCCTCTATAAGTTCACAGATGCCTGAAGGGGCATGATGTGGTAATCATGTGGAGTTGACAAACTGACCCCGATAACAACAGGGGGGCCAATCAGGGAATGGAAAGACCCCAAGTTCCACCATTGGGCTGTTGTGGAACCCTTGAGGTCGTGAAGGCAGCCGAGGTAGTGAAAGCGACCCTGGCAAATTGGGATGATCGGGGAACGTCCTTCGCGCAGTTAGTAGACCGGTGTAGCCAGTTAGATCGGGATTTAACTTCAAAGGTCCGAGTAATGCAGACTGGATGGAAACCAAAGGACCGGGAGGGACAGACGTCCAAAAGACTGCCGGGAAAGTGCTGGAGTGTGCAAAAAACCCGTAGAGCCCACCCACTCCCCAGTAGGATCCCTATTAGCATTAATACATCAGCGCAGAGATGGACTATATGTCAGTGTGGGAGTGGGCGACCAAGAGATTGATTGTTCATTGGACACAGGGGCAGAGTTGACATGCGTGCCCGAAAATTATAAATTCCCCCTCGAACGGGACAACCCGTGTGGTACATGAAGGCCATAAGCTGATACTCCACCGAACCCAGCTGATGTGTTTGGTTCTGGGACCACGTGAAGTAACCACATCGGTCTGGGTGGGACCGGTGGGACAACCCTTACTCGGGATGGACGTCTTGATGAAAATAGACTCCTCCCTGGACTTTGAGGACGGCCAAGTCACATGGTGGATCCGATCCCTGCAGAGGGAAGAACTAAGAGACCACCCGATATGGGCCAAGGACAAACATGACTGTGGCTTGCTTAAAATGGACCCGGTTACCTTCACCGGGACTCCATCTCCTTGCACCAAACCACACCCGATCAGCCCGACATTAATCCAAGGAATATTACTCATCATCCAGCAGTTAGAAGAACAAGGGGTACTAGTTAAGACCCACAGCTCATCCAACAGCCATGTCTGACCAGTGTATAAGTGTTAAGACGCCTGGCACATGACGGTGGACTACCGGAAGGCCAACCAGTGCATTGACCAAAAAGCCCTGTTGGTAGTGGACCCCTCCACTGTATTTCAGGCTCTGACACTGGAAGACAAGTACTTCTTCGTTATTGATATGGCCTACGGATTCTGGGCAATTCCGTTGGCCCCTGAGGTGCAGCCGTGGTTTGCCTTTACCATCCTGGGACAGATATACACCTGGACCCGTCTATCTCAAGGATTCCACAACAGCCCAATGGTGTTCCACATGGCCCTCTAGGGTCACTTAAGGGAGCTACCCCCGATGGAATCTATGGTCATACAATAAGTCAATGATATCCTACTGGCGTCCACCACGGAAGAACAGCATGAACGAGACGTGCTGACTTTATTGGACCACCTCGTCGAAAAGGGATACAAGGCCAGTATGGCCAAGGCCCAGATAGCCCAGGAAGAAGTAATTTACCGAGGACAAAAGATCTCAATGGGAGAGTGGGGACTGACTCAGGATGGGACTGAGGCTATTCACGCGGCTAAATAGCCCTCCACGGTCCAGGAACTTCAATCCTTCTTGGATCTGTGCAATTTTAATAGGAACTGGGTGGACTCCTACACACAATTGGCACAACCATTGAATGACCTGCTAAAAGGAAAACGGACCTCAAAAGAAGCTATCACCTTGGCTGAGGAACAAAAGGAGGCTTTTGAAAAACTGAAATAGGCCCTGTACACATCACCCGCCCTAGGGATCCAGGACACCATGAAGCCCTTCGTGCCTGAAAAAGAAGGATACATGACTGCTATCTTGACTCAAGAACATGGGGACCAACAGAGGCCCATCAGATACTACTCGGCCAAACTGAACACAGTGGCTCTCGGATGCGAAAGTTGCCTGAGGGCCATGGAAGCTACATGCCGAACAGTAATGGTAACGGCGGGATTAATCTTAGACCAGATGGACCAGATGGACAACAGTCCTGGAAGCTCCAAACCTGCATATTGTACGAGCTAGCCCAGTTAATCCGGCCACCATGCTCCCACTGCCAGAAGAAGGGTATAAAGACCAGCACAACTGTGTGGGCATGTGAGAAGAAGCAGAATGAGCCACTGCGGCAGCCGAATAGCCGTTACACAATCCGGACTTGATCCTATTTGCAGACGGATCCTCATCTGTGGAGCATGGAATCTGGAAGGCGGGCTGGGCAGTCACGATGCTGCACGAGGTAGTAAGGAAGGGGGGGGCTCCCCGCCGGAACCTCCGCTCAGCAGGCCGAATTGAGAGCACTGGCCGAAGCCTGCAGGGTCGCCGAGGGACAAATAGCTAATATATACACGGATTCCAGGTACACTTTTGGGGTGGCACATGATTTTGGCCAGTTATGGCGGAAGAGAGGATTCTTGACTGTAGCAGGAAACCCAATACGGAATGGGGCGGAAGTCCACGACCTATTTGAAGCATTACTGCTGGCAGAGGAGGAATCGATCCTGAAATGCAAGGCCCATACGAAGAAGAATACAGATGAGACTAAAGGGAACGCACGGGCCGACCAGGCAGCTAAAGAAGCCGCCTTAATGGAATCAGAGAAGGGCACCTTTGTATGTCAACTGGGGACCCGAACGCTGACACAGGATCTGGCAAAAATGCAGGAGGAATATCTCCGGACGGAAAAATGGGAATGGATAAGTTAAGGGATAAAGTTATGGGCGGATGGAATGTGGAGGCAGCCTGAGACAGGAAAACCAGTGGCACCACAAGCGCTAATGCCCTTTTTGGCCAAACAAATACACTTCTGGGGGCACTTAGCCCCCCAACAAATGACAGCTCAATTCCAGAAGAGCTGGTGGGGCCGGGGTTTTAGCAAACACGCTCAGGCTACAGTGGATAGATGCGTCACTTGCCAGCAAAATAACCCCGGGCCCTCCACTACAATGCCCCTTCTCCGACCTCCGGCCCCAGCAGGGCCTTTCTGAGATTTACAACTAGATTACATCTCATTGCCCCCATGTCAGGGGTATACAGACGTCTTAGTGATTGTGGATCGGTTCTCTAGGTGGGTGGAAGCTGTACCCACCCGAAGGAGCACCGCCACACACCTGGCTAGGGTGCTGTGTAAAGACTATATACCTAGATGAGGAGTCCCCACAAGTATTGACTCTGATCAGGGGACCCATTTTACTGGAGCCATGTGCCGAGAGGTCTGCAGATTGCTCAACATCACATTACCCTTATCACCCACAGTCGTCAGGCCAAGTGGAGCGTATGAATCGAACTTTGAAACAGCAACTGGCCAATTACCACCAAGAGGGGATCCCGTGGCCTCAAGCACTCCCAATGGTCTTGTGTTGCATCAGGGCCATCCCAAACCGAACAACGGGCTTAAGCCCTTGTGAGGTGATCACCAGGAGACTGATGTCTCCCCCGGGGACCGTCGATCTGTGAAAAGCAGACTGTCACCTAATGAGTGACACATTGTTGGAATATTGCCAGAATTTAACAAATGCGATCAGTTCTGCTTCCCAACAGGTAAAAGCGGTCTGGGGGGAACCCCCAGAGGGAGGATACTATATCGTCTCACGAGTTTGGGTTAATGTAAAGAAAATACACAAAGAACCGATGGGAGCCAAGTGGGAAGGACCGTACCAAATATTACTGATGACCTGATCGGCGGTTAAACTCCAAGGGAAGAAGGGTTGGATCCACGCCTCGCACGTTAAACAGGCACCCGTATCAGAAACAGACTAAAAGAACTGAACTTTTGAACTCAACAAAATGTTTGGACTGATTGTACTCGTGGGTCTGACCCTACCCCTGTGTAACATGGAGCTACATGTAAATACTTTTATGTACATGTCATATAGCTATGCTAAGGAAGCCAGCATCTCCAGTTGTTGGGTATGTGCGCAGGTACCGATCCATTCAAAGGGAGGAATTCCTTTGAGACCGGTCCCCCTCAATGAATCTGAGATGGCGGAATGGTTTTTTAGCCAGAAGCGTACGAACGGAAACAGGACCAATAGTCTGGGGGAAGACGTAGGATTACCAAAGGCCAATTGGCGGTTGACGAGTTATGGGTTAAACACCTTTTTGGGGTGGTATCAGCCCAATTATAACCAGACCCTAAAGCCCCCGTTCTTGGTCCTCACTAACACCTCAGAGATAGGAAGGCCACAAGGGTCTGTATGTCTGATCAGAAACCAAACTAGAGGGCAGGAAATGGGGAATAGTACATGTAGGCAAAACGTGAATGTGATGAAAGGAAGCATGCAGAGCTTCCTGCATTTCCTGAATAAGACCACCCCGGGCCAGAACTTTACACAAGGATGAGTAGTGATAGGAGGTGGCCGATATTCCCCATACAATGGTACCTACTTTATTTGCGGCCACAGGGCTTATTCCTGGCTGCCACAGAACTGGACAGGATCTTGTTATTTGGGCTATGTGATATCCTACATTCGCCACTCCACTTCCCTTCCACAAAGGAGTAAATGGGCGATTACGGAGACTGAAAGGTTCTTCGCCATTATGGCTCTTTGGAATGGAACTGGTAAATTAGCAAGGGAGTCCATTAACATAGCATCCATCCTGGAAAAGGTGACTAATGACACCACGGGAGCTCTACTTAAAATAAATGCTGAAATGGTGGCCATTAGCGCAGTGGCCTTACAAAACCGAATGGCCTTAGACTTTATCCTGGCGGAGAGGGGGGCGGTGGGCATGCGCCTTGATCGGCACCGAATGTTGCACATATATCCCGGATAGTTCCGAGGATATCACCAACCTAGCAGACCATATCAAAAAGGAAATAGAACAGCTGAAACCACCCCCAGCTACCACACTGTGGAGCTGGGCCACAGGATGGCTAGGCTCCATGGGCAGCTCATTGTTACAAGGAATTATATTTGTCTTTGCTGTAATAGTAGCATTATACTGTTTGTTTGCTTTAATTAGATGTTTGGCTATGCGTATGATGACAACGACTAACCCCGGAATAAGGAATGTGGAAGGGGGCTTTCGCCACCCACTTCTGCACCTTAAGAAGAGGATATATATATATAATCGGGGCGTTATGATTCCGGCTGAGGAGGGAATCAAAGGGGGGCTTGTGAGACCTGATTAACTATTGTGGGACCTGATTAACTGGGATCTGATTAATTTATAATTATAGAGGAGCTGTGTGCTGTGTACATGCTCACTAACAATGGAAAAGGTTGCAGCGTGGTTGGGGTCAAAGTACAGTCACAGGGTTAAGCGCTGTTCCGACCAGATAACAGGAACATGCTGCGAAACAGTGAACAGCAGGAGGAAGAGGCATGATGTGGCAATCACATCATGATCAAGGCGATTGCTATCTGCAATGAACAGCTGGGTCATAACCAGCGGCCAGTCCAAAGTCGACAAACTGACCCCAGTAACAGCAGGGGGGCCAGTCAGGGAATGGGAAGACCCCACATTCGTGACTATAACTGAAGCTGTAACACGCGGTAGATTGCGCTTTATTCTTAGTAACTGCAAGATGTAACTGAATGCAACTGAGCCAATAAAGTTTGCCTGGATACTACAACCGGACTCGAGTCTCGTCAACTGCTAAGAATATAAGAGATTCTACATTAAGTAAATCGAGGTTATAATAAAAGAATGAACAACTAATGCAGAACAACTGTAAAAATGTTATGCTTAACGTAACTACAACACAATGCACAACAATTGTTAAACTCAATAAAAAATTTTAATTAACAAAACAAATTTAAAAAAATATTTTATCAACATCGTCTCGCCCCTGCCCCAACACCACCCCCCCCCCCACCCATCCCCCAAAAAACAATGAACGCAAGAACTTAAAAAAATTTAACATGTATATTGAAAAAACAATCCCCCTCCCTTCCTGTGGCCACGTTTCCCTCCAGGTCCTTTACACCCCGTGTTTTAACACCACCCTTCCGTTTTGGTCTGCGCAGACCCGAGATGAAGCTGGTGTGCAACGGGCAATGGCAAGACTACCTGCCATGGTGGAGGTGACAGAGTGGAAGGCGAAGCCTGAGGCTTGTCTTCCGAGTCAGGAGGAACTGTATCCTCCGTACTCGCTTGAGTGCTCGGGGTCACACTCTGAGCCAACACGACACCTTGGGGTGGAGCGCCGTGTCCAGCCAGCAACGGATGCTGAAGGGCATTGGTTGCGGCGGTCTGCTCTCAGATCCCCTGCAAGGTCTGTCGTGCTAACTCAGTTTGCATGGCAGACCAGTTGGAGGAGTTTGTGAAGAACTGGCTCCAGTTCGTGGAGAACTGATGGAACCCCTGGATAAGCTCGCGACCGATCGCGACCGTCTCCCTGCACATGGAAACCAAGCATTCCATCTGCCCTTCCAAAGTAGGCGATTGCTCACCTCGCTGACCCGACCTCCGTTGGGTCAGCGTTCGCAATATATCACGCCTTGTCGTTGCCGGATGAACACAGTTTTGTCCCGGTGCCTCTTGCTGCTCAACTGAGATGACCGCAGGTTCATCCCCTCCCACAACAATGGATGGATCCAGCAGCTCAGGATATAAGTCCTCCTCCTCCTCCTTCTCCTCCTCCTCCTCCTTCTCCTGGAGGTGAGGAAAGTGCTCTTGTTCCTGGGAATCCTGGGAATCCTCTTGTTCCTCCTCTTCCTCCTCCGAGGTAGTTGGTGGAGGCGCAGGGGAAGGCTGCAGTGTCACAAGCTTCTCAGGTTGACATTAAAAACACGTATGACATTTTTAAAGAAATTATTAGAACATAACGGTGAACAATACCAAGAGATGTTACATATCAATACTTTTCACTCCACCAGCAAGCTGTAACGGCTACATCCCCTGCTTCTTATGCACAAGGGCTTCATGCATGCATGCATGATCTGGCATGACATCAGTAGTATATCATAAGTACATAACAAATATATTGCATATTGCACTAGAATTACAGGACATTACATCAGTGACTTATTTAAGTTTTTAATACAGTTTGACACATTACACAGTACACATTACTCATGGGGCGCAAGGCTGGGGTCGGCCAGACCACGGGTGGTGGCCGAACGGCTGTCATGGCCAACCAGCGTGGCCACACGTGATTCAATTTCCGATAAAGGCTGGAGTTGAACAGAGCTGCCCCCTGTCCGCCTTTGCTCTGACCGGTTGATAGATATCTTCTTCTGTAAACGAGAAGGGAGTATGGCATGGCATAAGCTAATGGACTTGGTAGTATCTTGAGGTCATAACAGTTTAAAATGTTAGATGCTGCTGCTTTAGATCACTGTCCAGATCTTAACATGGTTTACCTAATACATTTAAGAATGACAAACTTAAACTCAATGCAGGGAATTCAATGATCTAGTCAAAATTTGCATGCATCAGTAAAATATTACCATTAAAATATAAAATATAAAATGCAACTTACTCTTGCTGCCGTCACCAAGCTATTCCATCGTTTTCGGCACTGGTCAGGCCCCCTTGCCTTATGGGATGCAGACGTTACCACGTCTGCAATCTCCACCCATATTTTTCTGAAGACACGGGGTGAAGGTTTCCCATGCACTGCACACCTCATTTCAAGTCAGCCCACCTGGCATACACGTCGTTCGCCTCATCGCGAAAGGGTTTTGCCATTTTCCTCTCGAAATAACACCCTGGTGCCATTTTAAATAGTAGTTACAGTACTAATATTTATTTATTTTTATTGTAGTTAAATTTATCGCAATTATATTTCTCCAAATACTTCAAAACTAGCCATTTCCCTCTCCTCTTCCACTCTGTCTTGCTCCTCTCTCTCTATCTCCACTCTCTCTCTCGCTACCCCTCCCTCTGTCTTCTGAGCATGTGTGATGACCCCTGACCTCCTGAAACGCGGTAAAATCAGTCGGCCAAAAAAAGAAAAATCTCACACATGCGCACAAGGCCATTGCTAAGGAAGCTTTTGACTTTCTCTTTCGGTGGGCGAACGCGACCTCGCCGAAAAATCAGATCGCCCATTCCACATTGCCCGCCTAAAGCTGAGTGGAAAATCACAAAAAAAAAAATGGGCCATGGACCAGTGATCAGTAAGACTGAGACGTCCTACACCGCTGGAACAAGGCCCATTTTGGGGGCAATAGCCACCTAGTGGAAAGTCTAGCCCAAAGTATTTGTTTAATGTCTTTGCTATTTCCTTATTCCCCATTATAATTTCTCCTGTCTCTGCCAGTAAGGGACCCACGTTTACTTCCACTAATCACTTTTTACATACCTACAGTTTCTTTTACAAGCTGTTTTTATGTCTCTTGTTCGTTTATTCTCATATTCTATTTTCACTCTCTTTATCAATTTCTTTGTCATCCTGTGATGAATTTTCAAATCCTCCCAATCCTCAGGCTTCCTGCTCTTTTTGGCAAAATTATAAGCCTCTTCCTTTAACCTAAACTATCTTTAACTTCTCTTGTCAGCCAGTCGGACCATTTTTCCCATGTGGTTTTTAATCCTGAAGGGAATGCATATTTGTTGCAAATTACGAATTATTTCTTTAAATGATTGCCATTGCTTATCTATCATATCTTTTAATCTAGTTTCCCAATCTACCTTAGTCAACATACCCCTCACACCTACATAGTTTGCTTTGATCAGATTTAAGACCCTAGTTTCATACTTAACTAGGTATAACATTCTATCATATTATGATCACTTTTCACCAGAGGCTGCTTTACCACAAGGCTATTAATTTAATGCTGTCTAATTGCACAACACTTGCTCTAAAATAATCTTTCACTTAATTGGACCCTCGATATACTGATCTGAAAAACTATCTTGAATGCATTCCATGAACTCATCCGTCACACTATTCCTGCAAATTTGGTTTACCCAGTCTCTATGAAAATAAAAGTCCCCCATGATTTCTGTATTATCCTTGTTACTTGCACCTTTAATTTCCTGATTTATACTATGCCCAACACTACAACTACTATTAAGGCTCCATGAATGTTTTCTGCTCCTTGATGTTTCTTAGCTCCACCCAAACTGTTTCTACATCTTGATTTTCCAAGCTAAGATTCTTTCTCTCAACTGTCTTCCTGACCCACTCTACTTATTTATACCCAAATCGCTACTCTGCTCTACAGCCTTGACATTTCTTTTATTACTTTTGAATTTTCTCTTTCCTGAATCCCACTTCATTTGTTTAACTGGCTCCTGCGTTTCTTACATTACAACAGTGACTACTCTTCAAAAAGTACTTCATTTGCTATAAAGTGCTTTGGAACATCCCGTGTTCGTGAAAGGTGCTATCTAAATGTACGTCTTTCTTTCTTTAAAGTTGTTACTACCGCCCATTTTATTTGATTCACAGGACACTGGTCCCAGCCTCGTTTAAGTGAAGATGGTCCTAATGGAACAGCTCCCTCTTTCCCCAGTACTGGTGTCAGTGGCCTATGATCAAAATCCTGCTCTTTAACCTTCTTATCTGTTTGTCCCAAGCCAATTTGGACGTGGTTCAGATTACAATTCAGAGATGATTACCTGTGAGGTTCTACATTTTAATTTTGAACTTAGCTCCTCAACACCCAGAGCAGAACCTCATTTCTAGTTCTACCTGTGCCGTTGGTTCCCTCGTGGACAACAACTGGATCTTCCCTCTCCCATTCCAGTTTCTTCTCCAGCCGCGAGGAGATATCCTCAACCCTAACACCAGGCAGGCAATACAGCTTTAGAAAATCCTGGCTGAAGAGAACAATATCTATCCTCCTGATTATACTGTCCCCTACCACTATACCATTCCTTTTTCACTCCCCGCACTTTTGAATGGCCTCCTGTACCACGGTGCTATGATCAGTTTACTCATCCATCCTGCATTGCCTTCATCCACACAAGCAACAAAAACCTTGTATCTGTTGTATAAGGGCAAAGGCCAAAGCTCCTCCTGCACTTCCCCTGGAGTCCCTTATCTGCCTGAGTCGCAGTCACACTCTCCTGTCCCTGACCACTAACAGGAAGGAAAGGAAAGGAAAGGAAAGGAAATGAAATGTAAGGGAAGGAAGGAAGAAATTTGCATTCAGCAAACGCCCAAAAACAGCAAGGTGATAATGGCCAGATAATCTATTTTAGTGATGTTGATTGAGGGATAAATATTGCCCAGGACACCAGGGATAACTCCCCTGCTCTTCTTTGAAATAGTGCCATGGGATCTTTTATGTCCACCTGCGGGAGCAGACAGGGCCTCAGTTAAACATCTCATCCAAAAAACGGCACCTCCAACAGTGCAGCATTTCTTCAGTTCTACACTGTAGTTTCAGCCTAGATTTTTGTGGTCAGATCTCTAGCGTGGGGCTTGAACCCACAACCTTCAGACTCAAAGACAAGAGTGCTACCCACTGAGCCAAGGCTGGTGCCCCTTAACCTAAGGTGTGACTGCCTCCCGAATCAAAATGTCCAGGTACCTCTCCCCGTCCCTGATGCCCCGCAGTATCTGTATCTTCAATTCCAGCTCAACAACTCTGAGGTGAAGTTCCTTGAGATGCAAACTTACTGCAGATGTGGTTATCCAGGACCATAATGTTATGCACAAACTTCCACATGCTGCAGATGTGGTACATCTTTTGCATTGTCATCTCTATATGATCTTGATTTTATTTAATTAATTAAGTTAATGTATTTAATCAACCTAGCTTATAGTTTTTTGTAACAAATTACTTGATCTAGTTTAAGTCATAGGTAGATTATATTAAATCCAGTACAATAATAGAAGCAAAAAGCAACACTACCTTCCCCCTCTGCACCAAATTCTCACTCTCACCACATTCTCAACCTTTACACAATATTTATTGCAAGAGAAGGGCAAAATTCGTAGGAACCCGCTCCTCCCCCCCACACCACCACCACCACCACCCCCCCCACCCCATGTTTGGACTCATTGGAAAGGAAATTTAATTTGGAACTATCTACCAGAAAATTTGAAATCCTAAAGTGCACATGGAAGAAACTATGAACTTTAATCAAATTTGGGATTTTACAAAGCAGATTGAACCTGTGTGGGCAGGGCTAAGGAACTATCCCTCAAAGAAGCCAGTTTGATTATTGAAACTGCCTGGGGCATTGAGACGAAAATAAATTATCTGGAAAATGGATACTCGAAAACCCTTCTCCACAAGAGACATTAACATTGCAACAAGTAACTCAGAGATGGCCAGCCATCAACCTGAACCTGGAAAGCCATTTTCAGCCTATGCATAAAAACAAAAGGCCCACTCTTGCCTGCATGCAAAAACCAAGCACAAAAGAACATTGCTATTGCCAAGCTAATATTTCCATCAAGAAACAGATTTAGAAGATCAGCCCACCTGAGACATATTAACTTTTAACGAGCCTGCCAAAATATGACAAAGAATTATCGGGCCCGCCAAAATTAAACAAAGATTTCTGGACTGATTTGGCGCGAAGATAAGGACAGCTCAAACAGTATAACTGGGCCCCTGTTTTAACAAAGGGTATGCTTTGCTGCTGCTTATGCTACTGCCTTGAGAGACACTGCTTGTGCTAGTGCCATACTAGACCTATGCCATCAAGAAAAGAGAGAAACCAACGCAACAGTTGTAAACTAACTTCTCCAGCCTCGACGCCCTGAAATCGAAAAGCAAGGAAGAACATCACCATCGCAGCAGCAACCGACCACAGCCAACATGGTACCACTCAAACCACCACGATCGACGAAACTCGAAACAAAACTTCACAAGGAAGAAACCGAAGAATCGAAAGTTTCCACGCTACAATCTAGGCCTAACTACCAACAGGTGAAAACGTTAACTAAAAGGACTTTGAAAACTATTTCTAATGAAAGAAAATGGGTACTTACCCCACAAATCCAAAACGCGTCCTACTGCATCAGTGGACTCAACCCAACTGAAGATTGCGCAGTAAGAAGTTCTCTCCGACGTTTGGGGTACGGCAAGGAGAACCTACAGAATTCAACGAACCCCGAAACCACAAACGACTGCTAACTGACCAGAAAGAATTGGTAAGCATAGTCCCTGTCTGCCCTGAAGTCTAACCTAGCCAGTATTAGGTATTTGGGAGGTGGGAGGTGTAATTTTCACTGCAACCCCTTTGAATGTGTGATGTACTATTCTTTATTAGTGTAATTATAAATGTGACACTGTATTTTCTTATCCTTAATAAAATCAAAGTTCTTTTGCACCAAGCCAGTGGTCTTTTGCACTTTATCACATCCCCCAAATAAATCCAGAGTCCAGAACCCAAGGGAGTGGGAGCGATTCGAACCGCTCAAGTAGGTCAGAGGTGAACCTGACCCCCGGGACCACCCCTTACATTATGACAACACTGTGTGGCCAATCTCTGAGTGTTGCAACCCACAGGTTGAGATTGTGCTGATACGAATGTTCATTGGTAATATCATGTATGGAAAGAAAATGGGGAGGGTTGGTCACTGCAGATTACTGCGTCCGTGTTCAGAGACAAGTTTCAGAGCCTTTTATTTTTGGATGGTTTGCCTTGTGCTATTTACCTCTCTTGTGTGATTTATTTCGTTCGGGAGAGTCCATTCTAAAGCAAATCATACAGATCTGTTGTAAGAAACAAGCCCAAAAGGCACAATTGTCTTTCCTTATTCAATAAATAAAATTTTACAGCACAGAAAGGTGCATTTTGACCATCGGCCTGGGTTGCAATAATTCATGTTCATATCGCTTTGTTTTTCCAGAACTAGCTTAGAGGCCTGATAGTGTGAGACTATTGAGTTAACATTAGCAGAAACTGTTAATGTGCTAAATCAGTTGATTTAACTCCCCTTTGAATGTTACAACTGAGCCTGCATCCAGTGCAAAAATTAGTTATAAATTATTAAATGTAAATACAAGGCTGAAATTGTCCCCCTCCTTAAGGCCCATTACTGCCTCTTAGTGGTAAGGTTTCCAGGTTTCCCCCCTGCTCGGCGTACCTGTCTCTTCAACCCCTTACCGCCCGGCGGCGACCCCTTTCACCCCGCGAGCGAAATTGCCCTACGGGAGCGGAGCGGCCATCTCTCGGTGCCACTGGTACCTTTTCCCGGTCGGAAGATGCCAGTGGCTTGTGTGGCGTGTCCCCTCTTAAAGGGGAGGGCGCTCCGCTATGGCCACCATTTTATTTTAATTTTAATTGTCAGCCGACTCTAATGTCAGCCAGACAATGGCGGATACGGGTTCGGTTGGGCTGCCAACAGACAGCCTGGCCAAAGCCCTCCCTGGTGGCCCAGTGGGTGCCACTAAGTGGCTGCAGAGCTCGCAGCAGCCCTTCCCTTTATCTGAAGGGGAGGGACGTTGCTACGACTTAGTGCCGTGCAGCACGCCATATCCATGTCGTGCTGATGGGCTCAGCACGGAGCTGATGACACCACCCACCTTCCGCCCCGCTTCCGACCCATTTCCGCCCCGCATCAACCCGAAACACTGCCCCAACGAAATCACAGAGGAAAAGAGGGCAAAATCCCTCCATGAAATTGTGCACCCCGTTTGGGGTGGAGGGCAATTTAAGTTTTCCATAATTTAAAGAAAAGAGACAGAATTTATAAATAGCACTTCATTTGGACACCCTAAGTAGCTCACAACCAGTTGATTATTTTTGAAATGTGTCAGTGTTGTTATGTGGGCAAATGTGGCAGCCAATTTGTGCACATCAAGGTCCAACAAACAGCAAATGAATGAATGACCAGGTAATCTGTTTTTGATGATGTTTGGTCAAAAGAGAATCTTTGACCAGGACAATAACATGCTCTTCTTCTACTCATGCTATATGATCTTTTACACCCACCTCACCAGGAAGACGGAGCTTTGGTTTTACATCTCAGCTGAAGAACTCAACTTATGCATTTTTTAACTTATTATGACAACCTCTGGTTCTCTTATCCGTGCATTTCTCCACTAACATCTGAATAATGATTTTCTTCTTTATCATACTGATCACAACTCTAAATTAATCTTCTTTCTACAATGCATAGGGCTCAATTTTTGGTCCATTGCCACCTCTGTTTTCATCCCAAAGGGGTGGTAATGACGCCGGAGAGCATTTCTGGGTGGGCGGCCAGCTACCAGCGCCCCGCTGGGACATTCGATGCCAGGTTTGCGGGGGCGCAGAGCAGTACCACTCGGGAGAGGTGAGCCGGTGTGAAACGCCTCTGGTTGTGACACCGGCTCGAAATTTGAAATTTGCCCGATCTGTATCGCCCCCAGCGGGCCCTAGTGGGACCGCCTGTGAAAGCTGGAAGTTCCAGCTGTAGCGGCCGTAGTGACGGAAGAAATGTGTACCTAAAGTAAGTGTGATTATTTTTTATTTTTTTATTTTTGCGATTCAGGTGAATGTTGCGGCAGGAAAGTATTGGGAATGTTTTTGGTGCTTTATTTAAGATTTTTTTTTCACAGAAGCCTCTCTTAGGATGTTCGGAGGTTGGCTGTTTACCTTGGGGTTTTCATTTGCTCAGTTGGCCTAGTGCCCTAAAAGAAGTGTGGAACTCTTCCCTTAGGGCTCTGCTCGACACACAGGGCCTAACTGGTAAATTTTGCGGCCGGAGACACAAACCATTTCCTGGCGCAAAGTTTACCGCTCCGCCCGGGTTAACACCACAACAGAGGCGCGACCAAATTTCCTCTCCTTAGATTCCTTAGTCACTCATCGCACATCTTTGACATTTTCTAAATCCTTTGCATGGTTTGTATTTGCTTTTGCAGGCACAGTAGAGTAATCCAAAGGGAGGAGTCTGATGTGTGCCCTCACTAATTCCTTATAAAGTATCCATATGCAGTGGACACCTCAAATCGCTGGAGAAATACCACCAACGATATCTCCGCAAGATCCTGCAATCCCCTGGGAGGACAGACGCATCAACATTAGCGTCCTTGACTAGGTCAACATTTCCAGCATCGAAGCACTGACCACACTCGACCAGCTCCACTGGGCGGCCCACATTGTTCGCATGCCTGACACAGGACTCCCAAAGCAAGTGCTCTACTCGGAACTCCTACACGGCAGGCGAGCCCAAGGTGGGCAAAGGAATCGTTTTAAGGACACCCTCAAAGCCTCCTTGATAAAATGCAACATCCTCACTGACACCTGAGAATCCCTGGCCAAAGATCGGCCTAAGTGGAGGAAGTGCATCCAGGAGGAAGCTGAGCACCTCGAGTCTCATCGCCGAGAGCATGCAGAAATCAAGCGCAGGCAGCGGAAGGAGCATACGGCAAACCAGTCCCACGCATCCTTTCCTTCAACGACTGTCTCTCCCACCTGTGACAGAGACTGTAATTCCCATATTGGACTGTTCAGTCACCTAAGAACTCATTTTTAGAGTGGAAGCAAGTCTTACTCGATTTCAAGGGACTGCCTATGATGATGATGCTAAAGTATCAGTGACACTTGGGTCACAGTCGATGGATCTATTTTTACATCTAGCACATTATTTGCTACTTTGGGCCTATATGATGATGTTTTGTCAATTATTCAACACTTCCTTTTCCTGAGTCACCATATTGAAAAATACATTTTTAATTATTAATCACTGTTCTATTTTTATACTGGTTGGTGTTGTGTTAAATTTCTCAGTATTAAATTCCACTTATGTTTCTTCTTGCCCATCTGATGTGTCAATAGACTGACCACCTGCTCTGTTAATTAGATCCTTAATTTTTCAGGACCAGTAATTCCTCTAACTCCAGCTCTCGAAATGTTACAAATAACTTTGGCCAGGATCTATTGGCCAACAGGAGGCATGATAAGTGGCTTTGTAGGGAACCCCCTTGGATTCTGAGCATCCCCTGTTTGATTATCTGCACTGCTTGTTCCACCTGGCCGTTTGAGGCCGGCTTGAACCGTGCCGTTCTGACATGGTTGATTCCATTGCCTGCCATTTAGTCCTGGAATTCAGTGCTTGTGAAGCATGGGCTATTGTCACTGACCAAGACATCCGGTAGACCATGGGTGGTGAACATTGCCCGTAGACTTTCTACTGTGGCAGAGGATGTGCTTGAATTTAAAATGGCACACTCAATCCATTTGGAGTAGGCATCTACTACAACCAAAAACATTTTTCCCATGAAAGGACGTGCTTAGGCCACATGGATGCGTGACCATGGCTTGGCGGGCCAGGACCAGGGGCTAAGGGGGACTTCCCTGGATGTGTTGCCCAGCTGAGCATACGTGTTGCACCTGTGAACACAAAGTTCCAGGTCTTCATCTATCCCTGACACCAAACGTGTAACCTGGCAATTGCCTTCATCATGACAATGCCCCAGTGCTCATTGTGAAGTTCTCTGATAAACACCTCTCTGTCCTTCTGGGGCATGACTACTCAGTTTCCCCACAGAGGGCAATTAGCCTGAATCGAGAGTTCATCCTTGCGCCTATGAAACGGTTTAAATTCCTCAGGGCATGCCCCGTACGTGGCTGCCCAGTCCCCATTCAGGACACATTTCTTAACTAAAGGCAGTAGCGGGTCTTTATTTGTCCAGACTTTAATCTGATGGGCTGTCACAGGTGAGCCTTCACTTTCGAAAGCTTCAACACCCATGACCATCTCAGCATCATGCTCAGTTGCCCCCTCAGTGGTGGCTAGTGGGACCTGCTGAGTGCATCAGCGCAGTTTTCAGTGCCCGATCTGTGCCGAATTGTGTAGTCATAGGTGGCTAAGGTAAGTGCCCACCTCTGTATGCGGGCCGATGCATTCGCATTTATGGCCTTGTTGTCGGCCAAAAGGGATGTTAGGAGTTTGTGATCTGTCTCCAGCTCAAATGTCCTGCCAAACAAGTACTGGTGTATTTTTTTTTACTGAATATACACATGCTAGCGCTTCCTTTTCTACCATCCCGTAGCCCCTTTCTGCCTGGGACAGACTTTTGGAGGCATAAGCTACCGGCTGTAACTGACCATTGGCGCTCACACACCCGACCCCATAGGATGACGCATCGCACGTTGGAACAAGTTTCTTACACGGGTCATATAACATTAACAGTTTGTTGGAGCATAACAAGTTGCGTGCTCTATCAAAAGCCCTTTCTTGGCTGTCCCCGCAGACCCAATCGCGACCTTTGCGTAGGAGCACCTGTAGCGGCTCTAACAGCGTGCTCAATTTGGGAAGAAAGTTACCAAAATAGTTCAGGAGTCCCAGGAATGAACACAGGGTCTGAGTGCTCTCTGGATCACTTCCGTTTTGGATGCAGTGGGTCTGATCCCATCTGCTGCTGTCCTCCTCCCCAGGAATTCTACCTCTGGAGCTAAGAAGACGCACTTTGCTTTTTTCAGTCGCAGCCCTACCTGGTCCAGTCTGCTTAGCACCTCCTCCAGGTTGTGGAGGTGTTCTTCAGTATCACGACCCGTGATGAGGATGTCGTCTTGAAAAACCACCATCCTTGGAATCGACTTGAGGAGGCTTTCCATATTTCACTGAAAGATCGCGGCGGCCGAACGAATCCCGAACGGACATCTGTTATACTCAAACAACCCCATGTGTGTTGTGTTGCTTCTTCGACTCACTCGCCAGCTACTGGGTCATGTAAGCTGAGGCCAGGTCCAATTTTGAAAAAAGTTTGCCACCGGATAGCGTCGCAAAGAGGTCCTCCGCTCTCGGTAGCGGGTACTAGTCTTGGAGTGACACCCGATTGATCTTGTAATCACCACATATCCTGACCGACCCATCCGCTTTGAACACCGGCACAATCGGGCTTGCCCAGTCACTTAATTCGACTGGCGAGATGATGCCTTCCCTCAGCAGGCGGTCCAATTCGTATTCTATCTTTTCCCGCATCACGTATGGCACCGCTCTGGCCTTGTGGTGTACTGACCTGGCGTCCGGGTTTATGTGAATCACTACCTTGGCCCCCATGAAAGTGCCGATGCCAGGTTGAAATAATGAGTCAAATTTGTCCAGGACCTGTGAGCATGATACTCGCTCCACAGAAGAAATTGCATTGACATCGCCCCATTTTCAGTTCATGACAGTAAGCCAACTCCTCCCCAGTAGTGCGGGATCATCCCCCGGGACAATCCAGAGAGGCAACCCCTGTTCTCCAAATCTTTGTGGGTCATGACTACCGTGGCGCTGCCTAGCACCGGAATGATCTCCTTTGTATATGTCCGTAGCTGTGCGTCAATCGGCAATAATTTTGGCCTCCTGGCCTTGGACACCCACAACCTTTCAAACTGTTTGATACTCATCAGGGACTGGTTGGCCCCCGTGCCTAGCTCCATTAATACTGGGATGCCATTGAGGAGCACTTTCATCATTATCAGTGGCTTCCTGGTATATGAACTGTATATGTGCTCCACATGAACTCGCTGAACTTCAGCTTCCAGCAATTTCCCCCAGTATTCATTTAGCCTCGTAGGGCTTTCATCAGGCCCGTCCTCCTCGTACATCAACCTGGCTGCAGGTTTCCTGCACATATGCGCCAAGTGACCGCTGCCGTTGCAGTTTTTGCAAGTATATTGCTGATACCTGCAAGCTTTGGCTGTGTGTTTGCCTCCACACTGCAGATGAAGTGCAAACAAAAGTGGAAACAAAAGGTCCATTACCAGTCGATCATCTCTGACTGTCTCTGTAACTGTCCTTAAGGGCACCATTAACAGGTGTTGATGGCCCCATTACTGGCCGCATTGTCCATTGTGATGGCATGAATCGCCGTTCAGTTAGCCATTGTCTCTGTTGAAATCCCCCTTTGGGTTCGACTACTTGATGGGGCATGTCCGATTGCCCTTGTCTGCCTAGAGACTGTGTGCCGCATTAACAATGTTGACTCCCTGGTCATTTGCTGCATTTGAGCCACGATTTTTGTCATACATTATTCTGGTCTCTTCCTCCCCTGAGATAAATGTCTGGGCTATCAGAGCCACCGCTTCCAAGATCAAGTCTTTGGTCTCAATCAGTTTCCTGAAAACCCCAGCGTGTCCGATGCCCTCAATAAAAAAGTCTCACAGCATCTCTGCTCTGCATGCATCTGTGAACTTACATAGGCTCGCCAGTCGACGGAGATCTGCTACGAAGTCAGGAACGCTTTTCCCTTCTCGCCGCCGGTGCGTGTAAAACCGGTGTCTCGCCATGTGCATGCTGCTCGCCGGTTTAAGGTGTTCCCCGATCAACTTACTGAGCTCTTCGAACGTCTTGTCTGCCGGCTTCTCTGACGCTAGAAGGTCCTTCATCAGGGAGTACGTTCTGGATCCACAAACCGTCAGGAGTTGAGCCTTGCGTTTGTTGGCCGAATCCTGTCCCTACCATTCCTTCATGACAAAACTTTGCTGTAGTCTCTCAATGAAGGCGTCCCAATCATCACCAACACAGTACCTCTCTTCTGTGCTGCTAGTGGCCATGTTCGCGTGGTTTAAATCCCAGTTTCTCGTTACCAATGATATGTCCTTACTAAACAGTAAAATGCACACGAGGCCCATACTTGAGAGAAGGTTACTCTGTGACCAGTTACCTTTATTACCAAGACCTCAAGTGATAAAGGTGGGTGGAGCTTCTCCTTTTATACCTGAAAGTCCAGGTTAGGTGTGTCTCCCACAAGTTCACCCCCTTGTGGTCAATGTTCTCAATGTGTACAAATTAGGTCAGCTTATAAATGGGTTACAATGATAGTTGAATACATGACAGAGGGAATGATATCCCCTGCGGTTACAGAAGATCTCGGGATTGTTCTGTGGCGCCCTCAATGTGACGTGGGTGCAGTCGGTGGCGCCTTGAACCCTGGGGAACCCCACAATCCTCACGAATCCGGTCTGCCACTCCAACTGCTTTTCCCTGCCCATAGGAAAGGATATGTATTCCTTCCTCCTCTTATACCTTGCATCTGTGACCTGATGGATAGAGCTATATGCCGCAAACTGTGAAATATTCGAAATGTCTGCTGTTGCAGCATGAAAAGATCCAGTTGCATAGAAATTCAGGGTGATGGTGACCTTTGATACCACTGACAGAGCTGTCCTCAAACTTGTTTGAGGCTGCAGGCCTGGCTGCAGGAGATTGCACAGCTCCGTCCTGATGTCCTTGCGGAATCGCAGTCTCCAGAGACACTGGTCATCAGTGAGGCCCATATATGAGAACTGCTGTCTGTAGACCTTTTGACGATAGGGCCTTCTGCCACCACGTCTATATAGGCATCTTCCACTGACAGCTGCCTCATTGCCTTCTCCTTCCTGCTCTTGTTGGTCCTCACCCTCTGCAGCCTGTGGCTGGCAAGCAGCTGGCTCCTGTGCATGCGACCTCCTCTCCATCTGGCTCACAATGTGATGCTGGGGGTCTGCGTACCTGACCCTCCCCTTCCTGAGTTCCTTCCTGGTGCACCTCTCTGGGTTCAGTTCTGTCACCATCTCCATGGCCTTCTGCACCTTCCTCAGCCCCGTGAATTGCGTCCTTTGCCCGCTGCCTCTCCAACTGTTGGAGGCAGCGCTGTCTTCTGCTGTGTGTCTCCCTGCCGCGCACAATGTGCAGGAGGTGTTCCGCTGCCAGCACTGACCCCATTTAGTAATCCTCCTCAAGCCCAGCCTCCTCAATCAGCACTCTCTGTTGCTGAGTATGAAGAAGCTGGCCCACTACTCTTCAAATCCGATGTCAAGAACACAACTCTCAATGGTTTCAACCGTCCAAAATAATCTGGCCAACAAGAATGGTGGGAGCCGCACCGCACCTTTAAATGCTGCTGGTGGTCTTCTGCACGCAGTGTGTACTGACCCAAAAACCTGTCGTTGCCACCAACAAGTGACCGGAAGATGATTTACGGGCAAGTTAGCTTTCGGGATGCGTCCGAGACGGTGCGTGCTTCGAGGATGTTGTTACTGACGCATACGCAAGAGCGGGGTTGAAGTGGGGTTAGCGAGGGGGATCCCTACACCGCTGGAAATATCCATGAAGGCAATGCCGCGAGTGTCGGTCAACCCATGGCTGCCGCTTTCAGACGGCCACGCTCTTATAGAAGGGGCAGTTTCGCCCCCTACATTTTTGTTTAAATGTTTAATGAAATTGTATTTTAATTAATTTTAAACATGTAAGGATTTTTTTATATTTCAAAGTTTGTGTACATGTGTTTTGGAGTGATTCCTATTAATCTTACGGGGATTCCGTACGTAAATAGAGTTCCCTTAAGCACAATGGGAATCCACTTTCTGAGTGATCCTAGGGCATTTCCGAATCGCCTATGTCCCTGGTATACATCGGCCTCTATGCAGGCCAACACGTAGAGGCCTAGGAGCACAAGTCTCCATGGATCCAGGGCCATCAGTTAGGTTTGTAGATTTATTGCAGTTTGGAGGCCTGACCGCAAATTAAATAAAAATATATGGGCTGAATCAAAAATTGGCCTCAGGTTCCAGTGTTCCCAGGTATACCTGTGTTGTTTAGCGAAAGGGTGATTCTGTGCACAGAAAGCAATTAGTCAATTGGGAGGGGAGGGAGTAAGGGTCAAAGATCAGTCTTCAAAGGCTGCCTTATTCTTAAAGGGAATAACTTTCCTTTTGTTTGAATGCTGATTAATGGGATGGAATGGCTGCAAGCTCTCCCAAATTTCCATAGCTTCAGCAAAGGGAGCCCACAGTTTTAATTCGAGAAAATGGCCCCAAGGAAATTATACAGCAAGCATGGCAGGAGGTGTGTGCACACTGATTCCTGAGTACATCGAACAGAGGAGCAATGAAAAAACAAATTTCTCCAGACTGAGAATGAATGCCAAGATAGAGCACAGAAATGGATATCCACTACATGCAAGGAGTTGGGTCGATGATGCATGCACTGAGCACTATGGTATTCTGCCATATCTGTAATGCTGCTTATAAACCACTGGATCCACCCTTCTTTTCTTATGCCTCTTAAATAGCTGAATCTGAAATTTGACAGCCGCCAAACAAAGACTTCCTTTTATTCACATAACTCTGACATGATTTTCACAAACTTATTATATTGCTCTTGGAATTACTTGCACTCTCAATCTTTCACCCCAGTGTCATGTAAGGTGTTCATTCGAGTGTCCCTTGATTTATTTCCTAACGTTCAAAGAGTCTCCTTGTTTTCTTTTCAAAGGAGTAGGCTGCTCATAGCAAGAGAACCCACACTAATGGGGGACCAGCCAACTTCTGATGTCTCAGCCACTACAAGAAGTAGGACTTCCAAGTTATCGGGGTGGATGCCATCGAGGGAGAGCCTCGTGACTGCATTGCCAGACAAACAAAGTAAGGTAAGAAAACACAGCATTAGATTCCACATGTATGCTCACAATACTCAGTTTGACCTCACCAGCATCTCTATCGATCCCTCCACTGCCTTTGATTTGTCTAGCTGTTTGTCTGACATTCAGTAGTGGCTGAAGAGAAATTTCCTTCAATTAAATAATGGGAAGTCCGAAGCTGTTCTTTTCAGCCCCTGCCACAAACTCTATTCTCTCGTCACCGATTCCTTCCCCTCCCTGGCCACTGTTTGAGGCTGAACCAGACTGTTCGCAATCTCTAAAATCACCTAGCTCCACCCTGCCTCAGCCCATCTGCTGCTAAAAACCCTCATCCATGCTTCATTTAATTCAGATGTGACAATCTAATGCTCTCCTGGCTGGCCTCGCATCTTCCACCCTCCATAAACTTCAGTTCATACAGAACACTGCTGCCTGTATCCTAACTCGCACCAAGACCCGTTCACCCATGACTCCTGTGCTCACTGACCTATATTGACCACTGTCCAGCAATGCTTCAATTTAAAAATTCTCATCCTTGTGTTCAAATCTATCCTTGGCCTCACCCCTCCCTATCTCTGTAATTTCCTCTAGTCCGACAACCCTTTGAGAATTCTGCATTGCTCCAATTCTGTCTGCTTGTGCATCCCTAATTTACTTTGCTCCACCATTGGTGGCCGTGCCTTCAGCTGTCCTGGTCCAAAACTTTGGAAATTCTTTTCTAAACCTCTCTGCCTCTCTACATCCTCTCCTCCTTTAAGACACTTTATAAGACATACCTTTGTGACCCCCTGTCCTAATATCTCCTTATGTCTCCTCGGTGTCAAATTTTGTCTGCCAACACTGCTGTGAAGCGCCGTAATTCATTTTACTACATTAAAGGTGCTATATAAATGCAAGTTGTTGTTCACTTTAGTTTCCTCTTCTTGTTAATCATTGACTTATATGCAAACCCTCAGCCAATCTGCTGCAATACACCATAGTGGCTTTGTGCACAACCCTGGCCTGCATGGCATATATGAACACAAATTCCCTTTATTGTTGTCAAGGGAACCTACATTGGCATTGAGGAGGAACAGGAGGTAGCCCAATCACATCAGCATCCATTTGGCAGTCCAGACCTGTTATGCAATAGCCCATTTTCATCCATTAGAGAAGAGGAATCGGGTGAAGCGTCAGTGAGGAGGAGCAAGAGGAAGTGGCAGCAGGCAAGCAGCAGCAGGAGAAAGATAGGGTTAAAATTCGATAAGCAGCTGCTGCAGGACTCTGAATTTGTGCCTTTGAGGCTTTCTCAGGGCTGTAGAATAGGGCCCCGTCTGATCTCTCAATATATTGGAAACACTGCTTCAGCACCTTGAGCTAAAACAATTGTGATAGGGTCTCAATGAGGAAGACTGTAATATTGTTTGTCTCCAATAAATTAGATCCAAATGCTCTCACCCTGAACTTTAATTATGAAATACTTCAATGAGCAGACACCACAGTCCTGGTGCTGGAATAGTTGATCTTTCCCATCCAATTTCTGAAAACCCAGAAGGAAGATGTTTGTCCAGCTGTAAATAACTTAACAGAATTACAAAGATCCATTGCATTTGAAATAGATGAATCACCATTATTCTTCCAGAATCATGTAGATGCTTTGTAGAACTCCATCGAGTTTAGCTTTAACATCTCTATATTGCCATTGGAGAAATTGAGCATACAATTCGTTAGAGTGAATCACTGGCCACCATTGTTCTTTTCTTCAATTCCGGCCCCGGAATATTCAAGCAAATATGAAAAGAAATGAATCATCGAGTTGTCACACACAAATTGCACTTTCGCTTGCCATGCGGGATTTCAGACAATGGGACAAAAATTGCAGTCGGTGGCTCCCGACCCAAATTTTTTTTACAAAAGTACCTGGTAGTCCCGGAGGAACGAACACTTCTGGTTTGAAGCCTAGATGCGCAGCCCAGTGTATGGGCTCCCGCATCCCAGGAACGTAAGTGCAACCTGGGATCGTGTGGGCCTGGACCACCAATCACTATGTAATATTCTCATTGGTAATAATGGTGAGTTCCATTTGTACGAGCTCCCATAACTATCAATGAGAATACCCCCCAAAACACAGAAGCACTACACAATAAATAACAAAAACACCTCACATATTGAAAATTAATTGAAATTGAATTAAATTAAATGCATCAGGAAAAAAAATATTTTTTTGAAAATGTTTTTAAAATGTTTAAATAGGGTTAAAATTAAACTTACCTGAATGGACAGGGGTTTTTAATATAACATAGTGATAAAATAAAATGTTTCTATCTTTTAAAACGCAACGCTTTTACCAGGTGTAAGAGTTTTAAGGACATTCGCTGGGCAAGAGTTGGGCAATAGCCCAAATCTCCACCCGCGGAGGCCCTTTACTTTCGTATGCGTTGTATCTGTCAAAAGACATTTTGACAGTTCACAAGTGCCAGATTTCGGTGCATGCGCTTTGCGCCAATAAACCCGGAACTTGCGGGGTCTCTTCGGGCATGTGTGCACATCGTACGCACCAGAGAGGCCTCAATTTCTGACCCAATGACTGTCACCAGCTGACATTCTTCAAGATATTAAGGATTGGTCCTTAATATGAGCTTCCAAGCTCTGTGACTGAGCAAATAACTAAAATGAGGGCTTTACATAGCTATGGTCTGAAGTGACCACCTGTAACCTTCATATCATACAGAAGCAAAAATATAATAACAGGAAAGATGTTGCTAATGGAAACAAGCTGCTTGCACTTCTTGGTGGTTGTGAGTCAATTAATTATTTTCTAAGTGGCCTTACTATCCTGAGGTTTCAAAGGTTACGGCCTCGATAATAACTCCGAGATGTGTTTGGTGTGGCGGGTGTGGGGGCTGTGGGGGGGGCGGGGGGGGGGGGTGATATCGGGTATTAAATCTGGACCCACCTCATTATAATTTTACTTCTGGGTTAGGCTTTAAATGCATGGCAGCAGGTGTGATGCAGAACTGCAAGTCGGGATCTGTGAGGGGAAAGTTTCGTCTTGGATTTGGGCTGTGTCTCAATTTACTGATGCATCATTAGAGACACTGCTTGGTGCAATGAGGAGTCAGAGAGAGATGCACTTCCCCAGCAATGGGAGGAAGAAACCTGCTGGTGCTGCAACAAAGAAGGCATGGCTGGAACTGGCTGAGAAGGTCAGCTGCAGGAGCATTGTGTCTCACTCCGGGATTCAGTGCAGGAAATGCTTCAATGGCCTAACCAGCTCAGGAGAGGTGGGTACAATTGCACATTCACCTACATCCTGCTGTGCGCATCATCCCAACCCATCACTTTGCCTTATCATGCCTACTCCATCACATAACTCCTCATACCCACTTACCTTTAAAGCACACCCATTGTTCTCTTTCTCTGCACTTCCTCATATCCTCATCTATTCATCCACCACTGCCATTTACCCTGATCCTTATGCAATTTCATGCCTCTCCGAAAATCACGCTCACCAAATGGAGAAGAGAGCAGAAAACAAAAGGGAAAAGGGCAAGACTGTAAAGGGTCCTCCACAGATTCCAGAACAGACAAGTGCAGAGGAGGAAGCGCTGGAGATCAGTGGTGTTTCGGCATCCTTACCATCAGAGATGGGGAGATAGAAACCTCCCAGTTACCTGGTGACAAAATTAAATCTCACCGATTCACGTGCCATACTGAACTCAGTCAGGTTGATTAATTTCAGCAGAGTAAAATATGATCATTTTTATTATATAGAAAACATAGAAAATAGGTGCAGGAATAGGCCATTCGGCTCTTCGAGCCTGCACCACCATTCAATAAGATAATGGTTGATCAATCCCAGAGTACCCCTTTCCTGCTTTCTCTCCATACCTCTTGATCCTCTAAACTGTAAGAGCCATATCGAACTCCCTCTTGAATATATCCAATGCACTGGCAACAACAACTCTCTGCGGCAGGGAATTCCACAGATTAACAACTCTCTGAGTGAAGAAGTTTCTCCTCATCTCAGTCCTAAATGGCCTACCCCTTATCCTAAGACTGTGTCCCCTGGCTCTGGACTTCCCCAACATCGGGAACAATATACCTGCATCTAACCTGTCCTGTCCCGTCAGAATCTTGTATGTTTCTATGAGATCCCCTCTCATGCTTCTAAACTCCAATATATAAAGGCCCAGTTGATCCAGTCTCTCCTCATATGTCAGTTCCGCCATCCCAGGAATCAGTCTGGTGAACCTTTGCTGCACTCCCTCAATAGCAAAAATGTTCATGGTCAGATTAGGAGATCAAAATTGAACACAATATTCCAGGTGAGACCTCACCAAGGCCTTGTACAACTGCAGTAAGTAAGACCTCCCTGGTCCTAAACTCAAATCCCCTAGCTATGAAAGCCAACATACCATTTGCCTTCTTCACCGCCTGCTGCACCTGTATGCCAACTTTCAATGACTGATGAACTATGACACCCAGGTCTCGTTGCACCTCCCCTTTTCCTAATCTACCACACTCAGATAATATTCTGTCTTCGCGTTTTTGCCCCCAAAGTGGACAACCTCACATTTATCCACATTATACTGCAACTGCCATGCATTTGCCCACTTACCTAACCTGTCTAAGTCACCCCGCAGCCTCTTAGTGTCCCCTTCACAGCTCACACCGCCACCGAGTTTAATGTCATCTGCAAACTTGGAGATATTACACTCAATTCCTTCACCCAAATCATTGATGTATATTGTATATAGCTGGGGTCCCAGCACTGAGCCCTGCGGCAGTCCACTAGTCACTGCCTGACAGTCTGAAGAGGACTCGTTTATCCCAACTCTCTGCTTCCTGTCTGCCAACCAGTTCTCTATCCACGTCAGTATATTACACCCAATACTATGTGCTTTGATTTTGCACACCAATCTCTGGTGTGGGACCTTGAAAAAAGCCTTTTGAAAGTCCAAATACACCACATCCACTGGTTCTCCCTTGTCCACTCTACTGGTTACATCCTCAAAAATTTCCAAAAGATTTGTCAAGCATGATTTCCCCTTCATAAATCCATGCTGACTTGGACCGATCCGGTCACTGCTTTCCAAATGCGCTACTATTTCATCCTTAATAATTGATTCCAACATTTTCCCCACCACTGATGTCAGGCTAACTGGTCTATAATTACCCGCTTTCTCTCTTCCTCCCTTTTTAAAAAGTCGTGTTACATTAGCTATCCTCCAGTCCATAGGAACTGATTCCGAGTCGATAGACTGTTGGAAAATGATTACCAATGCATCACTATTTCTCGGGCCACTTCCTTAAGTAGTCTGGGATGCAGACTATCACGCCCCGGGGATTTATCGGCCTTCAATCCCATCAATTTCCCTAACACAATTTCCCGCCTAATAAGGATATCCTTCAGTTCCTCCTTCTCACTAGACCCTCATTCCCGTAGTATTGTTGTGTATCTGTAAAGCATGCAATCCCATGTTCCGCCACCAGGGAGCACATCCCCTGAAGTCCCAAGGGATCCCAGCATCCCTTGGGAGCACTGTATATAAGCCGGCCCCTAAGGCCTGTTACTCACTCTGGAGTGTCTTAATAAAGAGTGAGGTCACTGTTACTTTAACCTCCCTGTGTGCAGTCTCATCTGTGTTAGGAACACAACAACTGGCGACGAGTACACGAATCCAATGCAAAGATGCAGCAAACTGTGGGCATCCTGGAGAAGTTCTCCGATGGTGAGGACTGGGAAGCCTATGTCGAATGGTTAGACCAGTAGTTTGTAGCCAACGAGCTGGACGGAGAAGGAAGCGCTGCAAAAAGGAGAGCGGTCCTCCTCACGGTCTGCCGAGCACCGACCTACAGCCTCATGAAGATTCTTCTGGCTCTGGTGAAACCCATAGATAAATCGTATGAGGAGCTGTGTACACTGGTTCGTGAGCATCTTAACCCGAGGGAGCACGTGCTGATGGTGAGGTATCGGTTCAATACGTACCAGCGATCTGAAGGTCAGGAAGTGGTGAGCTGTGTCGCTGAGCTAAGGTGACTTGCAGGACAATGTGAGTTTGATGGCTACTTGGAGCAAATGCTCAGAAACATTTTTGTACTGGGCATTGGCCACGAGACCATCCTCCGAATACTTTTGACTGTAGAGACACCGACCCTCAGTAAGGTCATTGCGATAGCACAGGCGTTTATGTCCACCAGTGATAACACCAAACAAATCTCTCAGCACACAAGTGCTAGCAATGTTCATAAATTAACTGGAACTGTGTTTGCGAGCAGAAATGTACAAGGCAGAAACCACGAGTCTGCAACTGCCAGCAGGCCTCAGGTGACCCAGATGACTCAGAGTTCTCCACAAAGGATGAATGCAAGGCAATTCACACATTGTTGGCGTTGTGGAGGCTTCCATTCAGCCTATTCATGCCACTTCAAAGGGTATGTTTGCAAGAGCTGTGGAACAATGGGGCACTTCCAACGAGCTTGCAGACAAGCTGCAAGCTCTGCAAAACCTGCTAATCACAATGTGGCAGAGGAAAATAGGTCCATAATGGGCCAAAGCAATTATGAGCCTCAGAGAGAGGAGGCAGATGCTGAAGTACACGGGGTGCACACATTTTCGACGAAATGTCCATCTATAATGCTAAACGGAAATTTGAATGGCTTACCCGTAGCCATGGAACTGGACACTGGCACTGGCCAATCCATCATGAGTAAAAAGATGTTTGAGAGAGTGCAACAAGGCACTCAGACCAGCCCTGAGCCCCATCCACACAAAACTGAGAACGTACACCAAAGAGCTTATCACTGTCCTGGCAGCATCATGGTCAAGGTCACCTATGAAGGCACGGTGCATGAACTGGCACTCTGGATTGTCCCGGGCGATGGTCCCACACTGCTTGGAAGGAGCTGACTGGGCAAAATCCGCTGGAACTGGGATGACATCCGAATGCTATCACATGTCGATGAGGCCTCATGTACCCAGGTTCTTAACAAATTTCCTTCCCTTTTTGAGCCAGGCATTGGAAACTTTTCCGGGGCATGACCCATTCACCACAAGGCGTGAGCGGTACCTCACATGATGAGGTGAGAGTGGAAATTGAGCTGGACAGGCTGCAACGTGAGGGCATCATCTCCCCAGTGGAATTCAGCGAGTGGGCCAGCCCGATTGTTCCAGTACTCAAAAGTGATGGCACGGTCAGGATTTGCGGCGATTATAAAGTAACTATTAATAATTTCTCGCTACAAGACCAATATCCGCTACCTCAGGCAGACGACCTATTTGCGACGCTGGCAGGAGGCAAGATGTTCACCAAGCTCGACCTGACTTCGGCCTACATGACGCAGGAGCTGGAGGAGTCTTCGAAGGGCCTCACCTGCATCAACACGCACAAGGGACTGTTCATCGACAATAGATGCCCGTTTGGAATTCGGTCGTTTGCAGCGATCTTCCAGAGAAATCTGGAGAGCCTACTCAAGTCGATACCACGCACGGTAGTTTTTCAGGATGAAATATTGGTCGCGGGTCGGGACACCGTCGAACACATACAAAACCTGGAGGAGGTCCTCCAGCGACTGGATCACGTAGGGCTGCGGCTGAAGAGGTCAAAATGCGTCTTCATGGCAACAGAAGTGGAGTTTTTGGGGAGAACGATTGCGGAGGATGGCATTCGGCCCACAGATGCCAAGACGGAGGCTATCAGGAACACGTCCAAGCCACAGAACATCACGGAGCTGCGGTCGTTCCTGGGACTCTTCAACTATTTTGGTAACTTGCTACTGGGTTTAAGCACCCTCTTAGAGCCCCTACATGTATTATTGCATAAAGGTGAGAACTGCGTATGGGGAAAAAAACAAGTAATTGCTTTTGAGTAAGCCAGAAACAT
The DNA here is from genome assembly GCF_044704955.1 of Pristiophorus japonicus. Lineage (NCBI taxonomy): Eukaryota > Metazoa > Chordata > Chondrichthyes > Pristiophoridae > Pristiophorus > Pristiophorus japonicus. Next base: position 73,671,882 of record NC_091986.1, on the reverse strand, counting down.
TTTATGCTCCAACAAGCTGCTTGTGTTGTATAATCCGTGTGAAAGACTCATGCTAACATGTGATGCGTCGTCGTACGGAGTCGGGTGTGTATTACAACAAGCTAACGTTACGGGGAAGTTGCAACCTGTCGCCTATGCTTCCAAGAGCTTGTCTAAGGCCGAGAGGGCCTACAGCATGATTGAGAAAGAGGCATTAGCATGTGTGTTCAGGGTAAAGAAAATGCATCAGTAACTGTTTGGCCTCAAATTTGAGCTGAAAACCGATCACAAACCCCTCATATCCCGGTTCGCTGAAAACAAGGGGATAAATACTAATGCCTCAGCCCGAATACAAAGGTGGGCACTCGCGCTATCAGCGTATAACTATACCATCCGCCACAGGCCAGGCACCGAGAACTGTGCAGATGCTCTCAGGCGGCTACTATTGCCCACCACGGGGGTGGAAATGGCGCAGCCTGCAACTGATGGTGGCGCAGCCCGCAGACTTGTTGATGGTCATGGAAGCATTTGAAAATGATAAATCACCTGTCATGGCCCGCCAGATTAGGACTTGGACCAGCCAAGATCCTCTGCTGTCGCTAGTAAAAAACTGTGTACTGCATGGGAGCTGGGCCAACATCCCCGTTGAAATGCAAGAGCTAATCAAGCCATTCCAGTGGCGAAGGGACGAGCTGTCCATTCAGGCAGACTGCCTGTTGTGGGGTAACTGCATAGTGCTACCCAAAAAGGGCAGGGAGACGTTCATCTCGAATCTCCACAGCCCACACCCAGGTATAGTAATGATGAAAGCGATAGCCAATTCCCACGTGTGGTGGCCCGGTATCGACTCTGTCTTAGAGTTGTGTGTACGGCAATGCAGCATGTGTGCTCAGTTGAGCAACGCGCCCAGAGAGGCACCACTAAGTTTGTAGTCCTGGCCCTCCAGACCATGGTCAAGGATCCATGTCGACTTTGCGGGCCCGTTTCTCGGTAAAATGTTCCTGGTGGTGGTGGATGCTTTTCCAAAATGGATTGAATGTGAAATAATGTTGGGAAGCACCGCCACCGCCACCATTGAAAGCCTGAGGGCCATGTTTGCCACCCACGGCCTGCCTGACATACTGGTCAGTGACAACGGGCCATGTTTCACCAGTGCCGAATTTAAAGAATTCATGACCTGCAATGGGATCAAACATGTCACCTCGGCCCCGTTTAAACCAGCCTCCAATGGGCAGGCAGAGCGGGCAGTACAAATAATCAAACAAGTCACAGAAGGCTCACTCCAAACCCGCCTGTCCAGAGTACTGCTCAGCTACTGCACGAGACCACACTTGCTGACAGGGGTGCCCCCGGCTGAGCTACTTATGAAAAGGACACTTAAAACGAGACTCTCACTGGTTCACCCCAACCTGCGTGATGAGATAGAGAGCAGGTGGCAGCAACAAAATGTAAGCGATGGTTGCGCCACTGTGTCACGGGAAATTGATCTGAATGACCCTGTGTATGTGCTAAACTATGGACATGGTCCCAAGTGGATCGCGGGCACGATGATAGCTCAAGCAGGGAGTAGGGTGTTTGTAGTCAAACTGGACAATGGACAAATTTGCAGAAAGCACCTGGACCAAACGAGGCTGCGGTTCACAGACTGCCCTGAACAACCCACAGCAGACACCACCTTTTTTGAGCCCACAACACACACCCAAAGGGTCAACGACACCACTCCAGACCAGGAAATCGAACCCATCACGCCCAGCAGCCCAGCAAGGCCAGGCTCACCCAGCAGCCCTGCAGGGCCAGCAACACACTAGCCCAACGAGGGCAAAGCCAACACACCAGAACAGACATTTGTACTGAGGCTGTCCACCAGGGAAAGAAAGGCTCCCGAACGCCTCACCTTGTAAATAGATTTCACTTTGATTTTGGAGGGGAGTGATGTTGTGTATCTGTAAAGCATGCACTGCAATGTTCCACCACCAGGGAGCGCATCCCGTGAATTCCAAAGGGATCCCAGCATCCCTTGGGAGCACTGTATATAAGCCGGCCCCTAAGGCCTGTTACTCACTCTGGAGTGTCTTAAGAAAGACTGAGGTCACTGTTACTTTAACCTCCCTGTGTGCAGTCTCATCTGTGTTGGGAACACAACATTTATTGTGCTAAGTTGCAACATTCTTACCTTGCCAATACCAATAGACATCTGTTCCCTCCTCCAGTGACTTCACAAGTACAGCAGTAGTCATGGAGCTCCCAGACAACGAATCCTTAGAGGAGCTGATTCCTTCTGAGGGTACACCGTCACAGGACTCATGCTTATCATGCGCCAGCACAAATATGTGCACTTCAATGGGTTCTGTTAGACAGTTAATAGGGTTTTCACCTGGTAACTCATAGTTCACAAGTGTGGAAGAGCAGATGGTGGTGGCAGGGATAGCTGTGGAGAATCTGTGTCAGAGGATACAGCCCTCTCCAAGCTCTGCTCAACTGGACAAAGAAGCGATACCCTGGGAGCCATCGATGAAAAGGATAATCATTGAGGAGCAGCAGAAAATCTGTAATGTATTGGCAGGTCTTCCATGATTGCAGAAAGAAAGGAAGAGTCCACCTCAAGCACAAGTGGATTGATGTCTGTGGGGTATTGCAAAGATGTCTTCTTCCATAGATAGAATGGCCAACTCCATGGAATATCAATTGCGGCAATCAAACGTGTCCATGTGCATTAACCATGGCCGTGCACACTCTGGATGCCTTAAATAGGACAGACACCTTAGCCTTGGCTTTACAGTGCATCACTGATCTGCACCAAGCTGCTCTTCAGCAGAGTGGTAGGAGTGAAGTGCAGCTGGCCCATGAGAGGGATGATGGCGAAGGGCACATGGGGAAAGTCAAGCCCATGCAGAGAGCTGGTATGGGCTCGAAGGGCTGAATGGGCTGATTCTGTGCTGTAACCATTCTATGATTCTATGGGCTAGAAATTGCAGTGGCTCACCGCCCGGTTTCTCGGCAGTATTTGCCGTTTGGGCGATAACCGGGTCGGCAAGAAATTGCCCAGCTGATTTGCGATGGCGTTTTGAGGTACCGCTGGGAAGCGGACCACAGGCGTACACTGTCCACAGATCACCGTGGCATGATATTTGGCTCAGCGGTGCCCCGTAGTTAAGTATAAAAAAAACCTGCTCACGAGAATTAGCGAAGCTAGGTGGTAGGTGGGTAGCTCTGCAAGAAAATGGTTAGTAATTGGTTTTTTACGCATTATTTTAAAATTCTGTTGTGGTGATTTAAGTTAAGAGGGTCCTGAGAATGTTTTTATGATTGTTTATGTTCTCTTCTTGAAAACAGATTTTTAATGTTTTTCTCCTCCTCGGCACAACCTCAGGATAAATATTTAGTGAATTTTTAAATTATTGCCCATTTTCTTTAAGAACCGCCCAATCAACCCTAAGTTCCACTTTTTCGTTGGGAATCAGGGTGCAATGCCCGTTTTTTTCGCTGGGCGGATTTTTTTCTTTTTTTTGGGGAAGATTTCACCGGTGATAATCTTCGGAATCTTAGCGGTCTTTTAGACAGCAATCGGGCGCAGGCGGGTTGTTTGGAAATTCTCGCCCCATATACGATTCTAAGTGGGGAAAAGGATGTGATTATTAGGTCGTCCAGTTGTAGTGACTAACTGAAGGGAATCTCTGGCATGCTGGGTAGCAATGTGTACATCATTGGGGTCGCTAACTTCATACTCTGCCTCCTCTTTATCTTCCTCCTCTGCTTCATGGGATTCATCGGCAGATTATGTGTGCTCAGTGCTTTTTCCCTCCTGCAGCTTCCATCCTCACTGTTACTGTTCTGTAATGATGTGTGTATCGTCCCAGTACCTTAAATGTAATGTAAGTACTATGCCACACAACAGAGGGCGCTGCGGTGGGAAACCCTGGTAGTACCTGTAACAAGGGCTATATAAGGCTGACCACCACACCTGAGAGGCAGTCTGAAGCTGAACAATAAAGGGCGAAGGTCAGAGCAGTTAGACTTACACCAGACCGTGTGGAGTCAGTGATTTGTGTGCTACATACATCACATTGGCAACGAGGAAGCGAACGAACTCCACGCAACCATGGCTACTCTGGGCTCGCTAAAGGATTTTACCGTGGGCAATGATTGGGAGGCCTTTACGGAAAGGCTCGAGTACTACTTCACAGCAAACGACCTGACGGAGGACACGAACGCAATGAGAGATAAGCATAAGGCGATATTGCTCTCCAGTTGTGGAGATGAGGTTTACCGTCTCGTCAGGGATTTGCTGGCACCTGGGAGCGCCAGGGACAAGTCATACGAGGAGCTGACTGAACTCATTCGTGACCAGTTGAAACCGAAGGAGAGCATCCTCACGGCCAGATACAAATTTTACCGTCACTGCAGACCTGAGGGCCAGGATGTAACCAAATATGCTGCGGACCTCAGGAGACTCGCGGCGCCGTGTGATTTTGGGGCACACCTTGACGAGAATTTGCGGAACGTTTAAGTTATGGGGATTGGCCATGAGGAACTCCTTCACAAGCTGCTGGCCACGGAACCCACAGTCACTCTGACAAAGGCCATCACCATCAGCCGGGCATATATGACCTCGACTTGCAGCACCAAACAAATGATCCACACAGTCTCGAACCCGGCAGGCACTGTCTACAGGATAGCACCCACCACGGACAAAACTGCAGAACGTGGCTCTGCCAGGGGCAGAGAGCATGGACCTCGGGATCCTGGAACTCAGAGTCCGCCAAGGGGGGCCAATCAAGCAGCACCATGCTGGCGCTGTGGAGGAAGCCATGGGGCTCAAAGGTGCAGGTTTGCGGAGTATACGTGCAATACCTGCCACATTAAAGGCCACCTTCAGCATATGTGTAAAAGAAATCGGACTCACCATGTGGCTGAGGAGATGGGGGATGATCCACTGTTCAGCAAGGAGCAGGTAGAAGAAGATGAGGTGCTTGGACTGTATACGTGCACCGACGATTCGCCCCCAGTGATAAGTGAAGTAAAAATCAACGGAGTCCCTGTGAGTATGGAAGTGGACACAGGCTCGGGTCCGTCGTTGATGAGTCGCAGAACTTTTGATAGACTGTGGATTAACCCAGCTGCACGACCCAAGCTGGTCCCGGTCACGGCGAAGCTGCGTACCTACACCAGGGAACTAATACCTGTTCTCGGCAGAGCGATGGTGCAGGTATCCCACGGGGACGAGACGCACGGTTTACCTTTGTAGGTCGTTGCAGGCGATGGGCCGACACTCCTCGGTCGGAGGTGGATGGGGACGGTCCGTGGGAGCTGGGAAGACTTCATCACTCCACAGGCTGCTGCTCCCCGGGGTGCTGCCATGCCCCGGGTCCCCAGAGAGCAGCACCGACAGAGTTGGAGCTGCAGCCTCAATCCACCCACAGGCAAGTCCCAGCCCCGGACCTCACACAAAGACCCTGCAGCCTTAATCCCCACAGGCAAGCCCCAGCCCCTGACCTCACACACAGATCCCGCAGCCTCAGCCCCCACAGGCAAGCCCCAGGCCCGGATCTCACACAGAGATCCTGCAGCCCCAGCCCCCACAGGCAAGCCCCAGGCTGAGATCTCACACAGAGACCCTGCAGCCCCAGCTCCCACAGGCAAGCAGCCCTGCACAGAGGGGCCTAGTGGGGGGGGGGGAGGGTTGAGCCGGCGGGGCGCTGCAGGTGGGGTGCTAAGGGATCCAGGGGCCAGCGGTTCGGAAGGGCCTGGCAGAGGAAGAGGCCGTTGGGCGGGCCCCGCCGAGGAGCTGGTAGTGTCGGGCGGCGGTGGCCATGGCAGCCGCAGGGGAGGCCACTACGGCCGCAGGAGAGGTGGCAAGTCAGGTGGCAGCGGAGGGGAGCGGAGGCTGCGACGGCGGAGGGCATTCAGAGCGGCGGAGAAGAAGATGGCGGCGGCATCGTGTCGGAGCTGCAGAGCATCAAAGATGGCGGCGCCCAAGGAGAAGCCTCATGGAATCCTCCTGCATCAAAGGTGCCGCCTTAAAGAGGAAATGCACCCGGGAGTCTTAAAAGGACCTTACAAAGAGGTGGTCCCCACAAAGGACTTCTGTTTGGCAGAGCGAGTCTAAAATGAGCTATGTTAATGTGAGATAGTGAATTTATAATAACTATTTTTATGCTGAATGACCACTGTATTTGTGTAAAATAATGGATGAAGTACAATTAATGATAACGGCTAACAAGGAAATCAAGGTTCCGCTACCAGTCAATAACCAGTTAATGTACCAGATAAAATGTACCATACTAACGCACTGTCTATGCCCACCTGCCTTCCGTTGGACAAGTGTGATGTTATGTTAGGATTGAGAACTGGTTGTCAGACAGGAAGCAAAGAGTAGGAGTAAATGGGGACTTTTCATAATGGCAGGCAGTGACTAGTGGGGTACCGCAAGGTTCTGTGCTGGGGCCCCAGCTGTTTACACTGTATATTATTGATTTAGACAAGGGGATTAAATGTAGTATCTCCAAATTTGCGGATGACACTAAGTTGGGTGGCAGTGTGAGCTGCGAGGAGGATGCTATGAGGCTGCAGAGTGACTTGGATAGGTTAGGTGAGTGGGCAAATGCATGGCAGATGAAGTATAATGTGGATAAATGTGAGGTTATCCACTTTGGTGGTAAAAACAGAGAGACAGACTATTATCTGAATGGTGACAGATTAGGAAAAGGGGAGGTGCAACGAGACCTGGGTGTCATGGTACATCAGTCATTGAAGGTTGGCATGCAGGTATAGCAGGCGGTTAAGAAAGCAAATGCCATGTTGGCCTTCATAGCGAGGGGATTTGAGTACAGGGACAGGGAGGTGTTGCTACAGTTGTTCAGGGCCTTGGTGAGGCCACACCTGGAGTATTGTGTACAGTTTTGGTCTCCTAACCTGAGGAAGGACATTCTTGCTATTGAGGGAGTGCAGCGAAGGTTCACCAGACTGATTCCTGGGATGGCGCAACTGACCTATCAAGAAAGACTGGATCAACTGGGCTTGTATTCACTGGAGTTCAGAAGAATGAGAGGGGACCTCATAGAAACGTTTAAAATTCTGACGGGGTTTGACAGGTTAGATGCAGGAAGAATGTTCCCAATGTTGGGGAAGTCCAGAACCAGGGGACACAGTCTAAGGATAAGGGGTAAGCCATTTAGGACCGAGATGAGGAGGAATTTCTTCACCCAGAGAGTGGAGAACCTGTGGAATTCTCTACCACAGAAAGTTGTTGAGGCCAATACACTAAATATATTCAAAAAGAAGTTAGATGAAGTCCTTACTACTAGGGGAATCAAGGGGTATGGTGAGAAAGCAGGAATGGGGTACTGAAGTTGCATGTTCAGCCATGAACTCATTGAATGGCGGTGCAGGCTAGAAGGGCCGAATGGCCTACTCCTGCACCTATTTTCTATGTTTCTATGTAATGATGTGTGTATCGTTGTGCTGCGTCCAGGTGGGGGGGGGGGGGAGGTGATGTTATGTAATGATGTGTATATCGTCCCAGTACCTTAAATGTATTGTAAGTACTATGCCACACCACAGAGGGCGCTGCAGTGGGAAACCCTGGTAGTACCTGTAATAAGGGCTATATAAGGCTGACCACCACACCTGGGAGGCACTCTGGAGCTGAACAATAAAGGATGAAGGTCACAGCAGTTAGACTTACACCAGACCGTGTGGAGTCAGTGATTTGTGTGCTACATACACCAAAGTTACCACAATCATTCTGGAGACCCTTGCTGGCAAGTATTGCAGGGCACCTCCCGATCTGTCAAGGCACTTGAAGCACATCTTGAGTATTGTAGGGCAGGAATTCTAAAACTTTTTGCTTCTGAGGCACCCCTTCCATGTTATAAAAAATTCCACGGACCCCCTGCAACACAACTCAAGTATTTGTATAGCTGCGAGGGGAAGGAAGAGAAATAGAAGAGGCAACTGAACAAGTGGTCTCAATTTTAGTGACAAAAAAGTTCATGAGCTCCTCCTATTTGCTGGCGGTGAGGTGAGAAGGGGGTAGGGTTTACAAAGACTTATGGGGGCTGAAATTGCCCAACGCCGGAAACGCGGCACACCTATCCTGTTTCAATTGTTTTTACTGGCGCGGTGGATGCGGTGGCCTCTTGAGCGAAATTCTGCTTTTCGGCTCTTTGTTTTCAGCGAACCAAAAGTCGTCCATAATAGGAGCGGATATGCAGTGGTGAACGGAAATGCGCTCACTAGAGGAGCGGAAGTTGGGGGTGGGCGGAGTGTCTGTCGCTGTCACTCATTAGCATAGTGCTCATGACGTCACCACAGTGTCATGTCACCAGGGGAGAGATGCTGTGATTCTTTAGGTTAGGTCCACTGGGCCAGCAAAGGAGTGTTTCGGCTGGGCCAGCCACCTGGCACCCAAGATGGAATGCAGGCTGCCTGTTGGCGGCCCGGCCGAACCCAGGGGCATAATTGTCGGCCCGACATGACCATGCACCACCATTTTGCAAGTACTCCAAGCACAGTGCACCGGCTGCAAAAGTTGCCAGTGGCACCGAGCGGAGGGAGGAAGATTTTCTGGGCAGAATTTCACGATTGCGGGGGGAAACATCGGTGGTGCGCGCTCTGATGACGCACTTAGGACGGATCGGCAGCAGAGTAGTGGTAGTGGGGGGAGCGGGTCACCACCGGGATACTGCAGGAGTGGAATTTTCAAAATGGCGACCATTGCATGAAAATCGGCAGCTATTGCACTCTGTAGTGTGGCCACCGATTTCCGGCAGTAACAGGCCTTAAAGGAAGGGGCAATTTTGGCCCCATGAGTCAATGGTTTATAGTCCAAAAGATTATTTTCATTCATGTAAGAGAGAGAAGGAAACTATTGTAGACATCATTTTTTAATGTATTATCTGGGTAAACAGCCAACTCATGTCATTTTTCCTGCTCTTTTTTGCTGCTTTATCTCTTCCTTCTTCCTGCTCCCCATTGATTTAATTCGACACACATTGAATGAATCAGTCAATTAGTGCTGAAATTTTTTCTCTAGCTTGCAGTTTCCTCATTTGAATATCCAAACGAGGTTACCAGCAGTCAGACCGGCTCCTCATGTCAGCTTGGCTGTCTACCTGCTTGTGCTATGTCTCCTTGTCTTGTGTGGGCGTGTGGGAGGCTGGGGGCTGAGATCTGCGCATATATGAGGCAGGAATGCACGTATTTACTTCACTTCTCCTCTGCTCACCTTTCGGAGGTAACTACAAACCCTCTCACAGCCCGCCTGGTGCAGTTTAGTTCTGTTCCGGTTGCTGCCAGCTCAATACCTGCCTTTCATTTATTGTTGGGGATGTCCGCTCCAAACGTTGTTGCCGCTCATGTTCTCAACAGTGCAGCCATTACATTGTATCGGACAGAGCGAGGAGCCGGGTCGCTGCTGCTACTACTCCTCTCGCAGGACCTGGGCACCTCCTGCCCTTTTTCTATCGTTCTCTCTCTCTCTTTCTCTCTCTGCTAGGGCCTCCTCTCTCCACAAAAGGTTACTGCAAAAGATAAAGGTACGTGGAGTCAGAGGAAATGTATTAGCATGGATAGAGAATTGGCTGGCTAACAGAAAGCAGAGAGTCGGGATAAATGGGTCCTTTTCGAGTTGGAAATCGGTGGTTCGTGGTGTGCCACAGGGATCGGTGCCGGGACCACAACTGTTTACAATATACATAGATGACCTGGAAGAGAGGACAGAGTGTAGTGCAACAAAATTTACAGATGACACAAAGATTAGTGGGAAAGCGGGTTGTGTAGAGGACACAGAGAGGCTGCAAAGAGATTCAGATAGGTTAAGCGAATGGGCTAAGGTTTGGCAGATGGAATACAATGTCGGAAAGTGTGAGGTCATCCACCTTGGGGAAAAAAAACAGTAAAAGGGAATATTATTTGAATGGGGAGAAATTATAACATGCTGCGGTGCAGAGGGACCTGGGGGTCCTTGTGCATGAAACTCTTTTGAGTTTACCTGCGAAAACATAAAACATTAAACGGTGCCACCCGACCTGGGTGACACTCCAGACATTTACAAGGCCCTTTTTTTTTTTTTTCCCCCTTTTTTTGTTTTTTTTTGTGTTTTTCTTTTTTTTGGTTTTTTTTTGGGCACTAAAATCACAATTTTCCCCAGTGCCCCCTATAAAAGGGAAGGGGGACACTAAAAGCACCGGCAATTAAAACAAATTAAACTTAAAAACGTAAAATCAAATTAAAATTTGGTTGCCGGGCGTGATGATGCACTCCAGTCCCTCCGGTGCCCACCTCTCGCGGAAGGCCGCGAGCGTACCGGTGGACACCGCGTGCTCCATCTCCAAGGACACCCTGGACCGGATGTAAGAGCGGAAGAGAGGCAGGCAGTCAGGTTGAACGACCCCCTCGACCGCTCGCTGCCTGGACCGGCTGATGGCAACCTTGGCCGTGCCCAGGAGCAGTCCTACGAGGAGGCCTTCGGACCTACCCGCTCCCCTCCGCATAGGGTGCCCAAAGATCAGGAGAGTGGGACTGAAGTGCAGCCAGAATTTCAGGAGCAGCCCCTTCAAATAATGGAACAGGGGCTGCAACCTCGTGCACTCAATAAAAACATGGAACACGGACTCCTCCAGACCGCAGAAATTGCAGGCGGCCTGGGAGTCCGTGAACCGGCTTAAAAATTTGTTGCACGGCACTGCTCCGTGCACCACCCTCCAGGCCAAGTCCCCGATGAATAGTGGGAGGACCCCTGCGTAGAGTGCCCTCCATCGGGGACCCCCGCCTCCTCCGGTCCTTGTGCATGAATCCCAAAAAGTTAGTTTGCAAGTGCAGCAGGTAATCAGGAAGGCGAATGGAATGTTGGCCTTCATTGCGAGAGGGATGGAGTACAAAAGCAGGGAGGTCCTTCTGCAACTGTATAGGGTATTGGTGAGGCCGCACCTGGAGTACTGCGTGCAGTTTTGGTCACCTTACTTAAGGAAGGATATACTAGCTTTGGAGCGGGTACAGAGACGATTCACTAGGCTGCTTCCGGAGATGCGGGGGTTGCCTTATGATGATAGATTGAGTAGACTGGGTCTTTACTCGTTGGAGTTCAGAAGGATGAGGGGTGATCTTATAGAAACATTTAAAATCATGAAAGGGATAACAAGGTAGAGGCAGAGAGGTTGTTTCCACTAGTCGGGGAGACTAGAACTAGGGGGCACAGCCTCAAAATACGGGGGAGCCAATTTAAAACCGAGTTGAGAGGAATTTCTTCTCCCAGAGGGTTGTGAATCTGTGGAATTCTCTGCCCAAGGAAGCAGTTGAGGCTAGCTCATTGAATGTATTCAAGTCACAGATAGATAGATTTTTAACCAATAAGGAAATTAAGGGTTATGGGGAGCGGGCAGGTAAGTGGAGCTGAGTCCACGGCCAGATCAGCCATGATCTTGTTGAATGGTGGAGCAGGCTCGAGGGGCTAGATGGCCTACTCCTGTTCCTAATTCTTATGTTCTTATTATGTTCTTATGTTCTCCCATCCTAGAATGCGCAGTCTTTGGATACCCATTGTGTCCTCCAATTCTGAGACCGCGAACTGGACACGTTGTATCCCCGGACAAGAGAATGACCCGGCTGCCTGGGAGCTTCTCTGTGAGCTTGTTCTTGCTCAGCTAGGAGTGACTTTGAAATATTCTCATGGACCCCTAGGAGTCTGCAGAACCCGGTTGAGAAGCTCTCTTGTAGGGCACAGGATTGTTTTGGGTTATTTAAATGCCATGATTTTTGGCTAATGGAAAGTTAACCATGAACTACAAACTTTTTGTCTTCTGCGGAGAAAAACAACAGAAAATAGAAAAGGTAATGTTTGCGACTTTGACAACTGCAACAACAACAAACCACAGACTTTTGTCTACTGCTGGAAAAAAACAGCAACCAGATACAGAATAGAAAAAGGTCATTGTTGTGTATGCATACCTGTTTACTGTGTGATGTCTGTAACACTGTTATGTCACACTGAATGTACCCTTAGACTGTACACATCTTACCTGTACACTAGAGGGTGCTGCTGCTGGAGACATAAGAGTTACCTGCACACGGCAGGTAACCCAGTATAAAAAGGAATTCACAACTTGTTGTCCTCACTCAGGAGCTGCAAATAAAGGACTACACGTCTACACAGTTTAAGTATCGTACCCTGCCTCGTGGAGTCATTACTAAAGGGGCCTACATACACTACAGTCATGACTTGGACACTGGAAACAAAAAAAATAGTAGAGGAGACCCCTTTTACCTCAAAACTGTATAAAAATGAGAATGAGCTATCAGCATGAGAGGCAGCAGTAAGAAGGCATTCACTCCTGTCCCTCCCCAGCACAAGTTTTTGGCATTAAGCATTCCTAACCGTGTTCCCCGTTCTGAGTAATATTTATATCAGTTACTTATTGTTGTTCGGTAATTGAATAAACTATTTTGTACCAGTTTCTGTGATTATTGGCTCTGCTCAAGGTTAGAATTATTTAATAGGATTATTTCCCTATACAAAAGGAAAAATTAATAATAATAATCCTATGGCACGCCGATCGCTTGCTCAATGTTGCAGGCTGTTGCTGCTGCTGATGGTCATCTTGCTCCTTGTCTGACATCTAATCTAAGGTTGCCAAGGTGCCACCCATCCTAATCTTGAGTCTCAATACGTCTGAAGTGCAGAAATTAGCCCCTCACTGAGCTCAATTTTCCTCGGTCATTTGTGTCATTTTTTTGGCGTGAGCCGTTTTTTTTGGTGTATTTATTTTTTTCCAAGTTTCCCCCTGCAACCTGCGCCAGCGTAACTGACTTAGTTACTGTGGGCCCAAGTTTGCCCAGGAGTTAAACCGTTTTTTTGGAGCAACTAGATTCTTTTAGAGTATCTAAAAAATCGCAATCCTGCCCATTTAATTTGCTCCAGTGTAAGTGAGTTCGTTAAGTTTTGTTTTAGTTTCGTTTTTTTTTTCAAAAGGGGGCATTACCAGCCACTCACGCCTGTTTTGGCCATTTAAGCAAGTTTAGACAGCTAAAAGTTATTCCAAACTAACTTAGGCCAGCGTATGTGGCAACTTGTGGCCGCACAGAAAAACCTTGTGGTGAGTTAAGAAATCACTGCAGGTAGCCAGAGATAGGGGGGGCGGAAGGGAAGTGAGAGGACCTTGCAAAGCACTAAACACCTTCACAACAACATTAAAGAAGCGTAAGTACATTTACAGCACCAAGCACTAAACAAAGCAGTACATTTATAGCACCAAGTATGAAACAAAGCATAAAATTAACATTCAATAACAAATTAAAAAAGCAAGGAAGCTGAGAGGACTTGCACCTAGCACCAAAACTTACAAAGCACAAAACAACGAGATTAAAAATGGATTGGTAAACTAGCAAATACATCATAGCAAATCATATAATTAAGAGTTTCAGCCAAACTATTTTACAGAATTCCTTTTAATAGCAGATGAAGAGTAAACGAATGTAAATCAAACAAGAATTTAGGACCACATAATCAATCAATCAATAAATAAATAAACAAATAAAAATAGAAGTCCTACCTTCAGCAAAGCTTTACTGCAGAAAAACACTAGCAGTTGGGTACTGTTGCACAGAGTCTATAGCAAGCTCTGCACACTCTGGCCGCCGATGAGGGAGCCCATTTGGCTAGGGCTAGGGGCGGCGTGCTTCGGGCCTCTCCCACACAACCTGCAACATATACACACAGATTCTGGGGATGAGGAGCTACTGCACATGTGCGCACACTCTAGCGCGCATGTGCAGAGGTCCCGGCACTGTTTTCAATGCCGGGACCTGGCTTCGTCCCCTACTGCTTGTGCTATGCCACGCCAAAGCCTACGACGTTCCAAGAAGCAGGGAGAATACCGGGGTAAATTTTCAACGTGGTTTTTCGTCTACAAAGTCGCTGCACCTCAGGTAGGTGTGCCATTTTAACCAGAGGGGCAAACCTGGGCCCAATGGGAACAAATTTGGCCAGGAGTTGCTCCGTTTTTTTTGGAGCAGCTTGATTTTTCTGGAGTATCTTAAAAATCCCCATTCTGCACATTTAATTTGCACAGTATAAGTGAGTTAGTTAGGATTTTTTTTAGGTTTTTTTTCAAAAGGGGGCGTTACCAGGAACTTACACCTGTTTTGGCCATTTAAGCCTGTTTGGACAGTTAATGTTTGCTCCAAACTTAATTAGGCCAGCGTATGAGGCCACTTGTGGCCGCACAGAAAACTCTTGCGGAGAGTTAAGAAATCAGCGCAGGTAGCCAGAGATGGGGGTGGGGGAGGGAAGCACAGAGGATCTTGCAACGCACTAAACACCTTCACCACAACATTAAAGAAGCATAAAAACCATCAATAATAAATTAAAAATAAATAAGTAAAAAATAAAACTTAAGTCCTACCTTCCTAACTCGACTTGATTTCTCTCCGAGGGACTTGACTTCTCGCCGAGGGACTGGACTTCTCTCTGAAGGACTGGACTTCTCTGAGGGACTAGACTTCTCTCCGAGGGACTGGACTTCTATCCGAGGGACTGGACTTCTCCGAGGGGCTGGACTTCTCTCCAGGAAAAACGTAATCAGTTTTGGGTCTTAACGATTTGAAATGTGCCCACACAAAATGCAACATTCTCTCCACACTACTGCCTGCTGGCCCAATTTTATCGGGAGATGCTGTTGAAGATTATCGAGTCGTCCCTTCGGCCAGGGATAGGGGCGGTGAGCATCAGGTCTGTCTCACAGCCTGCAGGACGTGCTGGAAGGGTGAGGAGCTACTGTGCATGCGCACAGACTCCACTGCGTATGCGCACAGCTGACGGCACTGTTTTCAGAGCAGGGCTGTAGCTCCGGCCTCCACGAGAAATGGCGCGCCAGGACCCAGGACACACAGTAAAGCTACAAGAATCGTTAGTAGGTTTTTTGGTGCTGTTTTGAGTGCACAAAGTTGTCACATCTCGGTCGAGTGCACCAGAAAAAGGGGTTGGGGAAATTTGGGCCCAATTGTTCTAGGCCAGTTTTTTTAAAACGTCATAGATTCCCTCATGTCTGCGCCAGTTTTTTCAATTTTTTGCAGTTTGGCTAAAATGTTTTCCTCCTAGGTCGGCGTATCTGGCCACTCCCGAAAAACCTTCTGGGCACTTAAGAAAACCAATGCACATTTACAAATCGGCGCTGAAAGACGCCATTGTTTTTAAATCGAAGATTTTGGAGGGAGTTAAGAACACTGTCAAAATCAATAATAAAGTTCATCTTTTTTTTAACCTATCAACGTAAAAGTATAAATTTGTGGGATTTCAGAAGTTTTCTCATTTTTTTTTACTCACTCACACGCCACCACCAAATGTCTTAAAGCAGGGCTGGAGGATCGTAGATTTGGCTGACAGAATCGGCCCTGTGCCCGGACACAATGGCTCAGGGCTTGGCTACAAAACGAGCTGTAGTGATGGGAGGGGTGAGGACGAGAGAGAGAGAGAGCGAGGTGCCAACTAGAAGACTTCAAGGCCCGGAGAGCGAGGTGCCTTCTGCACTAAAGCCTGCAGTGAATGTGCGGGGGGGCGGTGGGGGGGGGAGCGGGGGGAGAGGGAGAGAGAGATGGGATGAAGTCACAAGACTGCAATTAGTTAAGTGGGGGAGAGAGGTGAAGTCACAAGACCTTTGGGTATGGTCTAGCCATACAGACTTTGGGGAGAGAGAGAATTGCGAACCTGTCCTGCCTGTCTGCTTTCCTGCCATTTTACGCTTCTTCCAAAGGTTAAATTTAAGTATAGGGGCAATACTGACAATGCCATACCTTGTGCAAGCCTTTTGCATCATGGTGCTACGTAGGAGACAATTGATTCGACTTCAGCGCATCAGGAACATTAGAGCCCGTAGGGTGCTGGGCAGGAGGCCTTACCCACCTCGGGTATATTGAGACAGATGTTTGTGATGTATGTAGCACACAAATCACTGACTCCACACAGTCTGGTGTTGTAGTAACTGTTGTGACCTTAGTCCTTTATTGTGTAACTCCAGAATGCTTCTCAGGTGTGGTGGGCAGCCTTTTATACTCTGGCTTGCAGATATTTCCAGGTCTCCCACCACAGCGCCCTCTGTGGCGCCCCATTGTAACCATACATTTAATGTACATGGACAATACATAACATCTCACTCCCCCCCCCCCAATTCCGAAAGCCATTGCCGGTAACCTCGGCCTTGTTCGTCCTGGTTGATTTGTGAGTGTGAGTCAATGCCCATCCACTTCCCTCTTCTCCCCCATGTAGAGATTATGTTTGTGATCCGGTGCAAGCATGTGGTATTTACATGGGTGATGAAGTACACAAGCATAACCTCCAACAGAAAGCAGGTATACATAAACAGTGCATTTGTATGGTACATATAGATGCATTGAAGAATTACAACAAAAGGTTGCAGGTACACTGAACAGTTATTTAATCCCAGCTCCACTGGGTGAGGAACGGTGGCCGCATACAGCCCCTTTTTGCTTGAGGTAATGGGCTGCGCTGAGACAGGGTATCGCAACTAGTGCGTTGCCTCTGTTCTCAGAAAATAGACGCCTTAGCGGCTCATCTGCCGCCGCTGCACCATAGCATGAATCATATAAAATTGGCAATCGCATTCGTCCATTAGCCATGTTAGTCACAGATCCATTAACCTTTTTACTTATACCTCGTGGTATTAACTCTTTTCGTAAATCACCCATCATTTTACACACAGTAATCATTTCAGCATCAAAATATTAACTCCTGTCTTAAATCACATCATCATACAAATCATATTACTCATTTAGACTCGCTCTTGCCTTACAAAAGTTTCTTTGTGGGGACCGCCAATGGTGTAAGGCCTTTTTAAGACTCCCGGGTACATTTCCATTTTAAGACGCCATCTTGTTGTTCCCATGAGGCTTCCACTGGGTGCTGCAATTTTAGTTGCTCTGCTTGCCTTTCTCTGCAGATTTCTGCTGCCACGAGGCTCGCCATCATCTTGAGCTCGCTGTGCCCCTTTACATTGAAACAACTCCACCAACAGTTGCAGCCGATTACAGAAAAGAAGGTTCCAAGCCAAAAGAGACGTAGCGTGCCTGAAGAAATGGTACAGAAAAGGCGTAGGTTAAACACTCATTTTGTTGAGGAGGAGTTTCCTGCAATTACTGAACCAATTGAGGATGTGAGTGGCTTGACTGCACTGCTGAGCGAGTTTGAGAAGAACAATTGTGCTGAAAACGAAACCGCGGGATGCTTGGGGGTCCTTGATCACTCGCACCTTGGAGATCTGCCCGTACCTGGAGAACACTTCTTCCAGGGCCTGCTCGTCTGTGTCGAGATTTAGACCGCCGATGAACAGCTTTCCTTCTCCAGACCCTTTTGCGAGGTTGGTTTCCCTGCTGAACTCTAGCCTGCTGCTGCCTACCAGTTCGCTCTCGACTCTCTCTCGGGATCCACCACACTTTGACCGCATCCGGGAGCCACAATGTACCGGCCCCTGCACCGCCGCATCCTCCGGAGCCGGCCTCTGCCTGCGGGCCGACGGTGCCTGCTGGAGCAGCCCATTGAAGCCCTTCTTTCTCCTCCAGCTCAGTCGGCACTGCTCTTTGGGAACACGGGAGACAGCGGTCTGTGGAGGAATGAAGTCTTCCCAGCTCCCACGGACCTTCCCCATCCACTTCCTGCTGAGTAGCGTCAGCCCATCACCTGCAATGATCCACAAAGGTAAACTGTGCATCTCGCTCCCGTGAGATACCTGCACATCCGCTCTGCCAAGAACAGGTATCAGTTCCTTGATGTAGGTGCGCAGCTTCGCCGTGACCGGGACCAGCTTGGATCGTGCAGCTGGGTTGATCGACAGTTTATCAAAAGTTTCCTGACTCATCAGTGACTGATCCGATCCAGTGTCCACTATCATATTCACTGGGACTCCGTTAGTCTTGACTTCCAAAACCACTGGGGCCGAATCGTTGGTACAAGTATGCAGTCCAAACGCCTCATCTTCTTCTGCCTGCTCCGTGCTAGATGGTGGATCATCTACCATCTTCTCAGCCACACGGTGAGTCAGATTTCTTTTGCACATACGCTGAAGGTGGCCTTTTGTGTGGCAGGTATTGCACGTATACTCTGCAAACCTGCACCGGTGAGCCCCATGGCTTCCTCCGCAGCACCAGCATGATGCTACTCGATTAGCCCCCCTTGGTGGACTCTGAGTTGCAGGACCCCGAGGTCCATGCTCTCTGCCCTGGGCAGAGCCACATTCTGCAGTTTTGTCCGTGACAGGCGCTGTCCTGTGGACAATCCCTGCCGGGTTCGAAACTGTGTGGGGGATCATATGCCTGGTGCTGCAAGCCGAGGTCATAAATGCCCGGCTGATGTTGATGGCTTGCTTCAGGGTGACTGTAGGTTCAGTGGATAGCAGCTTGTGAAGGAGACCTTCATGGCCAATCCCCATAACAAAAACGTCTCGCAATGCCTCGTCAATGTGTGCGCCAAAATCACATGGCACTGCGAGTCTCCTGAGGTCCGTAGCATATTTGATGACATCCTGGCCCTCAGGTCTGCAGTGGTGGTAGAATTTTTGCCTGGCCGTGAGGATGCTCTCCTTCGGTTTCAGTTGGTCACGAATTAGTTCAATCAGCTCTTCATATGACTTGTCCTTGGCGCTCGCGGGTGCCAGCAAATCCCTGACGAGACAGTAAACCTCATCGGCACAACTGGACAGCAATATCACCTTATACTTCTCTCTCAGTGCATCCGTGTCCTCCGTCAGATCGTTTGCTATAAAGTAGTACTCGAGTCTTTCCGTAAAGGCCTCCCAATCATTACCCACTGTAAAATCCTTTAGCGAGCCCAGAGTAGCCATGGTTGCGTGAAGCTCGTCCGTGTCCTCGTCGCCAATGTGATGTATGTAGCACTCAAATCACTGACTCCACACAGTCTGGTGTTGTAGTGACCTTAGTCCTTTATTGTGTAACTCCAGAGTGCTTCTCAGGTGTGGTGGCCAGCCTTTTATACTCTGTCTTGCAGGTACTTCCAGGTCTCCCACCACAGCGCCCTCTGTGGCGCCCCATTGAACCATACATTTAATGTACATGGACAATACATAACAATGTTTGTACCTCCACCTGAGTGATGCAGACTGCGTCAGAAGGCTGCGTTTCTGCAAGGAAGTTGTAAGTGAGATCTGTAAGTTGGTCAAAGCAGACCTACAACCTAGAAGCATCAGGAGGACTGCTTTGTCCATAGAAGTGAAGATTACAGCTGCACTTTCATTCTATGCCTCCGGACCATTTCAAGCTACAAATGGGGATGTGTGCCCCATCTCTCAACATGCAACATATGTCTCCATTCACCAGGTGATAGTTGCACTGTATGCGCGTAGAAATGCCAGCATAAAGTTCCCCATGACTGCCCAAGCAATCCATGACAGGACTATGGACTTCTCCAGAAATGCTGGCTTCCTCAAGATACAGGGCATTGGTTGTACCCACATCACTTTGCGAACATCCTTGGAGGAACAGAAAAGGCATCCGCTCCATTAATGTGCAGCTCGTGTGTGACGACATGCATCATATCATGTCAGTCGATGCAAGATACCCTGGGAGCATCCGTGATGTGTTCATCCTACGCGACCGCATTATATCTGCCATATTTCGGCAGCAGCAGCCAGAAGGGCAGAGCTGGCGACTGGGAGACAAAGGGTACGGCTTCACCACCTGGCTCATGACGCCCCTACGCGTAACCCGGACGGAAGCTGACCGTAAATGCAACATGTCGCACATTGCGACGTGCAGCATCATAGAGAGGACCATTGGCATCTTGAAACAGCGTTTCCGATGCCTGGACCATTCCGGAGGCTACTTGCTGCACTCCCCTGAGATTGTCGGTCAGTTCACTTAGCCATCATGAGGCAGCAGCATCTGGTAGTGGAAGAACTGCGGTGAGAGTGACTGATGATAATGATGTGGAAGATATAGATGATGAGCAGGAAGAAGAGGAGGACGACGAGGATGAGGAACCCATGCAAGTGCCTTAGGCTGGAGGAGGGTGGGCTGTCATGCCCCTTTAATGATTGCTCGAGCCTTTCGCCAGCAGCTCATCCGCGAATGCTTTACTGATGCCTGAGGGCTCAGTGACAACTATTCCACATTGACATGTTTACTGTTTGGAGCTGTTCCGTAATGTTGTGTTGTGTTAATGGAACATGATTCAGTTTTAATGTAAAATATAATTTATTCAAAGGTTTACAATGTACTTAACTTAACTTTAATAACATTACTCTTGTATCAAACTTTACTTTAAAATCACTTATAAACTTGTAAATTTACATAACTTACAAAAAATGTTACATTTGAGAACAGTGACAACAATAATAACATCAACAACAGCAGCAGCAAAAAAGTTTACACCTATCTCTCCTCCCCCTTATTCTAAGACCGCTCGCTGCGCTCGGTCTTGGACCCTCCACCACCCCTGCCTGCAGGCGGTGGCACAGTGTTTCTGGGCTTGGTACCAAACTTATTCTTTCTAACATCTCAGGTACTGCGCACCTCTTGAGGGTGGGGGGTGTCAGCGTCAGGTGGCAAATTGGACCACCCAGGCAGCAAGTTGGAGGGTCCGGCTTTGTGATCTTGAGAGGCTGGTGTGGGGATTGGTGTGGGAGTGACAGTTGATTCTGTCAATGGATGCGGGATCTGGGCATGTCCCCTTATTGCAGCAGCTAACTCCAACATGCCGTCCCTCATGCACCCTGACAGTGCCTCAACTGCTGGCAACATTCCCTCCCTCATTTTGTGCAAAACTGTCTGAACTACCTGCAACATTCCTTCCCTCATAGTCAGTGATGTGGTTTGCACTACCTCTGATATTCCCTCCCTCATGGCCACTATTCCCTCACTGATGGTCCCCGATATCATTCCCATTTCTCATGTCATTGCTGTTACTTCTCCTGACAATCCCACTACCTCATCACTCACCCCACTGATGGCGTCCAGGATTGATCGGCAATGTCATTGCTCTCCGCATTCAATGACATCATCTGAACCACATCTGTTAGATCCTGCTCTCCTGGAGAGCACAGTCGAGCTCTCCTTCCCCACCTCCTCACAGGTATGCCTCGCTGCACCCCAGCACTGGGACCTGCAACCTCAGAAGGTGGGGCCCTGGGTGTGCCTTGCTACACCACACCACTGGGATCTGCAACCACGGAAGTTGTGAAACCATGTAATGTCCCACCAACACTCAAACTACTACACATGGAAGGGGCTGTCACCTCCATGAGCAGCACCTCCTCCAAAGTCAGTACAACAGTGGGAGTTTCATCCAGCTTCATCCCCTCCCTCTCGTCCCCATGTTGGTCTGGAGGGTTGCATTGGAAGATGTCCTCCTCTTCAAGCTTGTCCATGTCTGAATAATCTTCTGCATCGTCAGGGTTGGCTTCAAGTTCTGCAAAATATAACAGAACAGTCAAATGGTTAGCAGCAGAGTACGGGGCAGGTTGGATGGCATGAGTAGGCTCACACATCGCAGGCCAGGCAGCAGGCTGATTTGAAGGCAGAATGAATTTGCAAGACTTACCCTCTCCCTTGAGTGTGGGCCCAGCTTGTGCAGTGGTGGTTGCTTTTTTCCAAGCAGGACCCATCAAAGTAGCGACCCTCTCTTCCAGTGGTGTCAGTAGGTGCAGATTTGCCGGGCCTCCTCCTGTTTGAGTTCTTTCCCTTTTATTTTGTGCCACCTTCCTCTGCAAATGTATGAAAACTTAACTTTTTAAAGAGACTGTCTTTCTGCTGGGTGGGACATACAGATGGTCACATTTACAAGTGCAATTGCATTGAATAAATGAAAATATTACTTACACAAACCACTTGACCAAAGTCCTGCCACTTCTTTTTACACTGGCCTCCAGATCTCGTGGTGGTCACCATTGCACAGTAATCTTCTGCAACTTGGTTCCAGCAATTCTTCATTTCTTTGGGTGGAACTGTTATGTGACCTCTTTTGGTGTCCAGCTCCTGCCATCTGTTCTCAATCATAGTAACTAGTGCCTCCACTTCTTCCTGTAAGAAATTCTTGGTCCTTGCATCGCGTTGTATCTTGTATTGCTACAGCTGCGATTTTTCCAATGCTCTCACACAGCACTCCTTTGCACACACACAATTGGCTCTTTAAAAATGGCCGATTTCCAAATCCGAGCTGTACTGAGCATGCACATCCATTGCAACGACGTCAAAAACGTGACTTTTTTTGTGCATGTGCAGAAGGTGGGGCATCGTTTTTTGGCACTGACAGCAGGCTCCACTCTCCCGAGGCGTCTGGACACGCTGCATGGTGCCAAATTCGGATTATACATCGTGGAAACTTTGGCAAATTATTTCTAGCACATTTCTGCCTGAGAAAAATGGGTGGAACTCTGGCAATACGCCAAAAAATGGGCTTGGTTAAAATTGAGCCCACTATAAGTAATCTCATCACATCCTTTCCCAGTGGGAGGTAAGTTAGCCGCTATGAGCACTGAATATTTATTGCTCTTTTTAATGAGCCCCATGAATTGCTGTTCTCTTCTGACTCTGGGTTCAATGGGGAGTTTCAGGAAGCCCAGAAAACCCATGCATGTGCTATTAAATTTATTTCGGATTACATAGGTCATGTTGGACAGAAACAGGCCATTCGGCTCAACTAGTCCATGCCGGCATTTATGCTCCACTCGAGCCTCCTCCCGTCTTTCCTCATCTAAATCTATCAGCATACCCCTCGATTCCCTTCTCCCTCATATGCTTGTCTAGCCTCATTTTAAATGTCTCCATACTATTTGTTTCAACCACTCCCTGTGGTAGCGAGTTCCACATTCTCACTACTCTTTGGGTAAAGAATTTAATTGCCAGTTAAAATATTAAGTATTTAAATTTAAATATTCAAATCACTACCTCATCTCTCTGGAGGGAGTTACGCAAGGTTAAACCTGGAAGTAGGCGCATTGGAGAGAGCTGACATTTTCGACGAATTGAACTGTCCCCTCCCGCACCTTAACCCATACGCTGCTCAATGTTAAAATTTCCCCCCATGTCAGATTCGAGTAGACTATAAATCCAATCATTATTCAAATCTAAAGCAAAATCTAATGGGGGGAAATCAGTTTTGAATGGTATATTACTAAATCCTCTTAATTTTTAATGTTTAAAAATGGAATAAAAAATATTTTTTATAATGTCCAATCTTACATTCGTAGTGTTAGTGAGTTCATGCATGACCTCATATATGCCAGCTATTTGGGGAATTAATTATGAGTTTTCCCTTGGCTGCTTTTAGCCAGTCTGGCTGTATTAATACCAAATTAATCATCAATTTGTTAATAAATCGGGTTATGTTTTGAAAACATATGCAGTCTTGATGCTATCTCTTAATTATATCCAATCTTTGTGGGTTTTTGTCTCCAGTAGTTTATTTTCATCATTTCAAATAAGTAGGCCACCTCACTGATTTAATTAAATAACGTTTCATTTTGAAATACTATTTTTTGGATGCGTGAGATGCACAATGACACAATTCCAGTTGCCATCTCTGATCATGCCGGAGCGGATTGGGCGCTGGGAAATTAGAAAATCAGGACAGGATCTGTTCTACGGAGCGGGTAAATTTAAAGTAGGACTTGGGATCTCTCGCTGAAATGAGATGCAAGCAGTATTAGACCCAATTAGACCTAATTTTCTCACCCACATAATTCCAAGCTACATATTGTGCAAAATATGCAGTATGTACACCAACAAAAGCTTATCTGCAATTTTGTCAAACAGAACGATTAAAAATGGAACTGAGTTTGTGGGAGAGGAATTGGCCCTTGCATGAAGAGTGAACCATTTTAAATCAAATGCCATCACTTTCAGAACTTGTGATATTGTCTGTTGCTCTTAAGTAAACTGTGTATAAATGCAAAACACACAAAGGGTATGAAGCAGAAATACGTGGGTAGATGGTGCGAATTTGTGATCCCAGTGGGGAGCTGTGCATGCCAGGAATTTTTACTGCGAGGTCAGGCAGGTCAGCTTGCGCTGTAGTATTTTACACCCATTTAATTTAATCTTGTGGGGCCTGCTGATCCTTCCCACCCCTTCGTCACTCAGAATTCCTGAGTGAAAATTCAAAAATTGCCATTTTAAAACAGAAGGGTAAATTTCTGGATTTGCATGTTTCCTTATCCACCAGCAGCTGATGATTTAACTCATTTTAATATACCAAGCCTCACTTGTATTTCTGGTTGGTCTGTGAGTCAATTAATGCTTTGCCAAGTAGGCTGACTTATTTTGGAATTGTAGATTGTTCCCAAGGTCGGATGGCTGCAGAGAATAATGCAAATCCTATCACTAGTAAACTCTTGTATTCTCCTAAATTGAACCTACGGTGTCAATGGTATGGGTAAATTACAACCCATAGCTTATGCCTCCAGGTCACTTTCACGGGCGGAGCGCGGGTACGGAATGGTAGAGAAGGAGGCGCTCGCGTGCGTGTACGGTGTCAAAAAGATGCACCAATATCTTTTCAGGGCCAAGTTCGCATTAGAAACCAACCACAAGTCCCTCACGTCCCTCCTATCCGAGAGCAAGGCAATAAACGCCAACGCCTCGGCGCGAATTCAATGGTGGGCACTCATGCTGGCATCCTACAACTATACCATAAGGCACAGACCAGGCACAGACAACTGTGCCGACGCGCTCAGCAAGCTACCCCTGGCGACCATGGAAGGATCTGACGAACAGGACTGTGAGATAGTCATGGCAATCAATGCCATTGAGTCCACAGGTTTGCCCATGACGGCTTGCCAAATCAGAGCCTGGACGGCCAGCGTCCCCACGTTATCCTTAGTAAAAAAATGTGTCCTAACCGGTGACTGGGCAGAGGCTCGCGATGCCTGCCCCGAGGAATTCAAACCTTTTCACAGGCGCATGCATGAGCTATCACTACAAGCGGACTGCCTGATGTGGGGCAGCCGAGTAGTCATGCCTCTGCGAGGCAGAGAGGCATTTGTCCGGGAGCTCCCGGGGATCATTCTCATGAAGGCCATAGCCAGAGCCCATGTCTGGTGGCCTGGTATTGACGCGGACTTGGAGCTCTGCATCCGACGGTGCACCATTTGTGCCCAACTCAGTAATGCCCCCAGGGAGGTTCCCCTGAGCCCCTGGCCCTGGTCTAGCAAACCGTGGTCACGGGTGCACGTAGACTATGCGAGCCCATTCATGGGCAAAATGTTCCTCGTAGTTGTAGATGCATTTTCAAAGTGGATCGAATACACCATTTTAAACTCGAGCACAACCTCCACCACTGTGGAGAGCCTCGCAACCATGTTTGCAACGCATGGAATCCCTGACATATTGGTCAGTGACAATGGTCCGTGCTTCACCAGCGCAGAATTCCAAGATTTTATAATTGACCATGGCATAAGCCACGCCAAGACGGCACCGTTCAAGCCAGCCTCCAACGGCCAGGCAGAGAGAGCAGTGCAAATCATTAAACAAGGCATGCTTAAAATCCAAGGTCCCACGCTGCAGGGTTGCCTGTCGCGACTGCTGCTGGCATACAGATATAGTCCACACTCATTGACTGGGATTCCCCCCGCGCAACTGTTGATGAAAAGGACTTTAAAAACAAGGCTCTCATTAATCCTCCCAGACATGCACGAAATTGTTGAGGCAAAGGGCTGTAAGCTGACTGAGTACCATGACAAAAATTCGAGGGGGAGATGGAATGAGATAGGGGCAAAGTGTTTGTATTAAACTATGGCAGGGGTCCCAAATGGCTTGCAGGGACAGTTACTGGCAAGGAAGGAAACAGGCTACTGATAGTACAAATGGACAATGGCAAAACCTGCCGGAGGCATGTAGACCAAGTCAAAAGCAGATTTACCAACAACACTGCGGAACCAGAGGCAGACTACAATGTGGAACTCGCACCACACCTGGTGGACAGACAGAGGGAATAACCTGAGGAAAGGGCAATCCCAACAGACAGCCCAGGCGAGTCAACAACAATCACACCAATCGAAACAGACAGCCCAGACGAGATACCAGCAACCACACCCAAAGAAAAACAGACACCAAGGCAAACAACTGAACCACAACTCAGATGCTCCACGCGAGAGCATGGACCACCTGAGAGACTGAACCTATAAAGACAATAAGATCTTGGGGGAGGGTGATGTCATGTATCTTACATTATTATTTATAACTGTATCCTAACATGCTATACATGACTATAATAAGATATGACCTGTAACCACCAGCATATCTTACCACCAGGGGTGCACTTGCAAGAGACAGGTATATAAGGACAGGTCTCAGGCAAGTGCAGCATTCCAGAGCTGTGAAATAAAGGTGCAGGTCCAGAGTGACCTTGACTTCATTACATGCCTCGTGTGAATCTGTACTGAGGGGACAGGACTTTATAGGCGTGACCGCTAGTCAGGGGCAATCAGGAGAGGGAGGAAGCAAGTGAGAGTGATGGGGAGATCAGAAGAGAGTGATGGGGAGAGAGAAGAATGATTGAGAGGGAGGGAGGGAGCCAATCAGATGAGCCTAGGAAAAATCGTTTCTTTTTGATGGTGGCCTCCTTAAAGGACCACTGGTTAGGCCGCATGTGTATCACATTTTCCTGGCTGCATTCAGGGCAAAGGGGGCTTCAAACAGACGTTTTGCTTGCTATTTTCGTATGCAAAGACCCTACACCTATTTCAAGCGTAAGAGGTGGTTGCATCTTTTTCTTCCTTCACTAATATGGCGGGTGGCGTATTTTGGCACATAATGAGCATGTGAGCTTTGTCCGCCATATTAGACGCTTAAGTACCCTTTTTGCCTCTAAAATAATGAGAGAGATATCATCAAATTTCTAGGCCTTTATCTTTACAATGGGCCAGCTTCACAAATTCTGGAAGTAATGTCAGTTAATTTAATCTGCTGCTTTCGGAAATTAATTTCACTTAAGAAGCAAATGGTGCTTAGCTCAAGCTGCAATGATTGTTGAATTGTCAGTAAATTGGTCAATGTATTCGTTGAGCAATCACTGCTTTTTCATAACAGCAGGCCTTTTTGTTCTTTTCAATATCATGAATTAATCTTGTCTCAGAGAGGATCTTGAAAACAATGTTTAAAACCCCATAACATCCTGGAAATGGCTCTATTATTCTAATAAGAAGAGAGGGTTAAGGTACCATACCCTCTTCTCAGCAGGAACATTTGTTTTAAGAGGTAGTACTGTACTCTGAGCAAGGGGAGTGCACAAAGAGTAAATTTAACATGCATCTATGAGCCACAGGCCTTGCATGTACAAGCACATTGTATAATTGTGACTGTTTTGCCAATATGCTCTGGCTGCAAACAAGGCTTTGTGGACAGTGTGGGGCCTCACCAAATTTGAGCATATGTTTTTGCCGATGTTTGAGAAAGCTGCCCAGGGGGTTGAAATAGAGAAATTTAAATTAATGGCTGAAAAATTGTGGAAAGCTTGATCAAGATTTCCTGGCTTGCAAGGCTTCATGTCAGGGCAAATCACAACAATAAAATTCACTTTGCGTCTTAGAGCTTTTGGTTATGAGGATAGGCTCCTTAGAGTTCAGCATATTTACTTTGGAGAAACACAACCTTAGAGGGGATATAATGCAATCTGATGAGATAAGTAAAATTGGATAAGGATAGGATATTAGATAGGAAACCTGTAAGGTTAATGAAATCTGTAAGGTTAGATCCTAGGAAACATTTTGTTTTGTAGACAATCATTGCCCTTTGGAACACACGTCTGCAACATGTGAAAAGTACAGGGTTGCCACAATTATTTCATGGAAATTTCTGTTTCTGACAGAAAAGTACATTTCCAGTTATAGAGGCCGAAATTGCCCCTTTCTATAAGGCCCGTGGCCGCTCGAAAGCGGCAGCCACGGGTCGGTGCATAATAGCTGCCGAGTCTCCGTGGAGGGGCCGTCATTTTAAACATTGCCCAGCAGGAAATTGCCCCTTTTGAAAATTGCCCCACGGGAGTGGTGGCGCTGCCGGTCGCTGCCACTGACAGCTTTTGCTGTCGGTACCCTTTCTGAGCCGTGGCGGCACGGCAACCCTTAAATGAGAGGTGGTGCTGCCGGCGACTCCATTTTATTTTTTTTTGTCGGCTGACTGCCAGGTCGGGCCAACAAGTATGGCCGCAGGTTTGACTGGGCTGCCAACAGGCAGCTCGGCACCCTCACTTTGGTGCCAGGCTGCTGGCCGGGCTGAAACCATCCCTTATGGCCCAGCATTTGCCACCAAAGTGGCTGCAGATGTTCACAGCGGCCCTCCCATTTAACTGATGGGGAGGGATGTTGTGATGCGCCAGCACGATGACGTCATCATCACGGTGCTGATGATTTGTAGCGTCGGCCACTCTGCCCCGCACCCACTTCCGCCCCACGAGTGACGGCAACTCCGCCACTCTCGAATTCCACTCCGATGATGAGGCCACTTCCGCCCCGCTCCAAAAAAAAGCACAAAGTGCTGAATTTCTCCGGTTTGGCCGCCCCATGCATTGAAGCGGCTGGAACACATCAAAAACGGTAGGTGCGACTCGTTTCGGACAGTGGGCAATTTCGACCCCATAGAATATAATTGAGTAGTTGGTTTAGTTGTCATTCATCGTGGATAACTGTAGTCTCCTGGGGCTTGAAAGATTTGGAGCAATTTCCCAGAGTCCTTCCTGAATTGATCATAGCTTTCTCTCTCTCCCTCTGCTGTTTTTTGTTGTCTTTCCCGGGGTACAGAATTATTGAGGGGAAGGGAGAAGGGCGGTGTGTGAAGTTACATCATCCATTCAGTGGAGGAACTTGATGCCCTTGTCTCACCCTTCTTTTTAGCTGTTGCCATGTGTGGAGATGGTGAAGTGCATATGTAGTCCTTCAAGCAAGAATGTTAGAGGGAGGATTGATAAACTCCTGTCAGTAGGATGGCTTGAAAAAGAGCCAGCAAAAAGAGTTTCTGAGGGCTAAATACAGTCCACATAGCTCACATGTAATCTTCCACACCTGCTAAACCCCATGCAGCTTCTTACTGCCATGCTGATATGTGACAATAGCTTTTTCATGGGCTGTCGGTTAAATTTAATTAAAGAGATTAGATGAAACTCATCCCTCATATTAGTTGGCAGTTTTAAGTGCCTTTAAAATTAAGCCATTCCAATGGCTATATGAATACATTGACTATGAGAGTAGATCTCCAGAGACAACAGACAAACCCAAGGCAAAAAGAAAAAAATCGTCACCATTGCTTAAGAAAAGCTATGAATGCAGAAAAACTCATTAATTGATATCAGTATTCATTCAGTTCAAATACCAACACTCATACAAAGATATGGTGAAGTCTGCCATATTATTATACTCTAGTGTCTCAAATTTAATACCAATATTACAAGAGGATGATAGAGAATTTGCTGAAATGTGCTCTGTACTGTAAACGTTTGACATGCTCAGATGCGTTGTCTCCAAGTAAAATAGTATAATTTTGCTCACCGAATTCTAATTTAAAATGTATGAAATGATTAGAATAATATAGGTTTCATAAAACATTTACTTAACTGCACTGCAACTTAAGGAGAAGACAAGATTGACATCTATTGCCGATGTGCTTTCTATCAATTAAATCATTCAAAACTGGACACCAGTTGGAGTCATGCAGTGGACTGTCACTCATTAGAAGATGGCAAGTAGATTCACTATCACAGCTACATAGAAGTCAAGGTGAGTTGAAATAAGTGATTTTACAAAAGTTTTAAGTTTTATTCTGTTGGTTTTCTACTTGAAATTTAGGTTCAAATATCTATCATTTTGATAATCTGCAAATCTGAACCTGCAATAAATGTCCTCCATCACTTAGAGCTGTGGACTTTTACATCAGAAAATATATTGTCCCATTCAAAGAAGTGTATGTTACTAAACGCAGCATAAATCTTCTGAGTTCACACATCTGACACACAGCTTCCTTCAAGAAGGCATATCAGTCAAGCAGGTGTGGAAGTCAGCACACTCGATTCTCAGCACTCCTGTTTATATAGTTACTAAAATAAATAACTGAAAATAACACTGAGTCACTGAATTCCTTCAAGTGATAGCAGGACCTGTTTCTGGCTAGGATGGCGACCACCTCGTACAAGAGGTAGATACTCAGGGTCAGAGTGATCTCCTGGACTAGTTTTGATTGCCTAAAGGGGATCAGAGAGGACTTTTCCAGGCACTCCCCCCAATTGACGGGTTTTATCTAGCTGTTCACCTCTCCCAGGAGCGCGTGTATGCATTGTGATGCACAAGGCATCTCAACTGTAGGTGACAGACCGGTTGGACCAGTAGGTCCTTTCCTGTCCTTCATTTTTTCTACATTCATAAAATCGCGAATCGAGCGAGACTGATCTACAATCTTGTCAAGCGAGACTCCATGCTGGAACCACTAATTCATAAGTTATCCCTGAAGAAATATCCTGACTTACGCTGAAAAGGCATTTCGCATGTGATGTTTAAGACTGCTATTTAATACTAAACATGAGCAAGAGGAACTATGTACCAAAATTCCATTTTCCTCACAATACTTCCACCAGATACAGAAGTTTCTCTTGAGTGCTGCTGATGCTCATTTCTGAGAACGAAGTCTGTCTTGTAATCTTGTAATTCCATAGGCCATGCTAATGTGGGTGCACCTCATCATGCTCACATAGTGCCACACTCCATCGCAATGTGCACTTTTCTCATCTGTTGAGTTACGATGAGGAGGGTCATTTACTGAGTCTGCACCTCGAACAGCTTCAATGTCTGGGTGCATGTCAGATTGGGTAGGGGGGGGGATGAAGGAAAAGGAGTTCAAGGGGTATGGAAACAAGATGGGTAAATGTGATTGGATCTATTCGTTCTTGAGGCGTGTAAACAGCAACATAGACTGGTTGGGTTAAATGGCCTCCTTCTGTGTTGTAACTTCTATGTATTTCTATGTTTCAGCTGTGTATTTTCCACCATTTACTGGTCAGAAAACCAAGGGATCGAATTTCCAATTAAAACTGCCTGTGATTGAGGCCGTCCTTCAAGCACGTGGACACATAAAATTACCTATTTGTTGTACAATTTGCTGTAACTTTTGCAAAGAGCTAATAATGCTTAGACAATCTTTCTCAGTTGCTGACAATGTCATTTTTCAAGGTAGTAGCTTATGGCTCAGGTAGAAGACTGGGTTTTCCTGTCTGCGGTGATTCGCTTGACTCAGCACTTCATTAATGTGCTCATTCAATGAGTCCATATAGGCGGTAAATATTCAGTTATAATCTATACGGCCCAGCACTGAGCATGCACACAGGGTATCTTTAAGATTAATAGATGCATTTTCCACATCAAGGGACCACAATACTTTGTTTGGTTGAACCTTTTGAGTCATATCGTTAAGGGTATGGCTAAACGGGAGTGAACCTGTGATAACAACTGCCAACATCAACAAAAACTTGCATTTATATATCGCCTTTAACGTAGTAAAATGTTCCAAGGCACTTTACAGGAGCATTATCAAACAAATTTTGACTTTGAGCCACATAAGGAGATATTAGGACAATAACTAAATGCTTGATCAAAGAGATAGATTTTAAGGACTGTCTTCAAGGAGGAGAGAGAGGTAGAGAAGCAGAGTGGTTTGGGAAGGAAATTCCACAGCGTAGAGCCTAGGCAGCTGCAGGCACAGGTGGGGATGTGGAAATTTGCAAGAGGCCAGAATTAGAGTGCAGAGATTTCAGAGGATGGTTGGGTTGGAGGAGGTTACAAAGATAACAGTGAAACTCAAGGAATGCCAACATAGGGCGGACTCATTGCACATTGATGTCCACCTTTGACTGCTGTTTCCTCCTGCACCACACGGTGTTCTAACTCTAACAGTTAAGTCATGACAAAGTTATATTGGTCACCTTTGACAATTAACCCTGCTTCCCTTAACTGGATTAGTATATTAATGTTGTATACAAGATGCTCATTCAACATCTGATTAAAGATAACAATATTGTACAAATATTATATAGAATTACATAGAATTGTATAGAATGTACCACACAGAAACAGGCCATTTGGCCCAATTGGTCTGTACTGGTGTTTATGCTGTGCACGAGCCTCTGCACCTTCCAACCCAATCAGGATAACCTTCTATTTTTTTCTCCCTCATGTGTTTATCTAGCTTCCCCTTTAATACATCAATGCTATTCATCTCAACGATTCCATGTGGCAGCAGGTTTCATATTCTAAACACTCTCTGGGCAATGAGGTTTCCACTGAATTCTCGACTGGATTTATTAGTGATTTATATTTATGGCCCGTAGCTTTGGTCTCCCTCTCCAGTGGAAATATCTTCTCTATGTCTATTCTATCAAACTCTTTCATAATTTTAAAGACATAAAATGGGCATTTAAAACAATGGCAGGGTACTTTTAAGAACTCCCTATTCAATGGACATTAATGTTGTTTTGCTATAACACTCACTTTAAATGGGCACTGGGGGAGGACACACCTGCAATGCAGAAAATCAAGGGATGCCTCCACGGTGCCCTCATTAACATGAAATATGAATGTCAAAGGATGCAAAAACACACTCTACATGCAGGAAATCAGGAGGAGTCTGTATTGCGGTGTATAAATGAGTGGGCAGCCTGTGAGTCTGGTAAAACCCAATTTCCCAGTCCCTGCTCATGCGATTACAACCAGCAGGTCCACTTCTGCCAAGCAGAATTGGTGCCTCATCAAATAAAATGGCCCCAATCGCCAGGTTAAACCCATGATCGTACTTCATTGCATATTTTAATACTGACAGCATGTCTTTCCAGGGTACATTACAGTCTATTTACATTTTAACAAGACAACCAGTACAACACCCTATTGTAACATGTAGGTGTTTTTATTAAAATCTAACACTTCTTCATTGACATCATCGCATTTCTCATTGCAAACTGAGCTTGTTAGGCCACTCTGATGCCATTATTTTGATCATGACACTCAACACTGAAAGTTCACCTTCACAAATGAGGCCTAATTTGTACAGAAATGCATGTGGATCAGATTAGAGCATCGATATTCATGCGAGCTCTGCTCCTTTTATCATAAAGGCAAGCTCATACAAGTTGTCGAAGTACTTGTGGGAAGTTTAATGGAAAACATAATTAAAACATTCAGAAAGCGTGAGCTCAATGTTCAAGGATTTTCCATTTGCATTCTCTGTCTGGGACCTTCTACTTTATTCCAATGTGTAGACAAAGCTTCACATGTACCTACGGGTGAGATTGTGACATGCTGATGTGTATACCTAACTGAAGTCCGTAGCAGTCTTAAATATTGTCTTCCTGCAGGTGTGCTGAAATCATGTATTTCACCTGAAAAGGAAGGCAGGGGGGGAAATTGCCCATCAGAAAAAGGCCCGTTAGCCCCTCTAAGAGGCGATAACAGAGCGGAAAGGCCTTACCGACTGGGGGCAGGCGGAGGTTGCGACCCATGCGCAACTGCCCCGGGTCAGGAGCAGCGCGAGCGGGTTTCCGCTGTGCCCTGTGTTTCCACCCCATCCCGTGCTCCGACCACTTGACGGCTGCGCACCAAACCCTTACCGTCCTGCAGCAACCCCTTTTCAGCCCTGCGGGGAACATTGCCCAAAGGAGCGTGACTGCTGCCGGTCAGTTCCCCCGACAGCTTTGTGAGGTGGGAAGCTGCCAGTGGCTGGGTGGTGTGGCCACCCTTAAAGGGGAGGGCATACCGCTGTGGCCCTCATTTTATTTTAATTGTCGGCCGACTCCTGAGTGGGCCCAAAAATGGCAACCGTTGGTTCGGCCAGGCCACCAACGGGCAGCCCGGCACTCCCTCTTGGATGCCAGGCTACTAGCCCAGCCGAGCCCCTCTCTGGTGGCCAAGTGGGCTCCACGTAGGCCTCACTAGGCCTCGCAGTATCCCTCCCCTTTAAATGAAGGGGAGGGATGTTGCAACGCGTCACCTGATGTGGTTAGCGTGGTGGTGATGGCACTGCCCTGTTACAGCCCCTATACCGCTTCCAATAGTGCCCGAAAGCGCTGGGAGGGGTTTCTAGAACTGAGAGCCGAATTTCCCACCTCTTCCCTCCGACTATCTCAGAGCACTAAATTTCCGGCTAATTCGAAGTGCCCTCCCCAAATTCAGACTGAGGGTAAAGTGAAAAATGTTAAATTTCCAATTCCAACTGATTCTCCCACAATCAATTATAATGAAGGGAACTATGTTATTTAAGATCAACCCATCTTTTTCACACATAGGCGGACATAGTCAATGCTCACTAGGTTCAATTAAAATTTGTTAAAGTCAGTGTTAGTGTGTTAGTAATGGCCACAAAATGAGGTTGGTAGACTTTGCATTAACCCCGACGATTGGCCTGCAGTCACTTTCACAGAGGCTTACATCTGGGCAACTGAAGCCGACAGCTTGTACTTATCTATGCACCTGTGCCTACAGACACAGGCACAACTATCTGGGAATGATCCAGGAAAGTTGCTTTCACAGGATCCAATTCACCATGGAGACAAGAGTTGTGCCATCTACTTTCACCTTATCTGAAGACAACTCCTTTTACAGGGACAATACTGCACCATCTTAAGTAAATTCACTGGGCAGAAAATGAAATGAAGTGCAATCAGATTTAATAGTCTAAAAGTGATTATGTATGTGGCATTTTTTTTGGCTGGAGTTATTTTGCCTCTATTTTTCCTTGGTGACGGTGTATATTTGATATGTTCCATAACCTAATCATAGCTTCTTGAGCGGTAGGAGAGCCACAGTCCCTGTCACAGGTGGGACAGATAGTCAATGAGGGAAAGGGTGGGTGGGACAGGTTTGCCGCACACTCTTTCCGCTGCCTGCGCTTGATTTCTGTATGCTCTCGGCGATGAGACTCGAGGTGCTCACCACCCTCCCGGATGCACTTCCTCCACTTAGGGCTCTTTGGCCAGGGACTCCCAGGTGTCGGTGGTTGCACTTTATCAGGGAGGCTTTGAGGGTGTCCTTGTAGCGTTTTCTCTGCCCACCTTTGGCTTATTCCGAGTAGAGCGCTTGCTTTTGGAGTCTCGTGTCTGGCATGTGGACAATGTGGCCTACCCAGCGGAGCTGATCAAGTATGGTCAGTGCTTCAATGCTGGGGATGTTGGCCTGGTCGAGGGCGCTAATGTTGGTGCATCTGTCCTCCCAGGGGATTTGTAGGATCTTGCAGAGACATCGTTGGTGTTATTTCTCCAGCGACTTGAGGTGTCTACTGTACAGGGTCCATGTCTCTGAGCCATAAAGATTATTGTTTTATTGGTTGCTACATTGCAGGTTGTAGACAGGTTCTGGTGATGTCACTGTGAGCTGTTTTCCCAATGTGTTTCCAGTTTGTTGATACACAGCCATTGGATGATGAAGAGCCAACATAATGGTTGAGAAAGGTCTTGTGACAATGCAGAAAAGATGTGAAAATGTCAAAAGTGAGATAGTTGGCTGTTCATTGTCAGTGGGAGCCTTAGGTATTGAGTTGGGCTTCTGCTTTCTTGAGCTCGGTCAGGAGATAGTCTCGCATCTGTTCCTTCGGAGCCAGAATTGCCCACCGCCCGAAGCGAGGTGCACCTACAGTTTGGCCGTCCCAAAGCATGGGATGGCTAAACTGTTGAAATTCAGTAGCTCGGGTTTTTTTTTCGAGCGGACCGGAGGTTGCCTCATTATGGGGGCAGAAGTTGTGGCAGGTCGGAGTGGCCATCACTAGCAGGGCGGAATTGGTGCGGGGCAGAGTGACCGACACTGCAAGGCATCAGCGCCGCGCTGATGACATCATTGTGCTGACGCGTCACAACGTCTCGCCCCTTCAGTTAAAAGGGAGCCTGCAGCGAACTCTGCAGGCGCTTTAGTGGCAAACACTGGGCCACCAGGCAGGGCTTCAGCTGGGCCAGCGGCCTGGCACAAAAGAGGGGGTGCCAGGCTGCCTGTTAGCGGCCCGGCCGAACCCGCAGCCATAATTGTCGGCCTGATCTGGCAGTCGGCCGTCAAAAAAAATAACATGCCGGCCACGGCAGTGCCCCCTCCCATTTAAGGGTGGCCATGTCACCAAGCCACAGAGAATGTACCAACAGCAAAAGCTGTCAATTGCATGAACCGATGGCGGGACCGCTCCCACGGGGCAATTCCGGGAAGGGGTCCACGTGAGTTGGTAAGGGGTCGGCGCATGCTCACTGTTGTGGGAAAATGGGTGCAGTGGTCCCGAACACCACCCCAAAAATGAGGAAGGGCAATTTTCAAAATGGCAGCTCCTCCACAGAGACTCAGCAGCCATTACGCGCTGACCTGTGGCTACTGCTTTCAGGTGGTCAGAGGCCTTATAGAAAGGGGTAGTTTCACCCCCTTCATGTCCAGTGGCTGCTTTCTCCTGCCCACTTTCTGTCATATATTCTGCCCTTTGGAGGAGAGAGGAATTAGAGGGATTGGATGTGGCATTGCTTAGAAGGTTTTTAACCTCTTCTGTAGCAACTCTCGCCATATCCTTGCTTCTGGGCACTCCTTCAGTGTGTCCATTCATCTACAGGCAATTTTCTGATTTACTCACCATCGGGAATGGAATTTCACAATTTCAAAGTTTATCGGAGCCAAATTGCGCAGCGACCCATTTGGGGGCAGTAACAGCTGCGATGCGAGAGTTCCCGCGTCAGGCGTGGAAGTCCTGCCCCGTGACTGATATTCGGGTTACCGGCCCCGAAGCAAGTGGAGCGCAAAATATCACACTCCACTTGCCCGGTGGGGCGTGAGTGGGGTGGAACGGCACCATGAGGGGCGCAGCATTATGCGGTGGAACACGTAATGCTGCCGCGTAGACAGGACCCTCCCCTTCATTAAAGGGGAGGGCCAAGCTGCCGAGTCTGCATGTAAGAAACGGGGCCAGTCCTGGAACACTCAGGAGTGGGGTGCCATGGCAGCAGCCCGGCACACAAATGGAGTGCCAGGCTGCAAGGACCCTGCGATTAAACAAGAAGGCCGCAACCGGTAAGTCGGGCATTTTTAAAATTATGAAATCGCCACCTCCCCTTTAATTTTCGCCCGTGAGTGGCCTACAGCCCGGTATGCCCCCCTGAAGCTGTTGCTGACATCATCTGGCACAGCTTCAGGGGTCGCTACCGAATTTTCGCTCCGGGGCAAAAACGGGTGACTGCGCATAGTGATGATGTTGCCATCGCCGACACAACAGACGGGGCGTTACCGGTTGCTGCCGGCACTAAACTCCCGCTGAATTCCGCAAGTGACGTTAGCGGCGCTGCGCCCAAGCAAAAAGTCGTTGCGACCCGTTCGTGCTCCCAGGGGTGCTAAAGGGAGGCGCAATCCCGTGAATTTCTCCTCCTATGTCTCTTCAAATGTGAAAGAGTCCTAGAATCTCAAAGATGTTAATCTCCTTTGATGCACTTCTTTCATCAGCACCTTCCAAAGCTCCAGCTAAAAGTGGAAGTGCTCAGCCTCTTTGTACAGTTATAATTCCTTCTCTGACCAGCACCAGTGGCATAATCCCTTTAACGGACAGCTGCAGCCTTTAGGAGTTGCTGTCACTTTTTTTATTCGATCATGGGATGTAGGCATCACTGACAAGGCCAGCATTTATTTCCCATCCCTAATTGCCCTTGAGGTGGTGAGCTGCCTTCTTGAACCGCTGCCGTCCATGTGGTGAAGATTCTCCCACAATGCTGTTCGGGAGGGGGTTTGAAGATTTTGATCCAGCGATGATGAAGGGACAACGATATACTTCCAAGTCAGGATATAGCGATGGAGATGGTGGTGTTCCCATTCGCTTACTGCCATTGTCCTTTTAGGTGGTAGAGATTGCGTGTTTGGAAGATGCTGCCAAAAAAGTCTTGGTGAGTTGCTACAGTGCATCCTGTAAACGGTACACACGTCACCCATGGTGGTAGAGGGAGTGAATGTTTAAGGAGGTGGATGGGGTGCCAATCAAACAGGCTGCTTTGTCTTGGATGGTGTCAAGTTTCTTGAATGTTGTTGGAGCAGCATTCATCCAGGCAATTGGAGAGTATTCTATCACCCTCCTGATTTTTGCCTTGTAGATTGTGGAGAGGCTTTGGGGAGTTGGGAGGTGAGCCACTCACCACAGAATACCCAGCCTCTCACTTGCCCTTGTAGCCACAGTATTTATGTGGCTGGATCAGTTAAGTTTCTGGTTAATGGTGACCCCCACGATGTTGATGGTGGGGAATTTAACAATGATAATGCCATTGAATGTCATGGGGAAGTGGTTAGACTTTCCCTTCTTGGAGATGGTCATTGTCTGGCACTTATGTGGCACTAATATTAATTAGCACTTATCAGCCCAAGCCTGAATGTTATTCAGGTCTTGCTGCATGTGGGCACAGACTGCATCATTATCTGAGAAGTTGTGAATGGAACTGAACACTGTGCAATCATCAGTGAACATCCCCACTTCTGAACTTATGATGGTGGGAAGGTCATTGAAGAAGCAGCTGAAAATGGTTGGACCGAGGACATTGGCCGGAGGAACACCTGCAGTATTATCTTGGGACTGAGATGATTGACTTTCAATGACCACAAACATTTTACTATGTGCTATATATGACTCTAGCCAGTGGAGAGTTTACCCTGATTTCAATTGACTCCAGTTTTACTCGGGCTTCTCGAATCCACACTCGGTCAAATGCTGCTTTGATGTCAAGGAAAGTCGCTCTTTCCTCCCCTCTGGAATTCAGCTCCATTGTCCATGTTTGAATCAAGGCTGTAATGAGCTCTGGAGTCGAATGGTCCTGGCAGAACCCAAACTGAGCATCGGTGAGCAGATTCTTGGTGAGTAAGTGCCGCTTGATAAGCACTGTCGATGACACCTTCCAACATTTTACTGATGATTGAGAGTAGACTGATTGGGCGGCAATTGGCCGGATTTGATTTGTCCTGATTTTTGTGGACAGGACATACCTGGGAAATTTGGGTAGATGCCAGTGTTGTAGTTGTACTGAACAGCTTGGCAAGAGGCACGGGTAGTTCTAGGGCACAAGTCTTCAGCACTGGAGTCGGAATGTTGTCAGGGCCCATAGCCTTTGATGTATCCAGTGCCCTCAGCCGTTTCTTGATATTACCTGTTGTGAATTGAATTGGCTGAAGACTGACTTCTGTGATGTTAAGGACCTCAGGAGGAGGCCGAGATGGATCATCCACTTGGTACTTCTGGCTGAAGATGGTTGCAAACACTTCAGCCTTGTCTTTTGCACTCACTTGCTGGGCTCCACCGTCATTGAGGATGGGGATGTTCATGGAGCCTCCACCATCTATTAGTTGTTTAATTATTCACCACCATTCATGACTGGATGTGGCAGGACTGCAGAGCTTTGATCTGATCTGTTGTGGGATTGCTTAGCACTGCCTATAGCATACTGCTTCTGCTGTTTAACATGAATGTAGTGCAGTGTTGCAGCTTCCCTAGGTTGGTACCTCATTTTTTGGATATGCCTGATGCTGCTCCCTGGTATGCTCTTCTGCACTCCTCATTGAAACCATGGTTGGTCCCCTGGCTTGATGGTAATTCTAGAGTGAGGAATATGTTCGGCTATAAGGTTACAAATTGTGTTGGAATTTAATTCTGTTGCTGCTGATGATCCACAGTGCCTCTTGGATTCCCAATCTTGAGCTGCTAGCTCTGTTCTGTATCTGTGCCATTTACCACAGTGTTAGTGCCATTGCCGCCGAGTGTGAATGTCGCCAATCCTCGCAGGGCTCTTCGCCGTTTTTGTTTTCGTCGCTCGTCGCCCGATGCCGTCGGATCGAGTTGGAGCAGAATCGGAGAGGCAAGCAGCAAGGTTGGGACCTCGGAGCGAGGTCGGGTGGAGCGAGGTCAGGAGGAGCAGCGAGGTCGGGACCCAGGAGTGACATTAGGTGAAGTGAGGTTGGGAGGAACAGCAAGATCGGGACCCGAGAGCCTGGTCGGGTGGAGCAAGATCGAATGTAGCAGCGAGTCGAATGAGGTCCAGAGGAGCGAGGTCGGGGCCCAGCATCGAAGTCGAGGCCCAGGAGCAAGGTCGGGAAGAGCGGGACCAGGGGGAGGTGCAGTGAAGACGAGGCCTAGGAGTGAGGTTGAGCCCAGCAGCGACATTGGGGCCCAGCAGCGAGGTCAGCACCCAGCAACAATGTCGGGGCCCAACAGCAAGGGCGAGCCCAGCAGCGAGATTGGGCCCAGCAGTGAGGTCAGGACCCAGCTGTGAGGTCAAGGCCCATCAGTGAGGTCGAGCCCCAGGAGTTGCACTGCGTGGACCAGCAGCGAGGTCATGGCCCAGGGAAGATGCAGCATGGGCCAGCAGTGAAGTTGGGAGGCCTACACTGCGTTCTCTGAAAGCCAGGGAGAGGGGACCTGTGGGAAGGAGGAAGCGGGACAGTAGGAATATATGTGTTTGTGTGTGTGTGTGTGTGTGTGTGTTAGGCCCCTGCAGCAGATCCTGGTCACCAATCGTCTTGCCATTGGATCAAGACCTTGCTCTGTCAAGCCTGTATGATAGCTGGTGTGCAATGGCCATCTCACGTTAAAAGAATTCACGCACAGGCATCTTCCACCCTTCAAAATGAAGTTCGAGACCTGGAACTTCAGGACCTTCATGAACAACCCCAACAGCGATAGACCGGAACGTCGCACTGCTACCATTGCCCAGGAACTCAGACGATTTGATATAGACATCACTGCCTTAAGCGAGACTTGGCGGGCAGGGAAAGGCCAGCTCAAGGAACAAGGTGGTGGTTACACCTTCTTCTGGAAAGGTAAACCTGGCTTTGCCATAAAAAATGAGCTAGTTGGGCATCTTAGAGACTCCCCTTACAGGATAAACGAACGCTTCATAATCCTTCAGCTCATGCTAGCCCAGAACCAGTGCGCTACGGTCATCAGTGTGTATGCCCCAATACTGGAAGCTACAGACGAGACCAAAGAGGAATTCTGCTCCAGCCTTGAAAGATCCATGACCCGAGTCCCAACGGCTGACCAGCTGAACTTCCTTGGCGACTTTAACGCTAGAGTTGGAAATGACACAGACCTCTGGGGAGGTGTGATTGGCAGAGAGTTGTAGGAAAAACCAACTCCAACGCTACCCTCCTCCTGATGAAATGCTTAGAACATGGCCGTGTCATAACCAACATATGTTTCGTCACCTTGAATGCCTCACGGTAACAAGCAGTTGCATCTGCTAGACTACATCATCGTCCAAGCGAAGGACCGCAAGGACGTCCAAATCATTGGTGCCATGACAGGAGCTGATGACTGCTGGACTAACCACCGCTTAATCCGCTCTTTTCTTTCTATCAATGTAGCCCCAAAACAGTGGCGCCAACAGAAATGCTGCCGCAGGATAATCAACCCTGGCGCACTCAAAGACCCTGCTATACAGCCAGCGCCTCACAACCAACCTAATGACTTCCAGTGAACTGGAGACGCAGAGTGTCCACAGTGCCTGGACTGCCCTCAAGGCCTCCATAATTAGCATCTGTGAAGAGACGCTTAGTCACTCCACCAGGAAACAAAAAGACTGGTTCGGTGAGAACGACCGGGAGATCCAGGAGCTAAGAAGCCACCAACGCATGGCATTCTCAAAATGGAAACAGCATCACATCGAGAGCAAGAAAGCAGTTCTACAGACATTTGAACGCCAAGGTCCAACAAAAAACTCGCGACCTAAAGAACAGATGGTGGGTGAAAAAAGCGCAGGAGATCCAGCAACTAGCTGACAACCACGACGTGCGTTTAGCACAGTCAAGACCACCTACAGCCCAAGCATCCAAGGTCCTACCCCACTGAGGGCCAAGAATGGAGAGGTACTCATTAAGGACAGAAAGGCAGTTAGTGCCCGCTGAAAGGAGCTCTTCAAAGATCTCCTTAGCCGAGACTCTGTCTTCAAAGAGAGTGTCCTCGACTCCATCCCGCAGCGTGCTACCCGTCATCAATTCAGCGCACCCCAGCCAAGCATGAGGTTGAAAAGGCCATCCGACAACTGAAGAACAACAAGGCACTCTGGAGCAGATGGACTCTCAGCCGACGCACAAAAGCATGGCAGAGAAGTACTATTGGCGTGAATCCATGAACTAATTGCTCTTATTTGGAAGGAGGAGAGCATGATAGAGGATCTCAGGTACACTGCAATCATGACCATCTTCAAGCAAGGTGACAAGTCCAATTGCGGTAATTACAGAGAAGTTTCCCTGCTGTCTGCCACAGGGAAAGTCATTGCAAGAATCCTCCTCAATCATCTTCTCCCAGTGGCTGAAGAGCTCCTCCCAGAGTCGCAATGTGGATTCTGCCCACTAAGGGGTACAATAGACATGATCTTTACTGCGTGTCAAATTCAAGAAAAATTCAGGGAGCAGAATCAACCTCTGTACATGGCCTTCTTTGACCACACAAAGGCCTTCAACATCGTCAACTGTGAGGGATTATGGAGTGTCCTTCTCAAATTTGGCTGCCCTCAAAAATTTGTCACCATCCTCCGCCTGCTTCACGATGACATGCAAGCCGTGATCCAGACCAATGAATCCACCACAGACCCAATACATGTGCGGACCGGAGTCAAGCAAGGATGTGTCATCGCACCAACACTCAGCTCAATCTTCCTTGCTGCAATGCCCTCAGTAAGCTCCCTGCAGGAGTAGAGCTAATCTACCGAACAAACGGGAAATTGTTCAACCTCCGTCGCTTGCAGTCCAGAACCAAGGTTGTTCCAACCTCTGTCATTGAATTACAGTATGCAGACGACGCTTGCAATTTGCGTACACTCAGAGGTCAAAGAAACCATCGTCAATACCTTCACCGAATCGTACGAGAGTATGGGCCTTACATTAAACATCTGCAAGACAAAGGTTCTCTACCAACCTGCCCCCACCAAACAGTACTGCCCCCCGATTATCAAGATCCATGTTCCACTTTCCATACCTTGGGGGCCCACTGTCAACAAGGGCAGATGTCGATGACGAAGTCCAAAACAACCTTCAGTGTGCCAATATAGCCTCCACTCGCCTGAGGAAGAGAGTGCCAGGACCTCAAACCCGGCACCAAGCTCATGGTCTCAGAGCAGTGGTGATACCTGTCCTCCTATATGCTTCAGAGACATGGACTTTGTACAGCAAGCACCTCAAAGCACTGGAGAAGTACCACCAACTCAGCCTCCGCAAGATCCTGCAAATCCATGAGCAGGATGGGCGCACCAATGTCTGTATTCTCGCTCAGGCCAACATCCCCAGCACCGAAGCACCGACCACACTCAATCAGCTCTGATGGACGGGCCACATCGTCCACATGCCCGATACTAGACTCCCAAAACAAGCGCTCTACTCAGAGCTCCGATACGGCAAGCGAGTCCCAGGTGGCAGAGGAAACGCTTCAAGGACACCCTCAAAACCTCCTTGAAAAAGTGCAACATCCCCACCAACTCCTGGGAATCCCTGGCCCAAGACTGCTCAAAGTGGAGGAGAAGCATCGGGAAGACGCCGAACACCTCGAGTCTCTTCGCCGGGAACACACGGAAGCCAAGCGCAAACAGCGGAAGGACCTCACGACAACCCAAGCACCCTACCCACCTGTCCCTTCAACCACCACTTGCCTCACCTGTGACAAAGACTGTAGATCCTGCATTGGTCTCATCAGTCACCTGTGAGCTCATATTAGTGTGGAAGCAAGTCATCCTCGACTCCGAGGGACTGCCTCAGAAGAAGAGTGCTACACAAGATGGAGGGTGTCCTCAGTGAGAAGTCAGGATTTTGTCTCCACAAACCCTCCTACAAATACTGATATGGACAGATACATCTGTGTCAGGTAGATTGGTGAGGAGGAGGTCAAGTAGGTTTTCCTTCATATTGGTTCTCTGGCCACGTGCCGCAAGCCCTAATTTGTCAGCTATATCCTTCAGGATTCATTCAGCTAGGTCAGTAGTGGTGCTACTGAGCCACTCTTGGAGATGGACATTGAAGTCCCCCACCCAGAGTACATTCTGTGCTCCTGCTACCCTCAGTGCTTCTCCAAGTGGTGTTCAACATGAAGGAGTACTGATTCATCAGCTGAGGGAGGGCAGTAGATGGTAATCAGCAGGAGGTTTCCTTGCCCATGTTTGGCCTATGCACCATTTCCCACTTCCTTTTTGCAATGAGCTCCTGTAGGAAAACCAAACCTGGCCATCAGCTCACTATAATAGTTAATGAAGCCAGCCTCAGAAACTCCTGTGACGCCAGCCCCATGCGATATGGGCATAGGCTAATCTTGCGCTGCACACTCTGCCTGCTTTAGCATCCACATTGGAATATTTACCCCATAGTTTGAATCCTTGATTTCATTGGTGCTCGTGAATTTGTGGACTTCTGAGGACAATGGTTTTATTTAAATTACAATGCATATAAAGTAAATTATAAAATCATCCTGGCAAGACCCATTCATCTGCACTCATCCATCTTCACAGTTTTTAAAATATATATATACTTCTCCTTCACTACAGTCCTAATAGGTAATCTTAAATTCTCCCTTTTCAAATTATTCTCACTGAAGTTTACAACTAAAGCAATTTTTCACTTACATTAAGATAAATATTTGTACATTCATTTAGTCT
Organism: Pristiophorus japonicus; assembly: GCF_044704955.1. NCBI lineage: Eukaryota > Metazoa > Chordata > Chondrichthyes > Pristiophoridae > Pristiophorus > Pristiophorus japonicus. The sequence goes on along the minus strand of NC_091986.1, from coordinate 73,627,301 downwards.
CCATACATTTATTTTGAACATTTAATCAATTGCACACTTTCTCCTACAGTCTCAAAAGGATTTTAATATTCAGTCATCTCTGCCCTGTTATTTCTCCCACTGATTTTAACATTTCTGTCCATGTCTTCATTCCTCAGTTTCTCATTTTGTATCTTTACTTGGGTCTTAATGATGGTATTTTTCTCTTTGTCCTTAGCTTTCATGTTATGTGCTCTCCATACTGTTTCTTTAGCTTACACTGTGGCCCTTTTTATATACAGGTGCCAACGAGTGACAAATTCACTTGTGGCAAGTTTGTTGCTTAATTCCCTGTACTATTAAGTTCTTGTCATAGTTTTGTAATGTAATGATAGTGTCTGAAATATTTAATACTTTGAGAATAAAAATGCAGTAAATAGAAAAGGAATGTTTTTAAAATTGCATTTCAATGTGAGTTGATCAAGATTCACAGGGATGTACACAAATTCATATGAATAAGGCTATTTTTACACATAGTTACTTGTACACATTAGGACAAGTAAAAAATAAACTGGGGATGTTGGAAATCAAATAAAAACAAAAACTGCTGGAAACATACAGCAGGTGAGTCAACATCATGCAGAGACATGAAAGGTTATGCCAATTCCCCTTTGTCCATTTCATCAGAATTGAAAGAGACACTCCGATATGTTAACCTGTCTTTTTCTCTCAGCCGACGTTAACTATTTTGTGGTGAGTTTGTAGTATTTTCTGTTGCTCTACCGATATATTAATCTTTACCTGAAGATACCTTTACCTTGTTATCACTATCATAAGTATGACATTTGTCTTGTCTGATAGTTCTATCTTTCAATATTTTGGAGGATTAGAGTACAGAAGGATAAAAGTTTAAATAGTTCCTGGTTAGATTATTAGACTATCTGTTAGGTTTAATGAATCTGTGCTCTTGACATGGACTTTGCCTGCCTGCCAAACCTATTGGGAATTTGAGCACAGAGGTTAGCGGGCATTGCACGACGTTGTGACCATGAACACGCAGAAATGCATGGTTTTATTGATAGTAACTTCTTGGAACTTCGATTGCTGGAACTGATGCAAAATTGACCTGTTGATCCAAACAGATAACAACTTACTGTAACGAAAACACCACAAGACAGTACACAAAAGCATCAGGACAAAAATGGATGCTGAGTCAAAGAGGCCAATATTAAAAGGGGTGTGGATTTTAAGGAGGATCTTAAAGGAAGAGAGAGTGATTGAAAGCAATAGGTGTTTAGGGAGGAAATTCCAAAGCATGAGGTCTAGGTGGCTGAAGGTGCGACCACCAATGGTGGGGTGAGGGAAGAGTGGGAAGGAGTGGTGATGCACAAGAGGCCAGAATCAGAGATATAGGGAGTTCAGCAGTTGTAATGCTGCAGGTTACAAAATAGGGTGCGCTAAGCCCAGAAAGAGATTTAAACTTAAGGAGGAGAATTTTAAATGGAAGTCATTGGGGGACCAGAAGTCAATGTAGATAAGCGAGGACAGGGTTGCAGGGTGAGCGGGATTGGTTTGGGATGAGATATGGGGAGCAATTTTAGATGAGCTGAACTTACAGAGGATGGAGGGTGGCAGGAGGGCATTAATGGCGCTGTATTAATGGTGCTGTATTGAAGGGGCTGTATCACCAACTAACCCCTTTAATCAGATCATAAATACTATAAATAACATTCAATGGAGGAGGACATTTCCTCTATGTGTTAGTCGGATGAATTGTGAACATGCTCTCAATAAATGAAGAAATCTTCCTTGTCAACTCACCTGGAGGGGGCAGATTATTGCGAATTGCAAAAGAATGGAGAACTACCCTTTATATGTCAGAATGGCTTAACGGAGGATCCAGCAGGTATGTGTGACAATTATCTGAAAGGTAAACACACCATCCACAACTTGCCTCAACTGGTAGGATATGAGCAGGAAAGTATAATGATTGAAGGAACTTGTTGCAGTAAGTAATTAGATAGATTTATATAGATCTGACTGCCAATTATCTTGTATTAGTAGCAATAGACTGTTATAATTCTGGCTTTTTTACTACACATTTTCTTGTATTTATGGCTAAACAACAGCTTCCATAATGCCAGGTGGGTATCAAACCAGATATGATAAGCACTTAGAAGATCAGTTGGAATTTGGGTTGCCAACCTCTCAGGATTGTTCCGGAATCTCCAGGAGTTAAAGATTAATCTCCTACTGGTGCAGATGTGATGGGCCGAATGGCCTACTTCTGTGATGTACTATTCTATGATTCCTGTATACAGCTGCAAGCAACACAAGTGAACAATTATCATTGGGGCATTACAAAATTTAAGTTTTCTTTCAATTTCTTTGAACACTTTTGTTTATTAATTATAAAAATATTGGACATGGGGAAAAAAGATGGTTGGAGGCGGGAGGTATGTCCAGCCTAAGTTGGCAACCCTGGTTGGAACTGATGGGCATTTCACAAACTTAAGAGGAATTTATTTAACATTTTTTGTGAAAGCAGGCATTCCCATCAACACTTTCAATACAAAGTTTTCTAGGTCGAGAACGCCTAGTCAAGAGACAGTGATTATAAATCAGATATTGATGGCTGCAAATTGATACCACTAGTCTGAGGTATCAGCCAGAAAGATGTCAGTGACTGACATCTTCCTGCCATTTCTATTTTATTAACAGATTAGAATCTGAACTTAGTTTTGCTCTGTTCCTTTCCATCAGCAGATATAAATCTTTATAAATAAAGACTTGAAAGTCTTACATAATGGTGGAAGGCAGCTCATTAAATGTTGGATTTCATTTGAGCTTATGTTAATAATGCTCATTAAATAGCATTAGCCATCACTAATCTTCCATGAATGACGCCAATGAGTAATAGAGAAAAGACTCTAAAATCAGGCTACAACCTGCTTAGAAAGGGTGGAAGTAATTATCTTTTTTAAGAGGTTTAGCATCAAGGTATACTAATGACTGCAGCTCTCATATGTTTACAGTATTTTGCTGCAGACAGTTTAAGGGATCTGTTATTGGAGATACAGTCCCAACCCCTTATAATGGATGCATTGGTGTTAATGCGATTTGCCCGCTATAAGTGGTGGACGGTAAAACTATAATAGATTAGTCAAACGTATTAGCAAGTACAATCCCCACTGCTTATGAAGCCTCCTCACTGTTTTGTCATTGTCAAGTTTGGCTCAAATTTCCTATGAATCTCATTAAAATACATTACCATCATTATCATAGGCAGTCCCTCAGATCGAGGATGACTTGCTTCCACGTCAAAAAGTTCACAAGTGTTTCAATGAAGGACCTAAAATTTCAGATCCCAAACTAGATCTTGAAGGGTGGAAGATACCTGTGCATGGATTTTTTTTAACGTGTAGCGACCGTTGCACACCAGCCACCACACAGGCTTGACAGAGCCATGTCTTGGTCCAATAACAAGGATTAACCAAGATGACTGGAGACCAGCTCTGCTGCACGGACCTAGTGCGCACACATATCGCAATGTGGGTTAGTCCGTGCTGCCCCTGGGCCCTCGCCTCTTCTGGGCCCCAAACTCTCGCCTCTCCTGGGCGCCGATAACATCGCTCTACAATCTCTCACCGCTCCTTCGACCTGACCTCGCCGCTCCTGCTGTACCTGCCCATGCTCCAATCACCGACCTGGATCTTGGTGATTTCACTTTTCACTGCCATTGCTCTCCTGCTCCAGCACATGCTGCTCCCTGGAATGGTATGCCACCATGCTGCTCCTTCCACTCCCCGGCCTGCTCCGATGGTGCTCGCAGGCCGGGGGCTGCTCAGTCTGCTGGGCTAGACTGCCGCGCTGCTCCTTCTACTCCCTGGCTTGCTCCGAGCTACTTGCAGGTCGGGGGGCACTCAGCCCCATTAGAATACATCCAACTGTTAAATGAACCTAAATCAGTGCAAACAATTGGGGCCCAAGGAAAGTGCCAAGCTCACACCATATATTTCTTCTTTAAGTATGAAAATTAATGTTTCAACTCATTTAACCATCATTCATTTAATCAGGCGCAGCATGATTAAGAACCAGGGAAGCTTATCAGTGATTAATGTGACAAATACTTGTGCCATAAAATGCATTTGAAGAAGTAGGAAACACAGAGCAAGTGTCAGTGTGGATAAATAAAATAAAATGCTCATAAAACTGCAATGAAATATCATAAAAATAACTGGTGCTTGTTGCGCCTGAAAATCTGGTCATAATTTGAAGAGAACCTTTGAGCAAGTGCAATTGGAGGAATCTTGCTTGTAAGGCTCTGCAACCTGGGGGCAAGACCATTATTATGTCCGGGACGAGGGATCAATAGATGCTTGTAAAAGATTGAAGAAATTTGGGCGATTGTGCTTATGTACTTAGGTCCAAAATTCTGAGATACTTTAGGCCATGTAACTGATTTCCGCCCTGGATTTGTGTGTATCTGGGTGCAAATACGCAGAAAACTAAGGCCATTATATTTCTCACCACTGTGAAAGCTGAACCAGCTTCACTGAAACGTTGAAATTTACACATATCTCAACTCAAATCTACACAGCTCAACTCATATATTCCTACAATAATCATTGATTTGAATAATCACACAGTATGTGTTTGTTTGACAGTTGGCTTGTCACCTGCCCTCAAGACCACAGTTTGTAAGCCCATGATCAGTCATGATCTTATTGAATGGTGGTGCAGGCTCGAAAGGCCGAATGGCCTACTCCTGCACCTATTTTCTATGTTTCTATGTTAAACCTTTTGAACTGCCCTCACAACATTTGCATCAACATATCCCAGATGGTTTTCTGGGCTTACTGCAGCTCTTCCACCAAAGTTAGAGCAGACAAGTGGGAGAATCCCCATGGATATTCACCACCATGGTTTATAATTAGATGGCTTGTTGGAGCCAAATTTCCTCATGGGTCACAGTAGAAAATGTTTTTTACACCTGTTAAAAATTTTGATTTGGGTGGAGGTGCCTTCAGCTGCCAAGGCCCTAAGCTCTGGAATTCTCTCCCTAAACTTCACTACCTTTCTACTTTTCTCTCTCCTCCTTTAAAACACTCCTTAAAACCTACCACTTTGAACAAGCTTTTTTTCACCTGTCCTAATATCTTCTTATGTGGCCCAGTGTCAAATTTTGTTTGATAATTCTCCTATGAAGCATCTTGGGATGTTTCACTATGTTAAGTGCAAGCTGTTCTTGTTATTGAAGTAATATGATACTATGCAACTGAGGGGATCAGGCCTGATGTTGTACGTCCTGTTCTTTTCCTCTAGGTAACACTGGGCACAAGGAATGCCTGTGCAACCCTGTTACCCATCATTGCCAGGGGCCTTGGGGTGAAGGAGGGTGGGGGAGATAAAGTTTCAATGGTAGCAGAGCAATGGAAGATTGCATTTGGGAAGCTGGCATTTTTCAAAACCACCAGCTTTTTAATTATTTCCAGCTCTTTGCCACAGTGAATGAGTCATTCCCTCCCTCCATCACCCCTTGCCCATCTGAGGTGAGTGCCCCATCAACACCGTAAGTGGCATTGACACACACAAACACTTGCCCCAGGAAATGAGTGAGATGAGCAATGCTGGCAAGGGATAGGTGGAAGTGTCACTCCACACTAGATCCACTGTTGCGAGCACACTAATGCTGTGTGACAGCAACCAACCCAAAAACTGAACAAAAAATACTTGTCTTTGTTTAAGTTAAAGCTTAAAAACATCTGTTCCTCTCTTGCCTTTACTGTGTATAGATGAGTTCTGAAAGGACGGGTATTTATTGCAAAGTTTAATTCAGTAAAAGTTCAACATGTCTACTTTCCATTTATGGATTCACGTTTTTGTGCCTTTGGTGCAGTCAAGGATATCAACAGCAAAAAAAGATCCAAGTGTGTGTGCAGCTTATTGTGTGAAGAGCTTCGAAAAGGAAACAGAAAATCAATTACAGGATAGAAGACGGTTTAATGGGTCACACTGCCATCCTATCTAAGTGTGTGTATGCACTGGGGACAAATACTGAACTTTGAAAGCAGAGAAGATGAATTAGCAGACATGGTCCAGCAGTCAATTGTGCTCATAATATAGCTCTACGCCCACTTGTAGCCCACGTCCCTCTCACTTCAGTTCCTCAGGAGACCTGCTGCTGAATGTATCTCTGTCCTTCGATTGCCAACCCACCACTACAAAGAGAGAGAGGGAGCTAGTAGCCCTCAACAAAAAGTAAATGTGCAATACTGCATTAACTAGTTATCATGCATTTGAAGGCCGATTTTCCAATATTTGGACAGAAAACTTTTGGCGGGGGTGGTGGTGGTGGGGGCTCCCAAATTGCATTCCGAGTGGACAAGGCTCCCCACTGGAATGCGTCGCTGTAAAATTGAACCTTAGATGTCCATGAGGGAACACGGATATAGGATTAAATGTAAGAGATTACAGGCAGTGAGTAGGATTTTCACAGAGAGTATTGTGAAGCAGTGGACAGGACTTCCAGAGACAGTGGGGGTAATTTTCAACTTCACACCTGTGCAGTAGCTTGGTATAGCAGATCACCCGCCTTTCATAGAACCCACCTGATCTTTGCTTCATAGATTTCCATGGGTTCTACAAAGGCTGATCTGCTCTGTCAGGATATCATTCAGATGACAACATTGAAACTGAACTCCAGGATTGAAGTACAGACCATGTCAACATTTAAGAAAAGCTTAGATGGATGGCAGAAGAGAGTGGATAAAGGCGAAAAGAAATAAGGTATACACATGGGATTTAGACTACTGCTTGTGTGGGAGAATAAACCCAGCACAGATCGGTTGGGCCAAACAGCCTGTTTCCATGTTGTCATTTTTATGTAATCTGTAATATTTAGCAGTACTCCAGCTTCTGATTTTTCACTGGCTCTGAATTTGAGTTCTTGATGATGGCAAACAAGCGTTCACCTTCATTTTGCCTTTGAAACTGACTGCAACTTTAGGATTTAGAGAATGTGCAACCTGATGTGGAAATTCTGAAGTTTCGGTCTATCATTCACTGCTCCTCCACAGGCTGTACCCACAGAGCCGGTAATCAGTGAAATCTCTCAAATCAGGAAAATGGCGAAAACGTCGGCTCTTCAGCGGTAATTATGCTGTTAAATACCCCATTAAAATTTAGACCCTGTTGGATTAGGTGTAACTGGGATTTTAACATGTATTGACTGCTAAACAAAGGTTATTGCCCTGACAAACAAATGCTAATTTTGTGATATTTCAAATTTATCCATTTTAATAAAAATGTAAAATTTTAAGAAGTTTAAAAAAATTATTTTTAAGGAGTTTGTTTATCTTTATTGCAGGTTTTACTTTTTCCCATGTGAGAGCCCCAATCTTTGTTTTGCTTTCTATAACAATTTTAAAAAGTTAGAATTAAAGGAGCTTATCCACTTCCTGGTTCGCTGACTGAGAGAATTCGGCGTTTTGATTGGCTGATTGTGAATGGTGGACGTCACAGCAGCTCTTCATTGGGAATTCCCATTAACATCTATTGATTGCATTTATGTGCCAGAAACCCCAAAATTCTCACCACAGAGATCGCAAGAACTTTGTGCGAAACTTCCTTCAGGTTCAGTGGTGAACGGCTTTGCTTCACCACTGCTCACAATTTCCAGACCAATATGTTGAAGAATAAATGAAGGAAAGTATGGAAAGTAGTTATGGAACAATTCATGAATTTAATATAGTGTACGAGATGTGATGCGTGTGATAATATAGGTTTTTTGTAATTGAACAATGCACTGTTAATATTGCTTGCGATACTAACAGGTTATTATGTAGTTGGGACTAAGAATGCATTGTGGACTTAAATCAAAGGTTCAACCTTAGTCCCAAATTAACCTCTTTGTTAAAGTTTTTATCACATGAGCCACTGAAGGCTTTTGATGTAGCTGGAATGGTTCTAATTCCAACAGGGGTACAAGGCAGTATTCAAGCGCATCACTTGTTATGGCAGACCTTGTCAGAGTTGGCAAGGTTCCCTGATTTGAGTTTATTCCACCATGAATTTGACGTATGCACTGGGAAGGAAATCTCAAGCAGCAACAGATTTAAAGAGTTGTTGCTGTACCTTAAAAGGGCAAGAAAAATTTCAGTTGCAGGATAAATAGTAAGAATTACATCAAAAGAGTCAGCTGAGGATTGTGTAAGAGTGCAGGAAGGAGGGAGGACTGAGGGAAATGCAGCAATCTAAAAAGCCAAAAATAATATCAGTTCACGTTCAATTTTAAATAGCTAAATGCAACTTTTAAAAAGTTCGGGCTCAATTTTCCCAAGTCATTTGTGCCATGTTTTCAGGCATATTTAATTTTTTCCAAGTTTTCCCCTGAAATCTGTGCCAATATAACTGACTTAGTTACGATTTTTCTAGGTCAGTTTTTTATTACGTCATAGGGGCTGTTTTTTTCAATTCTTCACAGTTTGGCCGACATTTTTTCTTCTAGGTCGGCATATCTGGCCATTCCCTTCTGGGCACTTAAGAAAACCAGCGCACATTCACAAATAGGTGCAGAAAGACGCCATTGTTGTGAAATAGAGATTTTGGAGGGAGTCAAGAACAGTGTCAAAATCAAAAATAAAGTTCAACGTTTTTTGTATCTGTTAGCATAGAAATGTATATATATGCTGTGGGGGTAGGAGAGAGAGAGAGAGAGAGATGCCGATCTAAAGGCTTCCGCACTGAAGACTGTAATGAACGGTTGGGGGGGGGGGCGGGGAGGGAGAGAGTGAAGTGGTCAGTTATTATGGTAGAGGACACTAAAAATATCCCAACAGTTGAGAGTCAAGGGGTTATGGAGGGTAAATCATAATCAGAAGGAAGTGGTACTCAGTAAGTTAATGGGATTAAAGGCGGATAAATCCCCTTGACCTGATGGCTTGCATCCTAGGTTCTTAAGAGAAGTAGCAGCAGGGAATTTACCAAAATTCCCTAGATTCTGGGGAGGTCCCAGCAGATTGGAAAACTGCAAATATATCGCCCCTATTTAAAAAAGGAGGCAGACAAAAAGCAGGAAACTATAGACCAGTTAGCCTAACATCTGCGGTTGGGAAAATTTTGGAGTCCATTATTAGCAGGATATTTGAAAAACATAATTCAGTCAGGCATAATCAGCATGGATTTATGAAAGGGACGTCATGTTTGACAAATTTGCTGGAATTCTTTGAGGATGCAACGAGCAGGGTGGATAAAAGGGAACCAGTGGATGTGGTGCATTTGAACTTCCAGAAGGCATTTGACAAGGCGCCACATATAAGGTTATTGCACAAGATAAAAGTTCACGGGGTTGGGGGTAATATATTAGCATGGATAGAGGATTAGCTAACAGAAAACAGAGAGTAGGCATAAATGGTTCATTCTCGGTTTGGCAATCAGTAACTAGTGGGGTGCCGCAGGGATCAGTCTATATTAATGACTTGGAAGAAGAGACCAAGTGTAATGTAACCAAGTTTGCTGATGATACAAAGATAGGAGGAAAAGCAATGGGTGAGGAGGACACAAAAAATCTGCAAAAGGACATAGACAGGCTAAGTGATTGGGCTAAAATTTGGCAGATGGAGTATAATGTTGGAAAGTGTGAGGTCATGCACTTTGGCAGAAAAAAAATCAAAGATCAAGTTATTATTTAAATGGAGAAAGATTGCAATACAGCGGGACCTGGGGGTACTTGTGCATGAAATACAAAAGGTTAGTATGCAGGTACAGCAAGTGATCAGGAAGGCTCGTGGAATCTTGGCCTTTATTGCAAAAGGGATGGAGTATAAAAACAGGGAAGTCTTGCTACAGTTATACAGGGTATTGGTGAGGCTACACCTGGAATACTGCGTGCAGTTTTGGTTTCCATATTTGCGAAAGGATATACTTGCTTTGGAGGTAAATGGTTAGCAGCAGAGGAGGGGTCAGGGTGGGTGGCATGACTAGGCTCACACATTGCAGGCCAGGCAGCAGGCTGATTTGAAGGACCATGATGAATTTGTAGGACTTACCCTCTCCCTCAAGTGTGGGCCCAGCTTGTGCATTACTAATTGCTTTTTTCCAGGCAGGACCCATCAAAGCAGCGACCCTCTCTTTTAAGGGTGTCAGTAGGTGCAGATTTGCCGGGCCTCCTCCTGTTCGAGTTCTTTCACTTTTATTATGTACCACCTTCCTCTGCAAAGATATGAAAATCTAACTTTTTAAAGAGGGTGTCTTTTTGCTGGGTGGGATATACAGATGGTCACATTTACAATTGCAATTGCATTGAATAAATGAAAATATTACTTACACTAACTACTCGACCAAAGTCCTGCCACTTCTTTTTACACTGGCCTCCAGCTCTCCTGGTGGTCACCATTGCACAGTAATCTTCAGCAACTTGGTTCCAGCATTTCTTCATTTCTTTGGGTGGAACTTTTATGTGACTTCTGCTGGTGTCCAGCCCCTGCCCTCTGTTCTCAATCATAGTGACTAGTGCCTCCACTTCTTCCTGTAAGAAATTCTTGGTCCTTGCACCGCGTTACATCTTGTATTGCTGCAGCTGTGATTTTTCTAATGCTCTCACATAGCACTTAACGTTCTCACACACAGTTGGCTCTTTTAAAATGGCCAATTGCGAAATCCGAGCTGTATAGCGCATGCGCGTCTATTGCAACAACCTCAAAAACGTAACTTTTTTTTCCCACGCATGCGCAGAAGGTGCGGCTTCGTTTTTCGGCGCAGACAGCAGGCTCCACCCCCCGAGGCAACTGGACACGCTGCACGGCGCCAAATTCAAATTATACATTGGGAAAACTTTGGCAAATTATGTCCGGTGCATTTCTGGCCCAGAAAAATGGGCGTAACTCTGACTATACACCAGAAAACGGGCTTGGGAAAATTGAGCCTTTTAGGCTTGGATTCTTAACCAGTCAGAGTGGGCATAGGAACGTAGCAACAGGAGTAGGCCATTCAGCCCCTCGAGCCTGTCCCACCATTGAATGGGATCATGGCTGATCTATGATCAAACTCCATATACCGTTTGGCCCATAACCCTTAATACCTTTGGTGAACTAAAAGCTATCAATTTTCAATTTAAAATTAACAATTGATCTAGCATCACTTTTATTTCTACCACCCTTTGGAAGTGATTTTTGCAACCGGGTCGGGAGAGAGGCGGACGACTACGGGTGCATATTAGAACCCCGCTCCCAGTTGCAGCCCACTCTGTTGAAGTGACGTTAACTTGATTTGACTTGGTAACTCCGCCCTGCGAGGTTCCCGGCCAATTAAAAAGAAGCAGGACCAATGACGTCATTTGACGACATGTCATTAGCCGGTTTCTTTAAAGGGACCATGCCTACATTCATTTTGACGGTTGTGTTCTCTGAGTTCTATAGCTCTGAGGTGCTGCAAATACTGACAAGCACTGCATAAAGGTGCACAGCTGCATGAAGGCTTTCCCATGGCTCCCTCCATATGCTTATGGAGGGAGTCACAGCAAACAGGGAGTTTTTCTTCCTTTCCAATGGGTGGAAGAGACATCCCCAGGACACCAACGCAGCCTAGTTGCACATTGAACAGGAGGGCACAAGCAGGGATGTCATTCGGAGGAGCTGGCTGCAGTGGTGCAAACCTTTCAATGATCATATTAGATCTTAAAATGTTACTGCAAAGCCACACTCAACCTCATCCTACTGGAGCACTCATCACATCCCCATCACTCTGCCTTTCCTACTTCTGCAAATCCATACTCACACCAACTTATCTTGCACCTCCACTCATCCCTCTCTTTATAACTCCATTATCAAATTCCTAACTTACCAGTCACCCCTCACTTTCACCCTCATCCTAGTGCAATCATACCAACTAACAACACACAAGGGTCCACACTGAGTCTTTTAGCCAATGTTTATGTCAAGTTTCTATTAATGTATTGTCAAACATTGAAATCTGTATTTTCAACATTTTGCCTTCTTGGACAGATTTATGTTCGCATTTGGAAGTGGCTTCGTGAGTTGTAGTGAATGGTGAAACATAATGGTACCCCCCGCAAATGTGATGAGTGTGAAAGAAATGACTTGCGTATGATGAGGATGCTTTATGGTGTTGGTGTGGGGTGGTGCATCATATGGCAGCCAGGTTGTATAGCCTCAAGTGAAGTAAATCAGGCCATGGTGAGGCCATCCCTGGCCTCCCAGGCGGCAATGTGGTCATGCCCTGTTTCCTGTCCAGCATCAGGTGATTGTGGTGAAGGTTGGAGTTGCGGCTGATTGTGGTGGGATTCTGATGATCAACGTGAGATAGTTTCAAGGGCACTGATGCTGATGGAATAGATGACAGATGAAGTTGAGATGACAGAAGCGATCTGTCAGTGGTGAGGTAGGTTGTTCTAAGGAGGTGACAGTGAATAGAGAGTTTACTCCAAACACTTGCAACCTGCATAAAGCTGAAAAGTCTCTTCCAAATACAAGAAGCGCCAGCTTCTAACATTCAGAAGTAAACAGCTTTGAAATGGTAGCTTTTTACCAGTTTTGCAGCTGTGATCTATTCAAAGCAATGGAGAGTTATTGAAAACTCAACATACTTACCTGACGTGATCCCCGAGCCACAGGAACCCGTGAAAAAGTTGAAAAAGTGGTTAGTAGCTGGGAAAATGCTGCTTAAATAAGCTCCAAGGCCATTATAGCCTTCCTAAGGTGTGGTGCCCAGAATTGATCACAGTACTCGAGGTGTGGTCTAACCAGGGCTTTGTATAGCTGCAGCATAACGTCTGCCCCCTTGTACTCTAGTCCTCTAGATATTAAAGGCCAGCATTCCGTTGGACTTTTTGATTATTTTATGTCCTTGTTTGCGACATTTTAATTATCTGTGTACCTGAACCCCACGTCTCTTCAGACATCCACTAATGGTGGTCGCAGGTTTTGTACCACATTTCTAATGTGTTCCTGCCTGACGTCATTTTAACTAGGCACATTTCAGGCATCAGAGAGTCACCCCTAAGCTCTTGCCTAATGGCTGTGATATCACTTACACTGATTTTTGGTGGGTTACAGTTCTGCCAAATTCAAAGGATGCTCAGAAGTTAAAATGGCCGAGACCTTATGTTCAACAAACTGCAGGTTTTTCCCTCCAAACCCGCACCCCACTTGCCCCGAGTGAGCCTCAAGTTAAAATTGGGGGTTCAGTCTCAAAAGCCAGGAAGTGGATCTTAAAAACCTGTGTTAACATTTCATTTCTATGGCCAACCACTTGAAAATTAAGGTAGGGAAGTCCTACCCTTATTAGCACAATAGTCTAATGTTTATGCATGATGCAGAGCCAACCCCCAGGAAAACCAATGCAGACCAACCATAAGAAATTGGTTAGTTCCATCAGTTTGTGTAAAGGCTCCTCCCGGAATTTATCAATCTTCCCCTTCTGCCAAACAAATGCAGCACAACCAGTACATATCATCGGAAGATTTCTCTTTGTGTATGCCATCTTCCTTAGGGTAAAAATACCCTTTTACTGACCTTTTATGCTCTTAATGTTGGTCCAAAGGGACAGCAGACAAGGGTGTGTTGTGGGCTTGCACGAGTTATGTTATCTTGAAAGATTCTTACCACCAGTAGGAATTGTTTCAAAAAGTAATGACTGAAATTCAGAGGGAGGAGATTTGTCTGTTATTTTGCTGCAATTGTGAAAATCCCTTGAAGGAAAAGTACCTACACTTGTTAGAATAACAGAAATCAATGTGCTTTTTTGGCAGATCATTTGATTGTTTTTTTACTATTCTTTGTTAACCTGTCTTCTGCTCATAGTGTCACTTTCATAATTGTATTATATGTCAACTTCACTGGCAAGTGCTGTGCTTGTTCAGTGGTGAAATCACTGCTAGCATATATATTGATGCATGATTTTAAACAGACAGCTACAAGATATGACTGTGAAATGTTTAGAGGGAAATTCAAATAGGTGTTTTGGAATATGAGAGGACAGCCTTATTTTGGACCGTGAAAGGGGATATGATTAATGTACAAAATGTCAGCAACATTCTTTGGAAAAAGATGGTGAATTTTGTTTTTCATCAAGGTGAAGGCTGTCTGGTGTTGAAGGATAGGTCACTTGCCCACTCTCCCAGTTGTCCTAGCAAATGTTGCTTCTCCAGTTATATCCTGGGTAGCTGCAGAGTTAAGCTCCATTTACTTCAGCCAAAGAATGCAACTTAATCATATTCTTAAATGGAACCCCAAACTGGACCAGTGTGAAGCTTCTGTTTCCTACATTTTTGGACAATGATAGTGCCAATTAGTTGTGAATTGTGGTCAATTTTGTGGCCATCAGGAATGGGGTTGAGAGTGCGCAGGTTCATTCAGCATAAGGATATATTTTCCATCCAGCAGGCTCGGTTCTATTGACATGGAACATGAAAATGGAGGCTGGGAAATGGGGCAGGAAATCCCTATTCTGGAACCCCCACGTGATTCACATAATACATGACCCATAGAGAGTTTAATTTAAATATTAATTTAAGTGTATGTAAATAAGGCATATTATGCAATAGGCATAAAGTTAAGTTCTATGTGCAATGGAAGAACAGATGCTTTTTTGTATAATGTTTCTTTTCTATTTACCCAGTTGCTTTTTAGTCTTGTGTTTTTTTGCTATTTTTTAGTAAAAGTTTATTTTTAGGGGGAGGGTTTTAGAATTTTGTTTGCATCAGAACACGGAGGGAATATTTATGTTGAAGCAAAATAAGCCAAATCCCTGCAATGTCCCATTGTTGGCCAACCATTCACAGGACTTCTGTAGAACAGGAAGAGGTTAAAAAAGATGTGGCACATGAAGGAGTTCTTACAAACTTTAACAGGAGCTGTGCTAGCGACAACAAATCTAGGTATAAACTCCAGAGTTGCTGCTTGGTGTCAAGTCAAATTAAATATAATGGTGGAAATTTGTCGTAAAGTGCCCAAATACAATATTTCATGATTGAAATGGTACAAGATGAATAAAGGTATAATGGTGGATCAGCATGCATCAGAACTGCATTGCCATCATTCTACAAATATCTGCAAGTTCTAGCACACTTGCCTGGCACTGACTGAACAAAACTGCCTCGATGAGCTCCAGATCATCATGGAACTAGTTGCAGAGCTTTTCAATGTGCTGCAGGAAGGACGATTGTGATCCTGTATCACAGGAGTCAAGCTCACCATGTCTGAAACATTTCAGTCCAAACCTTCTTCCAACTAGCTTAAAGGTCATCTGAATTATCAAAAAATGTGCTGCCCATGAATGTATTAAATGTGTGCTCAGTAGTTTACATGAAATAGAGAATGCAAAACAATATGGCTGCCCAATGTCACTGCACTGTTGCAATTATAAAAGTTTGATGTTATTGATACCATCCATGTGATAGTGTAGTGATTATGGTACTGGATTAACAAGAGTGTGATCATCAGTTCAAATCCCACCATGGCAAGTTATGAATTGAATTCAAAACCAATCTGCTTCCAGAGGGTAAACAACCTGCCAAATTGTAATAATAACCGAATTGGCTCATCAATGTCCACTGGGGAAAGAAATCTGCCAGTCTTAACTTAGAGGACCTGAATTTGCGGTTGCCGACATCGCAAGTAAATCCACACCTACCTCATGCGACTCCCCTGCGAGAACTTCCTTTAAAATACTGCAAACATCTGTGCAGCGTACTCCCTCATGAAGCTCAGGAGCGCACCATTGTGTGTATGCGAACCGGGGATCATGTGGGGCAGTGAATATTTTACTTCCTGCTTCTTAGACTATAAGCTATTAATTTGGGTCTCGCCAGCGTTAATGGTCACGTTCGCAGTAAATCTCTCATTTCTTGCAGCTTCCTCCTTCATTGAAACTTGCATCTAAGTTCCATATTATTGGCAATCCAATACTCCCGAATTGAAATTCTGGGTAAATTCAACGGGAATACCGAGGACTTTCCTTTGTCTCTTCTTTATACAGATGATATAGATTTCAGTTTCTATATAATTCAATGTGACTCTGAACAGAATTCTGACATTAATCTCAAACTTTATCTAAATTATCCTATTTCAAACTACCAGACATTTTTCTCTCTTTCCCTCCAACCAAACATACATAACAGGCATTAACCATTTAACAATAATTTTCACATTGAATCAAAAAGACAGCTTTTCAAAAACTTTTTTAATGGCGTTCATCTGTGCTTAGCTTTAGTTAACAGCTAATTCTGATGTTAGAAATAAACCAGCACCATGGCATTCATTTGAGCCACACAGTGTTGTTTTCCTATCATAGGGCTCAATTTTCCCCAATGCCGTTTTTTGGCGTATTTCAAGAGTTATGCCCGTTTAATTTGGCCCCGACAACTCCAAAAAAAACTTGAAAGTTACCCTGTTCTAATTTTTGAAATTGGCGCTGCACAGCCTGTCGTTTAGCTTACGGGGATGGTGCCTAATGTCTGTGCCGAAAAAAGGATGCCCCCTCTTCTGCGCATGCGCGAAAAAAAAAGACCTTTTTTACAAGACTGCTATGGGCGCGCATGCCCAGTACACATTCCAGTCTGCATTCAGCCAGTTATGTGTGAGAACTTTGAGTGGTGTGTGAAAACTTTAATTCTCAGTGGAAAAAGTCAGAGCTGCAATATGCAACATAGAAACATAGAAATTTACAGTGCAGAGGGGGCCATTTCAGCCGATCATGTCCGTGCCGGCCGACAAAGAGGCACACGACCATCGGTCAGCCGCCCTGAAGGTTACATATAAACCTATAAACAATGAACAACGGCGGACAGGTAAGGAGCATCAACTGCCATGATGTGATGCATGTCGTCACAGACGAGCTGCACATTCAGGGAGTGGAAGCCTTTTCTGTTCCTGTACATCTCAGAATCCTCCAAAGGTGCTTGCAAGGCGATATGGGTACAATCAATGCAGCCTCTACCTTTGGGAAGCTAGCAATCCTGGAGAAGCCCACAGCTCTGTCATGCATTGCCTGGTCGGTCATGGGGAACTTTATGTAGTCATTCCTCGGGGCATATAGTGCAACAGTCACCTGCTGAATGCAGATATTTGTTGCATGTTGAGAAATGGCGCACACATCCCCAGTTGTGGCCTGGAATGATCCAGATTCATAAAATGAAAATGCAGCTGTAACCTTTACTTCAACTGACAAAGCAATCCTCCTGATGCTTCCAGGTTGCAGGTCTGCTTTTATTAACTCACAGATCTCGGTTACAACTTCTTTGCGGAAACGCAGCCTTCTCACACAGTCTGCATCACTCAGGTGCAGGTATGAATGCCTGTCTCACTATATCTGATGTGGGTAAGGCCTCTTGCCCATCATCCTACGTGCTCTGAGGTTCCTCAGGTGATGATGCCTAATCAATCTTCTCCTCCGCAGCACAATCATGCTGAAGGTTTGCATGAGGTATGGCATTGTCAATATTGCCCCCATAATTTAATTGTAGCTTTGCAAGAAGCTCAAAACAGCAGAACAAGGGATTTAAACCTTCTTTCCTCTCTCTCTGTCTCTCCAAGGTCAGCACCCTAGTATGGACCACACCCTGGTCTGCACATGCGCAATAGGCTTGCTTAGAACGGGAAGCTAGGTATTCAATGAAGACATTTTGGGCAACGAAGTCTAATGCAATTCTATAATTTTTGATGTTTTTCAAAGTATCACCCCACCACCGAATGTCTCCTCACCAGGCTAGAGGGTTGGAGCATCAGCCGCAGAATCGCTCCCTCGCCTGGACACAGGGGCTCGGCTTCCACACCCTCCCCCCACCCCCCCCCCCCAACTCCCCGGGCATCTTTTGAAGCTGCTGTATAGCCTAGGGGTTCTCATTCCTTATATAAATGGCTGGCAGTTCAGTTCAGCTTCCACCTTCCCCCTCCCGGGCTTCTTTTGAAGCCGAGCCCGGAGCCCCTGCGTCCGGGCGAGGGAGCGATTCTGCCGGCCGAAGGTCCGACCCTCGAGCCCAGTGAGGAGCCGTGATGGTGATGGCGTGGTACTTTGAAAAAAATCAGAAATTAAAGAATTACCATTAGACTTCCATTTTCTCCCTTTTGACTTTGAAACAATTAAGATTTATGATGCATATTCTTTGCATTCTTGACTCCCTCCAAAACTTTGCCTAAAAACAATGACCTCTTTCTGCACTGATTTTTTAATGTGTGCTGCTTTTTCTTAAGTGCCCAGAAGGTTTTTTTGGAAGTGGTCACATATGTCATCCTAGGAAAAATGTAAGTTGGCCAAACTTGCTTAAATGTGAAAAATTGCCGCAGACATCAGGTTACAATGATGTAAAAAAATCGTAACCTAAAATTCATACGTAAGTGAATTATGATGGTGCAGAAACTTTGGGGAAACTTGGAGATTTTAATTTACTCTAAAAAAAAAGGTGCACGCCAAAAAAACCACGCAGATAATGGGGCAAAATTGAGCCCTTAATCTCTGATCTGGGACTTTAGACACACAGCACTGCAAATTACTGGCGTTTTAAAGCCTGGCCTGCCAACATTTAATGTATGAGCAATATTCACGTGAGATTACCAGAAGAGAAAATGGCAAATAGTTTACATACATGTATATTATGTATAATTGCAAAAGTTACATATACAATTAAATGAAAATGGCAGCTTTGCCATTATGCAGTGTTTGTACTTCTGAATTGTTTTTTTGAGAAAGGTCTATGCTATGATACTTCAAGAAACATTTAAATAAATAAATGATTCTTCAAAATATATCCAATTCTGTGTTAGAACTTCATTCCCAATAAACACCTTTCTTTCTCACCCCTTACGGTCTGCAATAAGCTTCCTGTGCCTATTTGCACAAGACTTAAAAATTGAAAGCGTAATTACTTCAGAGTAGGTGGGCAATTAGCCCAATTTTTTGACAGCACATTGATTTCTATCGGGAAGTAAAATGCACAGTAAAGTCTCTGTGTATTTGTAACTTGACAGATCATAAGTTTGTAATTTAGTGCATGCATAAGCAGAAACGGAAATCCCATACTTGTTGTCAGTTTCAAAGGTGGTATGGCGCTGAATGCTGACAGTTCACCATCACGCCAACTGCAAATTCAGAGCCAGAGTGTCTATTGACACCACTTTGTCAGTTAATGAGTTGAAGGAGCTGTGGGACTTATGGCAGGACTCACAGCAAACAATCTATTTTACCGCAAACAAAGTTTATTTACTCAACAAGCAGTGTCAATTTGAACAGTGCACTATAGCAAACAGTCTACAAAGTCGATTTGAATAGAGTTTCTACAAATTACAGCAAACAGAACTCATGACCAAAACTACAGCAATGTCTCCCGATAAAAGCAGGATGATTTCTCCAGTAAAAGCAGTGCGTGGAGGATAGTTACATATAAATTATGTGAGTAAAATCAATCCCAGTCACTTACAGTAGCCCATCTCCAGATGTGCTTGATGAGGGAATTACCCAATCATCTCCATTCTGGCTGGGAATACTGGTGTCACTATATTCAGCCGTCTTAACTCCATATAGCCCATACTATGTGGTTGATCTTTCATGCTATTTTGAAGTGGCCTAGCCACTGGTGGCGGAGGAAGGCCAACCACTGCCTTCTCAGAGCAACTTGAGACAGGCCATATGAATAAAAAAAGTTAATGTGCACCACGCCGCTACCTCCTCCAGCTCACTAAATGAGATCTCCGTGATGTGTGCAGCTGTGTTGGCAAGTCAGAGAAACACAGTGTGCTGTGAACTGCTGTCTTTTTCTGAGTAATGCAAGACCGTTCTTCCATGCTTTAAAACAGACTTTCAAATGGCTGGGAGATGCATGGGACTTTACCTTTCCCTAAACCATCCTTGCTCTTAAACATCTGGATATCCAAGGCAGTCAAAGGTTTGTCATTTCTGAGCACTCCTGCAGTTCAGATTTGTTTCCTTGTATACTGTGTCATATTGTCATGAAAGCTGAGAAGAGCACTGCCAGTACAGACTCATACAATTACACCAGTAATTTTGACATGGTGTAAGTTGCAGCAGCTCATACATCGTGACAAATATTCATCCAACTTTCTCTGCATTCTGTGTCGTTGGGTTGTGTTCCAGTTGCATGCCAAATTTACATTCTAAGTTGTAGCTTTAATGTGTGCCCTGTTGAAGTATGAATGTTCATGGCAACCAGGGAAAGAGCAGTGTCGTTGTGTGAGGGCATGCAAGGACCAGCAGTAAATGTAACACAATTGATTAGGCAATGTTTGTGACAAATATACTTGAGTCATCTACCTGGGAGCGTACTAATCGTAATGCTCACATTGTTGACTGGCCGTTACCTCCTAGTAGGTATTCAGCGCTGCTGTTCTCTGGAGAGGATGGCCTGAAATACCTCTGGGCATCTTTCTCACAGGAAAAAGGCCCTTTCAGAGCTGATGACACAAACTATTGAATTCTAGTTACTGAAACTATTTCAACATAAAATAGTCGGGTACAGCTTCAGTGAAATTGGACCATTTCTCAGGTTGAAAGGGGGTTAACCCAGGGCTGCAGAACCACAGGCTTTCTTTGAGGAGCCCATAGAAGCACACCTGTTTCATCTGGTCCCACTGTGTAAAGTTTATGAATTACCTTAAAGGGTATCGTATTCTTCCTCATCGGGTTTTAATGAGTTTTGCACCTGTGATGGGCACTCATTGGGATCTGAATCACATTAAATCTGTATGTAGTAATGAGGCTCCCGCTTGAGTCAGGTGGGTACCTTGCCCACTTACGAATAGGGCTCAGTTAAGTTGGCGGTAGGCGAGAATCGAGCACAAATTGGGTGTCAAGTCTTTACACACTTATTTTACTTGCGTGCCCGCCCTGTTTCTGCCAGGCAGGAAGAGTTAAATTTCCCCCCTTAAAATAAACTCATCAGCATCTGCATGGAAATAACACTCAGATAAATGTTGTACAGGTGAACTGGAGGCTGCCAGTGAACTCCATCAATCAGCACTTCCACCCTCATAACTTCAGTTTTCAGATTCTTAAAGAAGTGTTAAAAAAAACACCTTAAACATGGTAATAAGATGATGTGATATGTGAACTTGGAGTAAACAAAAGTGAGCAAGGAATTATTTTGTGTTACCTTCTCTTTCAGAATTCATTGCTGCCGAAGCCAAGCCAACAAATATATCCATTTACGGAGTTTGTTACTAACTGAATTCAAATCTTGTAGACAGTGTGGTGCATGCTAATGAACAATCTGGATTTAAAATTAAAATTGTCAGCCAATTTACACACAGCATGATCCCACCAATAGTCAGATAAATGACCAGATAATGGCCCAGAATTTGCTGGTACAATAACAGCAAGTTTAATGCGCATGATGTTATTAGTGCGTAAATAACCCAACTAGTTTTGGCGAGGAAGAGATACTCCGTGAATTGCGAATTAGCACAAATTGCTAACTCTGCCGTTAGCCTCATGGAAATGGGAGCTTGCCATTGACCTCCTTGTGAGTTTCAAGAAATTGCTGCATTTGTGATGTTAAAACAAATTAAACATGCCGCAGAAAGTTGCCGCTCATACTTAATGGCATAAAGACCCTTTTAATTCTGAAATGTATGCTCCAACAATGCCACTCAACCTCTCTGGCCCAGAAAGGGAACAATTGAAACTGTGAATTCTCATTCATGCAGGTAGTAAATTGCTCTTAAAGATTTTTTAAATTTAAAATTCAATTTTCTTTAAAAGTTCTTACTTTTCCTTTCTTTCTCCCTCTCTCTCTCTCTTAATATAATCATTCTTTCCCTCTATTTATTTCTCTTTCAGTACATAATTTGGCTATAATTCACCCAATTTCCTTCTCCATTATTCCTCTATTTCTTTCTCTATTCTTAAATTTCACTGGTTAAAGAGACAGACAAACGTGACACATCGCAAGATGTCTTGCTCCACCAATTACTGGGCCAATCTGTTTTAGTGATGGTTGAGGGATAAATGTTGGCCCAGTTAAATGTGTACAGCTGAAATAAAATAAAATAAGGCAGAGATCATACCGAAGAACTTTTTGGGCTAAATTTTCCGGTGATGTGCGCTTCTGTTTTCGTCCCAGCGGGGCTGCATGGTGGCAGTGAGCTCTTCTGGGTGGACGGACAGCTTCCAGCACACGTTTACAGGGCCAGCTTTTCCGTAGGTGCGGGGCATTACCACCCAGAAGAGTTGAGCCAGTGAGCAACGCCCCTGGTGGCAACACCGGCTCGCTTTTTGACTCCTGCCCGACCCGTACACCCCACAACGCGACCTGCTGGGACCGCCTGTGAAAATGGCAGTGAGATAAGTAATGTCCACCTCAGCTAAGTGTGATTGTTTTTTCTTTGTTTTGCAATTATATTGTGGTGGTGTGGGCTATATATTGGAAATGTTTTTCATGGGTTTTTATCAAGTTTTATTTTTCTCCCCAGAGTGCTCCAGGGCCTGCTGTTCAGCTCAGAATTTTCGCATGCTCAGTCGGCCTAGCACCCTAAGAGAGGTGTACAATGCCTCCCTTAGCGCTCCGCCCCACACTCAGGGCCCAGCTACCCAATTTTGCTGACTGAGGTGCAAACTGTTCCCGGGCGCAAACTTTACCGCCCTGCCGTCATTACTGCCCTAAAATAAGCAAAACCAAAAATCCAGCTCATTATGTATTGTAAGAAAGAAACATCTTACATTTTTATTGCACCTTTGCAGACCCCAGGATGTGCCAAAGCACTTTTTAGGCAATATTGAACTTTTGAAGTGTAATCACTGCTGTAAAGTAGGAAACGCGGCTGCTAACTTACAAAGAGCAAGGTCCCACAACAAGCCAGATAACTGACCAGATAATCTGTTTTAGGTGTTGGTTGAAGGATAAATATTGGCCAAGAAATGTCACCTGCTCTTCTTCAAATAGTGTCATGGAATCTTGTACCTAAGCGAACAGACGAGGCCTCAGTTTAATGTCTCATCTGAAAGACAGCACCTCCAACTATTCAGCATTCCCTCCATGTTGCACTGAAGTGTCAGCCCAGATAACTTGCACAATTCTCTGGTATGGGGGCTGAAATCCATGACTTTCTCACTCAGAGGCATGAGTACTATGTTTGAGCCATGACTGTGAGCTGGGCGTAATATTTACCCCAAGGATGGGTGGGTTTGAGGCAGGTGGAAAGATAAAAATTTTTAAATTCCCAAACCCAACCCCAAATCACCTCCAACCCACCCACTTCCAATTTTAAAGGCGACGGGTCGTGGGGCAGGTGATCAATCCACTCTCAGGACACAGGCCGCGCTTCCATTTTAACTGTTTTCCTTATTACCGCACGGAGGCCAGGATTCCTGGGTCTCAGGAATCCCAGCAGGTAAAAGGAGGTGAGACGGGTCAGAACCATGAGGTAAGTGCTTTTAATTGCAAGGCTTGTAGGGTAGGAAGGCTCAGGTGGAAATTATAGTACACATAATAGTTCAAAAGCAAACAAAAGGGATGAGAGTAAAGTAACAGTCAGAAATTGTGCTTTCGACACTACAGGTAAAGAGAAAACTTAAAGATGTAAAGTGGTTAAACCAGGAGAGAGAAATAAGAAACATGTGAGTCAAATATAAGAGCTGAAGGACAGGCTATCGTGTCTGGCCCAAATAAGCAGTCTTTATACAAACGCACCGAGTATAAGAAATAAATTGAATGAATTGCAGGCGTGAATTCAAATTGGAGGGTATGACATGTCTGTCTTTACTGAGACATGACTGCAAGATGGTCAGTACTGGGAACTAAATATAGCAGCTTATAGGAAAGATAGAGAAAATGGCAGAGGGGGATTAGTGTTAGTGATTAAGGATGAAACCACTTCAATGATAAGAGAGGATATAACAAGAGGTAAGCAGGCAGTGGAGACATTATGGGTAGAATTAAGAAATAGGAAAGGTTTTAAAACTGCAGTGGGAGTTGTGTGTAAGTGTAATAACACAAGAGTCCTGTTATTATTAACTGCCATCGGGTGTAGACCCGATCTCTTTTATTCACACTTCGGATAAGTACAAGATCCGACTTCCTCTATTGCCTGCATGACATCCGACAGTGGCACCCTCTGGTGTCTGATGACCCCAAGCATAAATATATTACAACATCTCCCTTTCAAGATCTTAGTATCAGTCACTTTACAATACAAGACGATCTGGGACTTTCCGCTCACGAGTTGATCGTCTCAGTCAACATTAGTTCTAGGTGAAGTTCTAAGTCAGTTGTGACTGGAGGTTGAGTTACAGTTCTGGTTGGAGTGGAAATAACAACATCAGGGCCTGAAGGTCCGGGTTTAAGAATGACAATAGAGGCCTCTGGTGAATGAACGATGCCTGATGGGTCACTGACTGGATCTTTCTCAAACAGTTCCAGTTCATCTGTGTGCCGCAGTTTTACCTGGTCAACATGTTTTCTGGATGTTTGGCCCTCCTTGAGCATGACAATGAACACTCTGTTACCCTCCTTAGCTGTAACAGTACCAGCGATCCATTATGGACCTCAACCATAGTTCAGTACAAACACTGGATCATTGACAGAGATATCTCATGACATAGCAGTATGATCATGATACAATTGCTGACTTTGACGTCTGTTTTCAACACGATCATTCAAATCAGGATGAACAAGATAAAGCTTGGGCTTGAGATTTCTCTTCATCAGTAGTTCAGCAGGGGAAACACCAGTAATGGTATGAGGTCTTGTCCTGTAACTGAGCAATATACATGACAAACGAGTATGAAGTGAACCCTGAGCTACATGTTTCATACTTTGTTTGATAGTTTGAACAGCACACTCTGCTTGACCATTAGAAGCAGGTTTGAATGGAGCTAACCTCACATGTCTAATACCATTGAGTTTCATGAACTGCTGAAACTCAAGATTTGTGAAACAATATCCGTTGTCACTCACAACAATATCAGCTAAACCATGAGTAGCAAACATGACACGTAGGCTCTCAATGGTGGCTGTCGATGTACTGGATGACATAACAATACACTCTATCCACTTTGAATATGCATCCACCACAACAAAAAACATCTTTCCAAAGAATAGACCCGTAAAATCGATGTGGATCCTCGACCATGGTTTAGATGGCTACGACCAAAGGCTCAATGGAGAGTCCGCTGGTACTTTACTTAGCTGCATGCAAATTTTACACTGATGTACACATGATTCCAGATCAGAGTCAATTGCAGGCCACCATATATGAGACCTAGCAATGGCTTTCATCATAACAATACCGGGATGAGTGCTATGAAGCTCACGTACAAACTTTTCTCCACCTTTCTGAGGCATGATGACATGATTACCCCACAGTAAACAATCTGACTGAATGGACAGCTCATCCTTGCGATGGGTATAATGTTTGGTTTCCTCACACATCTCCGTAGGTGTATCAGACCAATCAACACTGAGGACACAATGTTTCACAACCGACAAAATAGGCTCATGGCTTTCCAGATCCTAACTTGTTGAGCAGTGACAGGAATTTCATCACTCTCAAAAGCATCCATTACCAACATTAGATCTGCGGGTTTAGGCGTTTTCACATCAGGTGTAGGCAAAGGCAAATGACTCAGTGCATCGGCACAATTCTTAGTACCGGGTCTGTGACAAATTATGTAATTACAGCCAGACAATGTCAACGCCCACCTCTGAATACGGGATGATGCATTGGTATTTATACCTCTGTTTTCAGAAAACAATGAAAAGAGTGACTTGTGATCCATTTCGAGTTCAAAACAGAAACCAAACAGGTACTGATGCATCTTTGTTACACCATGCACACAGGCCAAAGCTTCTTTGTGTACCATGCTGTAAGCTCTTTCTGCTTTTGATAAACTTCTCGAAGCATGTGCAACAGGATGTAGCTTACCTGACTCATTGGCTTGTTGGAGCATACAGCCAACACCATATGATGAAGCATCGCAGGCTAATACAAGACGATTACACGGATCATAATGTACAAGCAACTTGTTTGAACAGAGCAGACCCTTAGCTTTCTCAAAGGCTCCATCTTGAGACATACCCCAGACCCAATTGTTACCTTTTCTGATTGGCAAATGCATTGGCGATAATAAAGTGCTCAATCTGGGTAAAAAATTACCAAAATAGTTGAGTAGCCCAAGGAATGAACACAGCTCTGTCACATTCTGAGGCTAGGGTGCATTTTTGATGGCCTTGGTTTTTGAATCAGTAGGCCTGATTTCATCGGTAGAAATCTTCCTACTAAGGAATTCAACTTCAGGTGCCACGAAGGCACACTTCGAATGTTTCAGCCTGAGTCCCACTTTGTCCAGACGATGTAAAACTTCCTCAAGATTGTTCAGATGTTCAGCAGTGTCGTGACCTGTGACCAAAATGTCCTCTTGGAACATGACAGTTCTAGGAACGGATTTCAGTAGACTCTCTATATTCCTCTGGAATATGGCTGCAGCTGAACGAATTCTGAAAGGACACCTGTTGCAGACAAAAAGTCCTTTATGGGTGTTGCTGCAGGTTAGTTTCTTCGAATTATCGACGAGCACTTGTGTCAGGTAGGCCAACATCAGATCTAGCTTAGCGAATGACTTTCCACCAGCTAGCATGGCGAATACGTCATCAGCCTTCAGTAATGGGTACGGAACCTGTTTCAAGAATCGGTTAATTGTAACCTTGTAGTCTCTGGAAATTCTTACAGTGCCATAACTCTTCAACACAGGAACAATAGGCTGGCCCACTCATTGAACTCGACAGGTGATATGACCCCTTCACGTTGGAGTCTGTCAAGCTCAATCTCAATCTTCTCCCTTATCATATAAGGGACAGACCGAGCTTGGTGATAGACAGGCCTTGCATCAGAATCCAGGTGAATCTGCATCTTGGCTCCAGTAAAATTACAAATGCCACGCTCAAACAAAGAAGGAAACTTCTTCCACACTTGAGCACAAAAAGTGTCGTCCATCGAGGCACGCTTTGACATCACTCCATTTCAGCTTGATGTTGTTGAGCCAATTCCGGCCAAACAGCGTTGGACTATTACTTGGGACGATCCAGAATGGTAGATCTTGGATCACGCCATCATAAGGCACCTTGACTACTGCACTGCCAATCACCGGTAAGAGTTCCATTGTATAAGTACGCAACTTGGCCTTGCCTGGACTCAGCTTAGGCTCACAGCCTCAGTGTCCCACAGCTTGTCAAATATCACTTGGCTCATCATCGAATGACTTGCACCCGTGTCCAATTCCATTGATACAGGCACGTCATTCAGTTTCACATTAACAGTTATCGGCTGGCTCTTTGATGAGAATTAATACAAAGCATACACTTCCTCCTCAGGTTGTGTATCAAAGTCAACACTGGACTGGTCATCATCAACAATATAATGAGCAGCAGCAGCACGCTTGCTCAGTTGTGGGCACATTTTCTGGAGATGTCCCACTTTCGAACAGCCATTACAGGAGTATTGTTTAAACCGACACTGATGAGGACGATGATTGCCCCCACAACGTCAACAGGGTGAACTCAGCTTCGTACCAGTTGTCGGGCTCGGAGCAGCTACAGGTTTCATGTAAACAGCTGACTTGGCCCTGCCATGAGCAGCTTTGCCAGAAGTCCACACAATCTTGTTTACAGTAACTGACAAGTCTGCCGTGGAGCTCCGACCTCTTGATGATATCTGCCTCAAGTTCTCATCAGTTGTCATGCATGCCTGGGCAATCGTGATGGCCTTTTTCAAGTCCAGTTTCTCTTCAGCCAATAACTTCTGAAGAATCACATCATGGTTGATGCCGGCATGAAAAGGTCTCTCAACATGTCTTCCAGCATGTTCCCGCACTTACACGGCTCAGCAGGACGTCGTAGGTCAGTGACGAATCCCGACACGTCCTGGCCCTCAGCACGGACATGTGTGTAGAAGCGATAGCGTGAGATGATGATCCCTTCCTTCGGCTTTAGATGGTCACGCACCAAATTACACAATTCCTCATAAGGCTTGGCAGTTGGACGTAAAGGCGAGAGAAGGTTTCTCATGATGCCGTAAACCTTCTGACCACAGATGATGAGGAGAACCGCCCTGTGACGGACTGCATCAGCCTCCTCCTCCATTTTGTTGGCAACAACATATTGATCCAGACGGTCAACAATATCCGTCCAATCCTCGCCATCCACAAATTCGTGCAGAATTCCAATAGTGCCCATTGTAAATAGAAAAGTTCTTAGTTTACCTCATCGCCAATGTAATAATGCAAGAACCCTGTTATTATAAACTGCCATCGGGTGTAAACCCGATCTCTTTTATTTACACTTCGGATAAGTACAAAATCCGACTTCCTGTATTGCCTGCATGACATCCGACAGTGGCACCCTCTGATGTCTAGTGACCCCAAGCATAAATATATTACAATAAGCCCCCAGTAGCAACTGTGAAGGGCTAGATTGTATAAATGCAGAGATTAGACAAGTATGTAGCAAAGGCAGAGTGGTTTTAATGGGGGATTTTAACTTCCATACAGATTGGGATAAGCAGAGTCAGAATGGTAGTGAATTTCTTGAGTGTGTCCAGGATAGTTTTCTACAACAATATGTCCTAGAAGCAATAAGGGGGCAGATCATAATTAGATTCAGTAATGAGTAATGAGCCAGATTTAGTCAATAGCCTAATGGTGCATGAAAACTTATCCATTAGCAATCATAACATGATCGAGTTCAACGTAGTATTTGAAAGCAAGAAATGCGAAACAGCTGCTAAGATTCTAGATTTAGGTAATGTTGACTTCAATGTGATGAGACAGAGATTGCCTACAGTAAACTGGGCAAATCTGTTAATGGGTAAATGACAGAAGATCAGTGAGAGATGTTCCAAAAATATCTACCCCTGACAAGCTCTACTTTGCCAAAAAAAATCAGCTACGGACGACTAAAGAGGTAAGAGACAGCGTAAGACTAAAAGAAAAAACATACAAAAATGAAAAAAAAAAGCACAGATCCTGGCAAATGGAAAAGGTACAAAGAACAGCAAAGGGTCACAAAACAGACAGTAAGAACTACAATAAGGTAGTGTGAAAAGGAACTTGCAAGGGATATCAAAAGCAACACAAATTGTTTTTACATTTGTATTGGGAAAAATAGAGTAGTCAGGAGAAATACTGGCCTCTTGAAAACTGATATCTGTGATATTGTCAATGATGATATGGAAATGGCAGGCATGTTGAGTAATTACTTTGTTTCAATATTTACAGTAGAAGAGGATAGCATATCTGAAATCCCAAGGAAACTAATATTGAATTGGGGACAGGGACCTGATGGTTTCCATCCCACGGTTTTAAAGAAAGTAGGTGAGCACATTGCAGATACCCTAAGTATAATCTTCCAAAGTTCTCTCAATTCAGGAACCATTTCTTTAGATTGGAAAATTGCACATGTCCCTCTGTGAGTTAAGATTGGCGAGAGAGGGAAACCAGGAAATTACAGACCAGTTAGCCTAACATCTAGTGACGGGAAATTACTAGAGTCTATAAATAAGGATAAGGTGACAGAACACCTCAAAAATTTTCAGCTGATGAGAGAGAGCCAGCATGTCTGACAAACCTGATTACATTTTTTGAGGAGGTTATTAAAGTAGTGGACAGGGGAATGTATATGGATGTTATTTATATGGACTTCCAGAAGGCATTTGATAAAGTCCCTCATAAGAGATTGTTACCTAATGTACAAGCCATGGACTTGAAGACAAATTATTGAACTGGTTAGGAAATTGGCTGAGCGGCACGAGACGGAGAGTAGGGATAATGGGCAGGTACTCTAATTGGCAGGA
This sequence comes from Pristiophorus japonicus, assembly GCF_044704955.1. NCBI lineage: Eukaryota > Metazoa > Chordata > Chondrichthyes > Pristiophoridae > Pristiophorus > Pristiophorus japonicus. The sequence continues at coordinate 73,597,533 of NC_091986.1, read as the reverse complement.
TGTAACCAGTGGTGTCCTACATGAACCTGTGTTGGGGCCTCAACTATTCACTGCATTTATTAACAACTCAGATGATGGCATAGAAAGCCATATATGCTGATGACACAAAGATAGGCGATATTGTAGGCAGTGTAGCTGAAAGTATAAAATTACAAAGGATATCAATAGATTAATTGAATGGGAAAAACTGTGGCACATGGATTTCAATGCAAGCAAATATGAGGTCATCTACCTTGGACCTAAAAAGGATAGAACAGGGTACTTTCCAAAACAGTGGCGGTCCAAAGAGATGTGGGGGTCCAGTACATAGATCATTAAAATGTCATGATCAGGTACAGAAAATAATCAAAAAGGCTAATGGAATGCTGGCCTTTATATGTAGAGGACTAGAATACAAGGGGGTAAACGTTATGCTGCAGCTGTGCAAAACCCTGGTTAGACCACACCTGGAGGACTGTGAGCAGTTCTGGGCACCATACCTTAGGAAGGATATTGTTATATATGTGGACTTATATTTACTCTGTACAGCCACCAGAAGGCTCATTCCCCGGAGTCCCAAGGGATCCCGTAATCCCATGGGAGCACAGGTATTTAAGAAGGCTTCACAAGTTAGAGAGGCACTCTGGAGATCTGCAATAAAAGACTAAGGTCACACTTTACTTTGAACTCACAGTGTTCAGTCTGACTCTTTCTCCATATATTATAACTGGCGATGAGTTGCAGATAGCGAAGATGCAGAGAACAGTGGGCATCCTGGAGAAATTTTTGGAGGGAGATGATTGGGAAACTTTTGTGGAGCAACTCGACCAATACTTTGTGGCCAACGAGCTAGATGGGGAATAGAGCGCTGCCAAACAAAGGGCGATCCTCCTCACCGCCTGTGGGGCACCAACATATGGCCTCATGAAGAATCTGCTCACTCCAGCGAAACCTATGAAGAAATCGTACGAGGATTTGTGCACACTGGTCCGAGAGCATTTGAACCCGAAGGAAAACGTTCTGATGGCAAGGTATCAGTTCTACACCTACAAAAGATCTGAAGGCCAGGAAGTGGCGAGTTATGTCGCCGAGCTAAGATGCCTTGCAGGACATTGCGAATTTGAAGGACATTTGGAGCACATGCTCAGAGACTTTTTCGTACTTGCATTGGGCACGAAACCATACTTCGCAAACTTTTGACTGTAGAGATCCCAACCTTGAGTCAAGCCAAAGCGATAGCCTAAGCGTTCATAGCCACCAGTGACAATACGAAGCAAATCTCTCAGCACACAAGTGCTGCTACAAGTACTGTGAACAAAGTTGTTGTGTATCTGTAAAGCATGCACTCCCATGTTTCGCCACCAGGGAGTGCATCCCCTGAAGTCCCAAGGGATCCCAGCATCCCTTGGGAGCACTGTATATAAGCCGGCCCCTAAGGCTGTTCCTCACTCTGGAGTGTCTTAATAAAGACTGAGGTCACTGTTACTTTAACCTCCCTGTGTGCAGTCTCATCTGTGTTAGGAACACAATAACTGGTGACGATTATACGAATCCAACGCAAAGATGCAGCAAACTGTGGACATCCTGGAGAAGTTCTCAGAGGGTGAGGACTGGAAAGCCTATGTCGAACGGCTAGGCCAGTACTTTGTAGCCAATGAGCTGGATGGAGAAGGAAGTGCTGCAAAAAGGAGAGCGGGCCTCCTCACGGTCTGCGGGGCACCGACCTACAGCCTCATGAAGGCTCTTGTGGCTCCGGTGAAACCGACAGATAAATCATATGAGGAGCTGTGTACACTGGTTCAGGAGCATCTTAAACCGAGGGAGAGCGTGCTGATGGCGAGGTATCGGTTCTACATGTCCCAGCGATCTGAAGGTCAGGAAGTGGGGAGCTACGTCACCAAGCTAAGGCGACTTGCAGGACAATGTGGGTTTGATGGCTACCTGGAGCAAATGCTCAGAGACTTTTTTGTACTGGGCATTGGCTACAAGACCATCCTACGAAAACTTTTGACTGTAGAGACACCGACCCTCAGTAAGACCATTGCAATAGCACAGGCGTTTATGTCCACCAGTGATAACACCAAACAAATCTCTCAGCACACAAGTGCTAGCAATGTTCATAAATTAACTGGAATTGTGTTTGCGAGCAGAAATGTACAGGGCAGAAACCACGAGTCTGCAACTGCCAGCAGGCCTCAGGTAACCCAGATGACTCAGAGTCCGCAACAAAGGATGAATATAAGGAAATTCACATTTTGATGGCGTTGTGGAGGCTTCTATTCAGCCTATTCATGCCGCTTCAAAGGTTATGTTTGCAAGAGCTGTGGAACAATGGGGCACCTTCAACGAGCTTGCAGACGAGCTGCAAGCTCTGCAAAACCTGCTAACCACCACATGGCAGAGGAAGATCGGTCCATGGTGGAACAAAGCAATTTTGAGCCTCAGAGAGAGGAGGCAGATGCTGAAGTACACGGAGTGCACACATTTTCGACGAAATGTCCACCTATAATGCTAAATGTAAAATTGAATGGTTTACCCGTAGCCACGGAACTGGACACTGGTGCTTGCCAATCTATCATGAGTAACAAGATGTTTGAGAGACTGTTGTGCAACAAGGCACTCAGACCAGCCCTGAGACCCATCCACACGGAACTGAGAACGTACACCAAAGAGCTTATCACTGCCCTAGGCAGCGCCATGGTCAAAGTCACCTACGAGGGCACGGTGCACAAACTGCCACTCTGGATTTCCCTGGGCGATGGCCCCACACTGCTTGGAAGGAGCAGGCTGGGCAAAATCCGCTGGAACTGGGATGACATCCGAGCGCTATCACATGTCGATGAGGCCTCATGTACCCAGGGTCTTAACAAATTTCCTTCTCTTTTTGAGCCAGGCATTCGCAACTTTTCCAGGGTGAAGGTGCGGATTCACTTGGTTCCAGAGGCACGATCCATTCACCACAAGGCGCGAGCGGTACCTCACATGATGAGGGAGAGATTGGAAATTAAGCTGGACAGACTGCAACGTGAGGGCATCATCTTCCCAGTGGAATTCAACGAGTGGGCCAGCCCAATTATTCCAATACTCAAAAGTGATGGCACGGTCAGGATTTGCGGCGATTATAAAGTAACTATTAATCATTTCTCGCTACAGGACCAATACCCACTACCTAAGGCAGACGACCTATTTGCGACGCTGGCAGGAGGCAAGACGTTCATCAAGCTCGACCTGACTTTGGCCTACATGACGCAGGAGCTGGAGGAGTCTTCGAAGAGCCTCACCTGCATCAACACACACAAGGGACTGTTCTTCTACAACAGATGCCCGTTTGGAATTCGGTCGGCTGCAGCCATCTTCCAGAGAAACATGGAAAGCCTACTCAAGCCAGTACCATGCACGATAGTTTTTCAGGATGACATATTAGTCACGGGTCGGGACACCGTTGAGCACCAACAAAACCTGGAGAAGATCCTCCAACGACTGGATCACATAGGGCTGTGGCTGAAGAGGTCGAAATGCGTCTTCATGGCAACAGAAGTGGAGTTTTCGGGGAGAAAGATTGCGGAAGACGGCATTCGGCCCACAGACGCCAAGACAGAGGCTATCAGGAACGTGCCCAGGCCACAGAACGTCATGGAGCTGCGGTCGTTCCTGGGACTCCTCAACTATTTTGGTAACTTCCTACCGGGGTTAAGCACTGTCTTAGAGCCCCTACATGTGTTATTGCATAAAGGTGAGAACTGGCTATGGGGGAAAAAAAACAAGTAATTGCTTTTGAGAAAGCCAGAAACATTTAATGCTCCAACAAGCTGTTTGTGTTGTATAACCCGTGTAAAAGACTTGTGCTAGTATGTGATGCATCATCATATGGAGTCAGGTGTGTATTACTCCAAGCTAACGTTGCGGGAAAGTTGCAACCTGTCACCTATGCCTCCAGGAGCTTGTCTAAGGTCGAGGGGGCCGACAGCATGATTAAGAAAGAGGCATTAGCGTGTCTGTTCAGGGTAAAGAAAATGCATCAGCAGCTGTTTGGCCTCAAATTTGAGCTAGAAACCGATCACAAACCCCTCATATCCCTGTTCGCTGAAAACAAGGGGATAAATACTTATGCCTCAGCCCGCATACAAAGGTGGGCACTCGTGCTATCAGCGTATAACTATACCATCTGCCATAGGCCAGGCACCGAGAACTGTGTGGATGCTCTCAGTCGGCAACCATTGCCCACCACGGGGGTGGAAATGGTGCTGCCTGCAAACTTGTTGATGGCGGCACAGCCCGCAGACTTGTTGATGGTCATAGAAGCGTTTGAAAATGATAAATCACCTGTCACGGCTCGCCAGATTAGGACTTGGACCTGCCAAGATCCTCTGCTGTCCCTAGTAAAAAAACTGTGTACTGCATGGGGGCTGGGCCATTATCCCCGTTGAAATGCAAGAGCTAATCAAGCCGTTCCAGTGGCGACAGGACGTGCTGTCCATTCAGGCAGACTGCATGTTGTGGGGTAACCACGTAATGCTACCCCAAAAGGCAGGGAGACTGTTATGTATTGATGTGTGTATCGTCCTGGTACCTTAAATGTAATATAAGCACAATGGTACACCACAGAGGGCGCTGTGGTGAGAAGCCTGGAAGTACCTGCAACAGGCAGTATAAAAGGCTGACCACCACACCTGAGAGGCACTCTGGAGCTGAACAATAAAGGACGAAGGTCACAGCAGTTAGACTTACACCAGACCGTGTGGAGTCAGTGATTTGTGTGCTACATACACTACATTGGCAACGAGGAAGCGGACGAACTCCACGCAACCATGGCTACTCTGGGCTCGCTAAAGGATTTTACCGTGGGCAATGATTGGGAGGCCTTTACGGAAAGGCTCGAGTACTACTTCACATCAAACGACCTGACGGAGGACACGGACGCAATGAGAGATAAGCGTAAGGCGATATTGCTCTCCAGTTGTGGAGATGAGGTTTATTGTCTCGTCAGGAATTTGCTGGCACCTGGGAGCGCCAGGGACAAGTCATACGAAGAGCTGACTGAACTTATTCGTGACCAGTTGAAACCGAAGGAGAACATCCTCATGGCCAGATACAAATTTTACCATCACTGCAGACCTGAGGGCCAGGATATCACCAAATATGCTGCAGACCTCAGGAGACTTGCGGCACCGTGTGATTTTGGGGCACACCTTGACGAGGCGTTACGGGACGTTTTCGTTATGGGGATTGGCCACGAGGGCCTCCTTCACAAGTTGCTAGCCACGGAACCCAGAGTCACTCTGACAAAGGCCATCACCTTCAGCCGGGCACATATGACCTCGACTTGCAGCACCAAACAAATGATCCACACAGTCTTGAACCCGGCAGGCACTGTCCACAGGATAGCGCCCACCACTGACAAAACTGCAGAACGTGGCTCTGCCAGGGGCAGAGAGCACGGACCTCGGGATCCTGGAACTCAGAGTCTGCTGAGAGGAGCCAATCAAGCAGCACCATGCTGGCGTTGTGGAGGAAGCCATGGGGCTCAGTGCAGGTTTGCCGAGTACAAGTGCAATACCTGCCACACGAAAGGCCACCTTCAGGGTATGTGTAAAAGAAATCGGACTCACCATGTGGCTGAGGAGATGGGGGATGATCCACTGTTCAGCGAGGAGCAGGTAGAAGATGATGAGGTGTTGGGACTGTACACGTGTACTGACGGTTCGCCCCCAGTGAAAAGGGAAGTAAAAATCAACGGAGTCCTTGTGAGTATAGAAGTGGACATGGGCTCAGGTCCGTCGTTGATGAGTCAGAGAACTTTTGATAAACTGTGGATTAACCCAGCTGCACGACCCAAGCTGGTCCCGGTCACGGCGAAGCTGCATACCTGCACCATGGAACTGATACCTTTTCTTGGCAGAACGATGGTGCAGGTATCCCATGGGGACGAGACGTACGGTTTACCTTTGTGGGTCGTTGCAGGCGATGGGCCGACGCTCCTCGGCCGGAGGTGGATGGGGACGTTCCGTGGGAGCTGGGAAGACTTCACCACTCCACAGGCTGCTGCTCCCCAGAGTGCTGCCATGCCCCGGGTCCCCAGAGAGCAGTGCCAACCGAGCTGGAGCTGCAGCCTCAATCCACCCACAGGCAAGCCCCAGCCCCGGACCTCACACAGGGATCCTGCAGCCTCAGCTCCCACAGGCAAGCAGCCCTGCAGAGAGGGGCCTAGTGGGGGGAGGGGGGTGGTGAGCCGGCGGTGTGCTGCGGGCGGGGTGCGAGGGATCCAGGATGGATCGGGCCCACGCAGAGGGAGAGTCGGGCGGCAGCAGCAGCTGGAGGTAGGCGGCCACGGCGGCCGCAGAGGAGGCCGCTACGGTGGCCAGCGGAGAAGCGATGACGACGGCCACAGAAGAGGCGGCAAGTCAGGTAGCAGAGGAGGGGAGCGGAGGCTGCGACAGCGGAGGGCATCCGGAGCGGCGGAGAGCAAGATGGCGGCGGCATCGAGTCCAGAGCAGCAGAGCATCAAAGATGGCAGCGCCCAAGGAGAAGCCTTGTGGAATCCTCCTGCATCAAAGATGGCGCCTTAAAAAGGAAATGCACCCGGGAGTCTTAAAAGGGCCTTACCATAAGTTGGTCCCCACAAAGGACTTCTGTAAGGCAGAGCGAGTCTAAAATAAGCTATGTTAATGTGAGATGGCGAATTTGTAATAAGAATTAATATTTTAATGTTGAATGGCCACTGTACTTTTCTAAAATAATGGATATGAAGTACAATTAATGATAAGAGCGAACAAGGAAATCAGGGATCCGTTACCAGTCAATAACTAGTTAATGTACCAGATAACATGTACCATACTAACGCACTGTCTATGCCTACCTGCCTTCCGTTGGACAAGTGTGATGTTATGTATTCGTGTGTGTATCGTCGTCCTGCGTCCTGGTGGGGGGGGGGAAGTGTGATGTTATATATTGATGTATGTATCGTTGTGGTACCTTAAATAAGCACAATGATACACCACAGAGGGCGCTGTGGTGGGAAACCTGGAAGTACCTGCAACAGGCACTATAAAAGGTTGACCACCACACCTGAGAGGCACTCTGGAGCTGAACAATAAAGGATGAAGGTCACAGCAGTTAGATTAACACGAGACCGTGTGGAGTCAGTGATTTGTGTGCTACATACACCACAGAAACGTTCATCTCGGATCTCCACAGCACACACCCGGGTATAGTAATGATGAAAGCGATAGCCAGATCCCACGTGTGGTGGCCCGGTATTGACTCTGACTTAGAATTCTGTGTACGGCAATGCAGCGTGTGTGCTCAGTCGAGCAACGCGCCCAGAGAGGCACCACTAAGTTTGTGGTCCTGACCCTCCAGACCATGGTCAAGGATCCATGTCGACTATGCGGGCCTGTTTCTCGGTAAAATGTTCCTGGTAGTGGTGGATGCTTTTTCAAAATGGATTGAATGTGAAATAATGTCGGGAAGCACCGCCACCGCCACCATTGAAAGCCTAAGGGCCATGTTTGCCACCCACGGCCTGCCTGACATACTGGTCAGTGACATGTTTCACCAGTGCTGAATTTAAAGAATTCATGACCTGCAGTGGGATGAAACATGTCACCTCGGCCCCGTTTAAACCAGCCTCCAATGGGCAGGCAGAGCGGGCAGTACAAACCATCAAACAGAGCCTTAAATGAGTCACAGAAGGCTTACTCCAAACCCATCTGTCCCGAGTACTGCTCAGCTACTGCACGAGACCCCACTCGCTCACAGGGGTGCCCCAGGCTGAGCTACTCATGAAAAGGACATTTAAAACCAGACTCTCACTGGTTCACTCCAACCTGCATGATCAGGTAGAGAGCAGGGGGTAGCAATAAAATGTAAACGATGGTCGTGCCACTGTGTCACGCGAAATTGATCTGAATGACCTAGTGTATGTGCTAAACTATGGACATGTTCCCAAGTGGATCGCGGGAACGGTGATAGCTAAAGAAGGGAATAGGGTGTTTGTAGTCAAACTAGACAATGGACAAATTTGCAGAAAGCTGCTGGACCAAATGAGGCTGCGGCAAGCTGAAAAGCCTGTTAAACCTGCAAACCACCACGCTGCAGATGAGGACAGATCCACGGAGGATCACGATGAAACAGAGCCTCAGATAGAGGAGGCAGAGCTACATGGTGTACACACATTAACCACGAATTGTCTCCCGATAATGCTGAATGTTGAACTAAATTGACTCCCGATGTCAATGGAGTTGGACACGGCGCAAGCCAGTCCATCATGGGCAAAAAGACTTTCGAAAGATTGTGGTGTAACAAGGCCTCAAGGTCAGTCTTAACTCAAATTCGCACGAAACTAAGAACTTACACAAAAGAACTGATTCCTGTAATCGGCAGTGCTACCGTAAAGGTCTCATACGATGGAGCGGTGCACAAGCTACCACTCTGGGTGGTACCGGGTGATGGTCCCACGCTGCTTGGCAGGAGCTGGCTGGGAAAGATACGCTGGAACTGGGACGACATCTGAGCACTATCGCCCGCTGACGACACTTCGTGTGCCCAGGTCTTAAACAAGATCCCTTTGCTGTTCGAACCGGGCATTGGGAAATTCCAAGGAGCAAAAGTGCACCTAATTCCGGGTACATGACCCATCCACCACAAGGCGAGAGTAGTACCATACATAATGAGAGAAAGGGTAGAGATCGAGTTAGACTGGCTACAACGAGAGGACATCATCGCACTGATTGAGTTCAGCGAGTGGGCTAGTCCTATTGTCCCAGTCTTCAAGGGAGACAGCACTGTCAAAATCTGTGGCGATTACAAAGTAACTATCAATCGTTTCTCCCTGAAGGACCAATACCCACTACCAAAAGCCGACGACCTCTTTGCAATGCATGCGGGAGGAAAGACGTTCACGAAGCTGGATCTGACTTCAACCTACATGACGCAGCAACTGGAGGAATCATCGAATGCCCTGACCTGCATCAACACGCACAAAGATCTTTTTGTTTATAACAGATGCCCATTTGGAATCCGATCAGCAGCGGCGATATTCCAAAGAAACATGGAAAGTTTACCGCACACCGTGGTCTTCCAGGACGAATTCTTGGTCACAGGTCGGAACACAGTCGAGCACCTGCAGAACCTGGAGGATGTTCTTAGTCGACTCAACCACGTGGGGCTCAAGTTAAAATGCTCGAAGTGCGTTTTCCTGGCGCCTGAAGTGGATTTGCTGGGAAGGAGGATTGCAGCGGACGGCATCAGGCCCATCAACGTGAAGACGGAGGCAATCGAGAACGCACCAAGGCCACAGAATGTGACAGAGCTGCGGTCATTTCTGGGACTCTTGAACTACTTTGTTAACTTCTTACCGGGTCTCAGCACCCTGCTAGAACCTCTACATGCCTTACTATAAAAAGGAGGTGAATGGGGTTGGGGCAAAAGCCAAGAAAATGTCTTTGTAAAAGCGAGAAAATTGTTATGCTCAAACAAATTGCTTGTGTTGTATGATCCATGTAAGCATTTGGTACGAGTATGTGATGCATTGTCATATGGCGTCGGGTATGTATTGCTAATGATTTCGGGAAACTGCAAACTTTTGCTTATGCATTCAGGAGTCTGTCTAAGGCTGAGAGAGCCTACAGCATGATTGAAAAAGAAGCATTAGCCTGTGTCTATGGTGTAAAGAAAATGCATCAATACCTGTTTGGGCTAAAATTCAAATTGGAAACTGACCATAAGCCACTTATATCCCTGTTTTCTGAGAGTAGAGGAATAAATACCAACGCATCGGCCCGCATCCAGAGATGGTCGCTCAGGTTGTCCGCATACAACTACGCTATCTGTCACAGGCTAGGCACAGAAAATTGCGCCGATGCTCTCAGTAGGCTGCCATTGCCCACCACGGGGATGGAAATGACGCAGCCCGCAGATCTAGCCATGGTTATGGAAGCATTTGAGAGTGAGCAATCACCCGTCACTGCCCGGCAGATCAAAATCTGGACAAGCCACGAGCCCTTATTATCTCTAGTCAAAAGCTGTGTGCTTCACGGGAGCTGGTCCAGTCTCCAGGTGGAAATGCAGGAGGAGATAAAGCCGTTCCAGCGGCGCAGAGATGAAATGTCTATACAGGCAGACTGCCTTCTGTGGGGCAATCAATTAGTGGTCCCCAAGAAGGGCAGAGACACCTTCATCAATGACCTCCACCGTACCCACCTAGGCATCGTAATGATGAAAGCAATAGCCAGATCCCACGTGTGGTGGCCAGGTATCGATGCGGACTTAGATTCCTGCATTCACAGATGTAATACATGCTCGCAGTTAAGCAATGTACCCAGGGAGGCACTGCTAAGTTTATGGTCTTGGCTCTCCAAACCATGGTCTAGGTTACACATCGACTATGCAGGCCCGTTCTTGGGTAAAATATTCCTTGTGGTTGTAGACGCGTATTCCAAGTGGATTGAATGTGAGATAATGTCAGCTAGCATGTCCGCTGTCACTACTGAAAGCCTGCGGGCCATGTTTGCCACTCACGGCTTACCCGATGTCCCGGTGAGCGACAACGGGCCATGTTTTACCAGTGCTGATTTCAAAGAATTCATGACCCGCAGTGGGATCAAACATGTCACATCTGCCCCGTTTAAACCAGCATCCAATGGTCAGGCAGAGAGAGGAGTGCAAACCATCAAACAAAGCTTGAAGAGGGTAACTGAAGGCTCACTGCAGACTCGCCTATCCTGAGTCCTGCTTAGGAACCGCACAATACCCCACTCACTCACTGGGATCCCACTTACTGAACTGCTCAAGACAAGGCTCTCGTTAGTTCACTCTGATCTACATGAACAGGTAGAGAGCAGGCGGCTTCAACAAAGTGCATACCATGATAGCCCAAATGTGTCACGCGACATTGAAGTCAATGATCCTGTATTTGTATTAAATTATGGACAAGGTCCCAAATGGATTCCCGGCACCGTTGTGGCCAAAGAGGGGGGAGCAAGGTGTTTTGGGTCAAACTTTCAATTGGACTCATTCACCGGATATACTTGGACCAAATCAAACTCAGATTCACGGACTACCCTGAGCAACCCACCTTGAACCCTACCTTTTTTGATCCCCCAACACACACACCAGTGGCAACCGACACCACAGTTGACCAAGAAGCAGAACCCATTATCCACAGCAGCCCTGCAGGGCCCAACACACCAGGCAGCCCAGAAAGGCCAGCTGCACAGCAGCCCAGCGAGGGCCCAACAAATTATTCAACAACACCAGTTTTCACACCGAGACGATCAACCAGGGCAAGAAGGGCCCCAGATCGACTCACATTGTCAATAGTTACACTATTGACTTTGGGGGGGAATGTTGTTATATATGTGGACTTGTATTTACTCTGTACAGCCACCAGAGGGCTCATTCCCCGGAGACCCAAGGGATCCCATTATCCCTTGGGAGCACAGGTATTTAAGAAGGCTTCACAGGTTGGAGAGGCACTCTGGAGATCTGCAATAAAAGACTCAGGTCACACTTTACTTTGAGCTCACAGTGTTCAGTCTGACTCTTTCTCCTTACACAACAGATATATTGACCTTCAGGAAATGCAGCATAGTTTTACCAGAATGATATCCAGACTCAAAGGATTAAATTACAAGGAGAGATTATCCAAATTAGATTTTTGTTCCCTCGAATTTAGAAGATTAACGGGTAATTTGTTTGAATTTTTCAAGATATTAAGGGGAACAGATGGGGTAGATAGAGAGAAACAATTTCTGCTGGTTGCCGATTCTAGGACAAGGTACCACAGTCTAAAATTAGAACCAGACCCTTCAGCTGTGAAATTAGGAAACACCTCTGCACACAGAGGCTGGTGCAAATTTGGAACTCACTTCCGCAAACGGCATTTGATGCTAGATCAATTGTTCATTTTAAAGCTGAGATTGGTGTTTTTTTTTAATCAAAGGTATTAAGGGATATGGGCCAAAGGCAGGTAGATGAAGTTATATTGCAGATCAGCCATGATCTCATTGAATGGCGGCGGAACATACTCAAGGGGCTAAATGGCCTATTCTTGTTGCTATGTTCCTAGGAGGAGAAGGACTGGTTCCCCTGCCCATGAAACTTCCAACCACTCGATCAGACTCCCACGGTCAGCCAACCTTCTCCACTGTGATATCCAATTCACTCCCCATGCGATGTTCATTTTACTCCGCCCGCAACATCCGATTCACTCCCCCCGAGATGTCCGATTCATTCCCCCGCTCCACAACATCCGATTCATTCCCCCCGCAATATCCGATTCACTCTCCTGGCGATGTCCGATTCACTCCCCCGGCGATGTCCGATTCACTCCCCCCGAGATGTCCGATTCACTCCCCCGGCGATGTCCGATTCACTCCCCCGGCGATGTCCGATTCACTCCCCCGGCGATGTCCGATTCATTCCCCCCGCAACATCCGATTCACTCCCCCCGAGATGTCCGATTCACTCCCCCCGCAATATCCGATTCACTCCCCCGGCGATGTCCGATTCACTCCCCCGGCGATGTCCGATTCACTCCCCCGGCGATGTCCGATTCATTCCCCCCGCAACATCCGATTCACTCCCCCTGCAACATCCGATTCACTCCCCCCGCAACATCCGATTCACTCCCCCCGCAACATCCGATTCACTCCCCCTGCAACATCCGATTCACTCCCCCTGCAACATCCGATTCACTCCCCCTGCAACATCCGATTCACTCCCCCTGCAACATCCGATTCACTCCCCCGGCGATGTCCGATTCATTCCCCCCGCAACATCCGATTCACTCCCCCCGCAACATCCGATTCACTCCCCCCGCAACATCCGATTCACTCCCCCTGCAACATCCGATTCACTCCCCCCGCAACATCCGATTCACTCCCCCTGCAACATCCGATTCACTCCCCCCGCAACATCCGATTCACTCCCCCCGCAACATCCGATTCACTCCCCCCGCAACATCCGATTCACTCCCCCCGCAACATCCGATTCACTCCCCCCGCAACATCCGATTCACTCCCCCTGCAACATCCGATTCACTCCCCCCGCAACATCCGATTCACTCCCCCGGCGATGTCCGATTCACTCCCCCGGCGATGTCCGATTCATTCCCCCCGCAACATCCGATTCACTCCCCCTGCAACATCCGATTCACTCCCCCCGCAACATCCGATTCACTCCCCCTGCAACATCCGATTCACTCCCCCCGCAACATCCGATTCACTCCCCCTACAACATCCGATTCACTCCCCCTGCAACATCCGATTCACTCCTCCTGCAACATCCGATTCACTCCCCCCGCAACATCCGATTCACTCCCCCCGCAATATCCGATTCACTCCCCCGGCGATGTCCGATTCACTCCCCCGGCGATGTCCGATTCATTCCCCCCGCAACATCCGATTCACTCCCCCCGCAACATCCGATTCACTCCCCCCGCAACATCCGATTCACTCCCCCTGCAACATCCGATTCACTCCCCCCGCAACATCCGATTCACTCCCCCCGCAACATCCGATTCACTCCCCCTGCAACATCCGATTCACTCCCCCCGCAACATCCGATTCACTCCCCCGGCGATGTCCGATTCACTCCCCCGGCGATGTCCGATTCACTCCCCCCGCAACATCCGATTCACTCCCCCCGCAACATCCGATTCACTCCCCCCGCAACATCCGATTCACTCCCCCCGCAACATCCGATTCACTCCCCCTGCAACATCCGATTCACTCCCCCCGCAACATCCGATTCACTCCCCCGGCGATGTCCGATTCACTCCCCCCCCAACATCCGATTCGCTCCCCCGCACATCCGATTCATTCTTCCCCCACCTGCCAACATCCGATTCACTCCCCTGCTCCACAACATCCGATTCACGCCCTCCCGGGACGTCTGATTCACTCTCCCCGCTACATCCGATTCACTCCCCCCACGATGTCTAACTCACTCCCCCCCAACATCCAATTCACTCCCCCCCCCCAAAATCTGATTCACTCCCCCGCCAACACCCGATTCACTCCCCCCGCAACATCCGATTCACTCCCCCCGCACATCCGATTCACTCCCCCTGCAACATCCGATTCACTCCCCCCGCAACATCCGATTCACTCCCCCGGCGATGTCCGATTCACTCCCCCGGCGATGTCCGATTCACTCCCCCCGCAACATCCGATTCACTCCCCCCGCAACATCCGATTCACTCCCCCCGCAACATCCGATTCACTCCCCCCGCAACATCCGATTCACTCCCCCCCCAACATCCGATTCGCTCCCCCGCACATCCGATTCATTCTTCCCCCACCTGCCAACATCCGATTCACTCCCCTGCTCCACAACATCCGATTCACGCCCTCCCGGGACGTCTGATTCACTCTCCCCGCTACATCCGATTCACTCCCCCCACGATGTCTAACTCACTCCCCCCCAACATCCAATTCACTCCCCCCCCCCAAAATCTGATTCACTCCCCCGCCAACACCCGATTCACTCCCCCACCCAACATCCGATTCACTCTCCCCCACCCAACATCCTATTCACTCTCCCCCACCCAACACCCGATTCACTCCCTCACAACATCCGATTCACTCCCTCACAACATCCGATTCACTCTCCCCCACCCAACACCCGATTCACTCCCTCACAACATCCGATTCACTCCCTCACAACACCCGATTCACTCCCCCACCCAACATCCGATTCACTCCCTCACAACATCCGATTCACTCTCCCCCACCCAACACCCGATTCACTCCCTCACAACATCCGATTCACTCCCTCACAACATCCGATTCACTCTCCCCCACCCAACACCCGATTCACTCCCTCACAACATCCGATTCACTCCCTCACAACACCCGATTCACTCCCCCACCCAACATCCGATTCACTCCCTCACAACATCCGATTCACTCCCCCACCCAACATCCGATTCACTCCCCCACCCAACATCCGATTCACTCTCCCCCCAACATCCGATTCACTCCCTCACAACATCCGATTCACTCTTCCCCACCCAACATCTGATTCACTCCCCCACCCAACATCCGATTCACTCCCCCACCCAACATCCGATTCACTCTCCCCCCAACATCCGATTCACTCCCTCACAACATCCGATTCACTCTTCCCCACCCAACATCTGATTCACTCCCCCACCCAACATCCGATTCACTCCCCCACCCAACATCCGATTCACTCCCCCACCCAACATCCGATTCACTCTCCCCCCAACATCCAATTCACTCCCCCACCCAACATCCGATTCACTCTCCCCCCAACATCCGATTCACTCCCTCACAACATCCGATTCACTCTTCCCCACCCAACATCTGATTCACTCCCCCACCCAACATCCGATTCACTCCCCCACCCAACATCCGATTCACTCCCCCACCCAACATCCGATTCACTCTCCCCCACCCAACACCCGATTCACTCCCTCACAACATCCGATTCACTCCCTCACAACACCCGATTCACTCCCCCACCCAACATCCGATTCACTCCCTCACAACATCCGATTCACTCTCCCCCACCCAACACCCGATTCACTCCCTCACAACATCCGATTCACTCCCTCACAACATCCGATTCACTCTCCCCCACCCAACACCCGATTCACTCCCTCACAACATCCGATTCACTCCCTCACAACACCCGATTCACTCCCCCACCCAACATCCGATTCACTCCCTCACAACATCCGATTCACTCCCCCACCCAACATCCGATTCACTCCCCCACCCAACATCCGATTCACTCTCCCCCCAACATCCGATTCACTCCCCCACCCAACATCCGATTCACTCTCCCCCCAACATCCGATTCACTCTCCCCCCAACATCCGATTCACTCCCTCACAACATCCGATTCACTCCCCCACCCAACATCTGATTCACTCCCCCACCCAACATCCGATTCACTCCCCCACCCAACATCCGATTCACTCTCCCCCCAACATCCGATTCACTCCCTCACAACATCCGATTCACTCTTCCCCACCCAACATCTGATTCACTCCCCCACCCAACATCCGATTCACTCCCCCACCCAACATCCGATTCACTCCCCCACCCAACATCCGATTCACTCTCCCCCCAACATCCAATTCATTCCCCCCACGATGTCCGATTCATTTGCCCTGCAGCATCCAATTCACTCCCCCTGCGATGTCCGATTCACTCTCCATCTCCTATATCCAATTCACTCTCCCCCCGCAACATTGGATTCACTCCCCCAGCAACATCGGATTCACCAACCACGCTCCCCCGCAACCCTGCGACATCCAATTCACTCCCCCGGGACATCCAAATCATTCCCCGCCAACATCCGATTCACTCCCCTCTGAACATCTGATTCACACCTCCTGCGATGTTCGATTCACTCCTCAATCATGTCTGATTCACTGCCCCCACGAGGTCCAATTCACCGCCCCCCGCCATGATGTCTATTTTACCTGACATCTGCTCCCTGACTGCCTGTCAATCTGGCTGGCTGTTTGAATATTTGGAAGACATCCTGCTGTTAAATTCAGCATGACATGCGGGAAAGCATTACTTCTGAGTTTCCTGTCTGAAAATCTTGCCCCATGCTCTCTTCCCGGCTCCACATAAATGTCAGGGGTGTGGTCACAGCTAGTGTAATTGCTTTGTGTTATATATGTATACTTGTATTTACTCTGTACAGCCACCAGAGGCCTCCTCCCCTGGAGTCCCAAGGGATCCCATAATCCATTGGGAGAACAAATATTTAAGGAGGCTTCACAAGTTGGAGAGGCACTCTGGAGACCTGCAATAAAAGACTCAGGTTGCACTTTATTTTGAGCTCACAGTGTTCAGTCTGTCTCTTTCTCCATACAAAACAACTGGCGACGAGATACAGATAGTGAACCCAAAGATGCAGACAACAGTGGGCATCCTGGAGATATTCTCGGAGGGAGATGATTGGGAAACTTTTGTGAAGCGACTCGACCAATACTTCATGGCCAATGAGCTAGATGGGGAAGAGAGCGCTGCCAAATGAAGGGCGATCCTCTTCACCACCTGTGGGGCACCAATGTATGGCCTCATGAAGAATCTGCTCACTCCAGCGAAACCCACGAAGAAATCGTATGACAATTTGTGCACACTGGTCCGAGAACATTTGAACCCAAAGGAAAGCGTTCTGATGGCGAGGTACTGGTTCTACACCGACAAAGGTCCGAAGGCCAGGAAGTGGCGAGTTATGTCGCCGAGCTAAGATACCTTGCAGGACATTGCAAATTTGAAGGACATTTGGAGCACATGCTCAGAGACTTTTTTGTACTTGGCATTGGCCACGAAACCAGACTTCGCAAACTTGTGACTGTAGAGACCCCAATCTTGAGTAAGGCCATAGCGATAGCCCAGGCGTTCATTGCCATCAGTGATAATACGAAGCAAATTTCTCAGCACACAAGTGCTACTACAAGTACTGTGAACAAAGTGATGTTGTTTTCGAATCATAATGTAAAGGGCAGGTCACACATACCTGCAGCTACACGTCTGCAGATGTCTCAGAGTCCACCATTAAGGGTGATGTATGCAAAGCCATTAACACCTTGTTGGCACTCTGGGGGTGATCATTGTTTCCATTCATGCCAATTCAAATAGTATGTTTTCAAGGGTTGTGGGACAATGGGACACCTCCAATGAGTGTGCAGGCGAGCTGCAAATCCTGTTAAACCTACAAACCACTATGTTGCAGAGGAGGACAGATCCACGGAGGATCACGATGATCCAGAGCCTCAGATCGAGGAGGCAGAGGTATATGGGGTGCACATATTCACGACGAATTGTCCCCCGATAATGCTCAATGTTGAACTAAATGGACTCCCGGTGTCAATGGAGCTGGACACGGGCGCGAGCCAGTCCATCATGGGCAAAATGACTTTTGAAAGGTTGTGGTGCAACAAGGCCTCAAGGCCAGTCTTAACTCTAGTTCACACGAAACTAAGAACTTACACGAAAGAACTGATTCCTGTAATCAGCAGTGCTACCATAAAAGTTTCCTATGATGGAGTGGTGACAAGCTACCACTCTGGGTGGTACCGGGCGATGGTCCCACATTGCTCGGCAGGAGCTGGCTGGGAAAGATATGGTGAAACTGGGACAACATACGAGCACTATCGCCCGCTGATGACACTTTGTGTGCCCAGGTTCTAAACAAATTTCCTTCGCTGTTCGAACCAGGCATCGGGAAATTCTAAGGAGCAAAAGTGCAGATCCACCTAATTCCGGGGGTGCGACCCATCCATCACAAGGCGAGAGCAGTACCGTACATGATGAGAGAAAGGCTAGAGATCGAGCTAGACCGGCTGCAAAGAGAGGGCATCATTTCACCGATCGAGTTCAACGAGTGGGCCAGTCCTATTGTCCCAGTCCTCAAGGGAGACGGCACCATCAGAATCTGTGGCAATTACAAAGTAACTATCAATCATTTCTCCCTGCAGGACCAATGCCCACTACTAAAGACCGACGACGACTTTCACAAAGCTGGATCTGACTTCAGCCTACATGACGCAGCAACTGGAGGAATCATCGAAGGCCCTCCCCTGCATCAACACGCACAAAGGTCCTTTTGTTTATAACAGATGCCCATTTGGAACCCGATTGACAGCAGCGACATTCCAGAGAAACATGGAAAGCTTACTGAAGTCAGTCCTGTACACTGTGGTCTTCCAGGACGACATCTTGGTCACAGGTCGGAACACAGCCGAGCATCTGCAGAAGATGTAGAAGGTTCTTAGTCGACTCAACCGCGTGAGACTCAGGTTAAAACACTCAAAGTGCATTTTCCTGGTGCCTGAAGTGGAGTTCCTGGGAAGGAGGATTGCGCTAGATGGCATCAGGTGCACCAACGCGAAGACGGAGGCAATCAAGAACGCACCAAGGCCACAGAACGTGACGAAGCTGCGGACATTTCTGGGACTCCTGAACTACTTTGGCAACTTCTTACCGGGTCTCAGCACACTGCTAGAACCACTGCATGTCTTACTATGAAAAGGGGACGAATGGGTTTGGGGCAAAAGTCAAGAAAATGCCTTTGTAAAAGTGAGAAAATTGTTATGCTCAAACAAATTGCTTGTGTTGAATGATCCATGTATGCATTTGGTATTAGCATGTGATGCGTTGTCATATGACGTCGGGTGTCTATAGCAACAAGCTAATGATTTTGGGAAACTGTAACCGGTTGCTTATGCATCCAGGAATCTGTCTAAGGCTGAGAGAGCCTACAGCATGATTGAGAAAGAAGCGTTAGTGTGTCTATGGGGTAAAGAAAATGCATCAATACCTGTTTGGGCTAAAATTCGAATTGGAAACTGACCATAAGCCACTTATATCCCTGTTCTTCGAGAGTAAAGGGATAAATATCAACGTATCGGCCCGCATCCAGAGATGGGCACTGTCCGCATACAACTGCGCCATCCGCCACATGCCAGGATCAGAAAACTGCGCCGATGCTCTCAGTAGGCTGCCATTGCCCACCATGGGGATGTAAATGTCGCAGCCCGCAGATCTAGCCATGGTTATGGAAGCATTTGAGAGTGAGCAATCACCTGTCACTGCCCGGCAGATCAAAACCTGGACAAGCAAGGACCCCTTATTATCTCTATTCAAAAGCTGTGTGCTTCACGGGAGCTGGTCCAGTCTCCCAGTGGAAATGCAGGAGGAGATAAAGCTGTTTCGGCAGCGCAAAGATGAAATGTTTACACAGGCAGACTGCATTCTGTGGGGCAATCGAGCAGTGGTCCCCAAGAAGGGCAGAGACACCTTCATCAATGACCTCCACAGTACCCACCCAGGCATCGTAATGATGAAAGCGATAGCCAGAACCTACCAGTATCGATGCGGACTTAGAATCCTGCGTTCACAGATGTAATACATGCTCACAGTTAAGCAATCTACCCAGAGAGGCGCCGCTAAGTTTATGGTCTTGGCCCTCCAATCCGTGGTCGACTTTGCAGGCCTGTTCTTGGGTAAAATGTTCCTTGTGGTTGTTGACGCGTACACCAAGTGGATTGAATGTGAGATAATGTTGGCTAGCACATCCGCTGCCACTACTGAAAGCCTGCGGGCCATGTTTGCCGCACACGGCTTACCCGATGTCCTGGTGAGTGACAATGGGCCATGTTTTACCAATGCTGAGTTCGAACAATTCAGGACCTGTAACGAGATCAAACATGTCACATCTGCCCTGTTTAAATCAGCATCCAATGGTCAGGCAGAGAGAGCAGTGCAAACCATCAAGCGAGGCTTGAAGAGGGTAACCGAAGGCTCACTTCAGACTCACCTATCCCGAGTCCTGCTTAGCTACCGAACGAGACCCGTCTCACTCACTAGGATCACACCTGCTGAACTGCTCATGAAAACAGCACTTAAGACAAGGCTCTCGTTAGTTCACCCTGATCTACATGAACAGGTAGAGAGCAGACAGCTTCAACAAAGTGCATTCCATGATAGCCCAAATCTGTCATGCAAGATTGAAATCAATGATCCTGTATTTGTATTAAATTATGGACAGGGTCCCAAGTGGCTTCCCGGCACTGTCTTGGCCAAAGAGGGGAGCAGGGTGTTTCGGGTCAAACTTTCAATTGGACTCATTCACCGGAAACACTTGGACCAAATCAAATTCAGATTCATGGACTATTCTAAGCAACCCACCTTGGACCCTACCTTTTTTGATCCCCCAACATACACACCAGTGGCAACCGGCACCACAGTTGACCACAAAGCAGAACCCATCAATCACAGCAGCCCAGCAGGGCCCAACACACCAGGCTGTCCAGCAAGGCCAGCTGCACAGCAGTCCATCGAAGGCCAACAAATGATTCAACAACACCAGCTTTCACACCGTGACGATCAACCAGGACAAGAAGGGCCCCAGATCGACTCACATTGTAAATAGTTACACTATTGACTTTGGGGGGGGAGGTGGAGTGTTATTTTATATGTATACTTGTATTTACTCTGTACAGCCACCAGAGGGCTCATCGCCTGGAGTCCCAAGGGATCCCAAAATCCCTTGGGAGCACAGGCATTAAAGGAGGCTTTACAGGTTGGGGAGGCACTCTGGAGACCTGCAATAAAAGACTCAGGTCACACTTTACTTTGAGCTCACAATGTTCAGTCTGAACCTTTCTCCATACACAACACCCTGTGAACTATTCCCTTTTTAAGACCACTTACTTGAACCCATGTTATTTTGGAGGCATCCAAGATAAGCCTGATTTTAATGCAGCACTGAATCAGCACCTGCCACTCACAAAATGTACTGAGGAATAATAACACAGGAAATAATATTCACATTGTCGCCAGTCTAGTACAACTCTGCAGCGATGTTAAGGCATTTTGCTTAAAAGGATATAAAAACCAATTCAATGGATGACGGAGAAATAAGTAAGATGATGTTATGGTGGATGAACATAAATCTTTTAGAAATGACGCAGTTTAATAATTTTCCAGTTGAAATCCTTAAGGGTGAGTGTGCCATCAAAGAGCTACAGCTGGGATATTGGAAATAAAATAACCTTTGATCCTGGATTTCTACAATTAATTAAACAGGAAAAGAGGTTTTGGATCCATGGTTTAGTGAAGGATCTGCAGCCGATTATTGGCAGTCTGTGGGATGGGGGTGGGGGGGAGCGGGCTACAATTGCATCCAATCTCAGATGTTAGATGCTGGATTTACTATCAAATCTCTGGTGCTATGTGACCAAAGGCTAGAAGTTGTTTTATGTGTCCATACTAGCTGAATCAAGGCTTTCTCCACTTGTGAGCTGATATATTGTAAAGGGTAAGGGGGTTGGTGTTAGGGATAATTAAAGGTAGGTTGGAGGTTGCAGGCAGGAAGGTGGTTATCCCCTCTTGTATTTGCAATCTCATTTCTCAAGTTTTTGGTTTCACTGGTGCCTGCCACTTTTCTTTGGCTCACACTTTCTATTGCTGTTAATGTTGGTTTACTGGCTAGCATCCTTTTTTATGGTAATGTTTCTTATCTCCAGCTACGGTTATGGTAGTGGGATTGATTTAGGTCCACATCAAACTGTGACTTCCTATATTAAAGTTGTTTGTTCCATGCTTGCATTAAGAGTTGTGGTTCGTGGCATATGTTGGATTCTTGAAAGAAGGTAGATCTGGTTTAGTTTAGGATCAGGATTAGGATCATGGTTGAAGTTATTTTAGGGTGAGGGTTTTGGGTTAGGTCTGGGTACACGTCAGGGTTCGGGGTAGTCAGGATTAGGGATGTGGGTCGGATCCGGGGTCGTTAGGATTAAGGTTGTGGGTAGAGTCCGGGATGATAGTTAGGATTAGGTTTAGGGTTGGAGTGAGGGGTAGTTGGAGTTAGGGTCGGGGTCAGGGTCAGAGATCGGGATAGGCTCAGGGTTAGGGCTACAGTTAGGGTTAGAGTTAGTGTAAAAGTTAGGGTTACGGTTAGGGTCGAGTTTGGGTTGCACACAGCAAGGTCCCAAAATAGCAAAATAAATGAACATAAAATCTGTTTTATGATTGGTGTTGGATTAGGGATAAATGTTGACTATGACATTCAGAAAGCTCCCCTGCTCTTTATCAAATATTGTCATAGGATCCACATGACACAGCAGATGAGGCTTTGGTTTAACGTCTCATCCAAAGACAAAATCTTCAACTATGCCGTATTCCCTCAATATTGCACTGGACTGTCAGCTGGAATTATGTGCTAAAGCCTCAGGAGTGGGACTTGACTTGACTACTGTAATGCATGCACCTGTGAGTATGCTCACAGGTTTGTAGAGCTGTTGCCAGGTTTCAGTGCCCCCTGCCCCCCTTTTAGCCAGGTGGCACTTGCATAATTTGTGGTTTTAGTGCCCAAAAAAACCCCTAAAAAAAAACACAACCCCCCCCCCCCCAAACAAAAAAAAAGGTCACTTGAAAACTGTAGTGTCTCCACCCCGCCCCCCCCCCCCCATTTAATAAGGGGGCACTTGATTTAATTGTTTTGTTTTGAAACAAAATAGTTGAAGAGCTGTTGCCGAGTTCAAGTGCCAACACCCCCCCCTTTTAGCGAGGGGGCACTTGTATAATTTGTGTGCTTTTAGTGCCCTAAAACAAACACCCAAAAAAACTAAAAAAAAGGGGTTTGAAATGTGTTTGGAGTGTCCCCCCCTTTTAATCAGGGGGCACAATTTAATTGTTTGTTTTGTTTTGCAACAAAAAGAGTTGTAGAGCTGTTGCCAGGTTTTAGTGCCCCCCCCCTTTAGCCAGGGGACACTTGTATAATTTGTGTTCTTAGTGCCCTAAAAAATCCCCCAAAAAAACAAAAAAAAGGGCATTTGAAAAGTGTTTGGAGTGTTCCCCTCCCCTTTAATCAGGGAGCACTTGATTTAATGTTTATGTTTGCACTCAACAAAAGAGTTGTAGAGCTGTTGACATCCGAGCCAGGGTGTCCCTGGAGATGGAGCACGCGGTGTCCATTGGTACGCTCGTGACCTTCCGCGAGAGGTGTGCATCGGAGGGACTGGAGTGCATCATCACCCTCGGCAACCAAATTTTAATTTGATTATTATTGTTTAAAGTTTAATTTGTTTAATTGCTAGTTTTAGTGTGTCCCCCCCCCCCTTTTAGCCAGGGGGCATTTGTATAATTTGTGTTTTTACTGCCCTAAAAAAAAGCGGGCACTTGAAATGTATTTGGAGTGCTCCCCCCCCACCCCACCCCCACCCCACTTTAATCAGGGGGTACTTGATTTAATTAATTTATTGTTTTCTACAAAATAGTTGTAGAGCTGTTGACATCCGAGCCAGGGTATCCCTGGAGATGGAGCACGCGGTGTCCACCGGTACACTCATGGCCTTCCACGAGAGGTGGGCGCCAGAGGCACTGGAATGCATCATCACCCCTGACAACCAAATTTTGATTTGATTTAAGATACTGCACAAGTTTAATTTGTTTATTGTGTCGGGTTTAATGCCCCCCCCTTTTTAGCCAGGGGGCACTGGTATAATTTGTGTTTTTAGTGCTCTAAAAAAAAAGCACAAGGGGGCACTTGAATAGTTCTTGGAGTGTTACCCTCCTTTAATCAGGGGGCACTTGATTGGTTGCAACAAAATAGTTGTAGAGCTGTTGACATCCGAGCCAAAGTATCCCTGGCGATGGAGCACGGGGTGCCCACCAGTACACTTGCGGCCTTCCGTGAGAGGTGGGTGCCGGAGGGACTGGAGTGCATCATCACCCCGGCAACCAAATTTTAATTTGAACCACATGTCTAAAGTATAATTTGTCTCAGTTTGTTGGTTTTAGTCTTCCCCCCCCCCCTTTTAACCAGTGGGCACTTGTATAATTTGTGTTTTTGGTGCCCTCAAAAAAAAACAAGGGGGCACTTGAAAAGTTTCTGGTGTGTGACCCCCCCTTTAATCAGGGGGCACTTGATTGTTGTGTCTACAAAAATAGCTGTAGAGCTGTTAAGGTGGCCATTAACAGGTCCAGGCAGAGGGTGGCCAAGGCGGTCGTTCAGCCTGACAGCTTGCCACTTTTCCATGGCTATGTTCACGCCAGGGTTTCCTTGGAGATGGAGCATGTGGTGTCCACCGGTACGTTCGCGGCCTTCCGCTAGAGGTGGGCACTGGAGGGACTGGAGTGCATCATCACCCCCGGCAACCAAATTTTAATTTGACCCTTTAAAGTTTCAGGAAGTTTTATTTGTTAATTTGTCACTTCTAGTGCCCCTTTAATAAGGGGTCATTTGATTTAAAAGTTTTACACAAAATAATTGTAGAGCTGTTGAGTTGGTAATGGCTTAGCCAGTCATGTGATGTTCACAAGACTCAATAAAACCCCAGCCAGTTGGGTTCAGGGGATCCACGATGAAGCATGTGGTTGTGAGCCTGTTGGATGAACTGGTAATGTGTAATGTGATTGTTAAACCTTTGCTAATAAACCAATTAGTTCTTAATAGCAATGTGTTCTTAAGCAAGAACCCATAAAGCAAATACATTACAATTGCCATTGAGCCATGGCTGACATTGTATCAAATCAAAGTCAGCCGAAATTACTTTCACAAGCCTGAATCCATGACCTACTCACTCAGAGGCATAACTGCTACATTGAACTGAGGCTGACACTTGATCACATCTAGTGTATTTACCTTTTGAACTACCCATGAAGCTCAATTTCCTTTTAAAATATGTTATGCTGTTTTTAATGCAACCACGTTCCTTTGTGGCTTTTGAAAATCATATTGATGTATGTTAAAGCAAGTTTTCAGGAGTACTGCCAGAATTATCACTTATCTCCCAGACAGTGTAGGAACTCAGTAAATGTAAAGTGATATTTTAAGTTTGTTAAACAGTTTGGATTATAGCCAAAATCACCATTAAAGCTGTAAACTTTACATTTTGTTGCACTGAGACAGTCTATCAGCTTATATTTATGACAGACCAAGAGAGAAGTTCAAATAATGAGTGAAGAGACCTTCAGCGCGAGCATTTTGCTTAAGTTATCATCAGCAACTTAAATGTTAATTGCCTGCAGAATTTATTTCAGATAGGATGGTTATTTAAGCCAGCAGAGGGGTTATGTTGGCTGTCAGTTTGGAATGAGGATAGGTTGCTGATTTCTATAAGTTGGGAGTTCAACAGCTGAAAAAGTGGAGGTCAAGGGAGCAAACAATGGGCTTCTTCATGGATAAGTGACTAATCCGAGGGAACTTTAGTTTACATATTGACTGGGCAAACCAAATTTGCAATAATAGTGTGGAGGACAAATTCATAGAATGTATACAAGATGATTTTCTAGATCAGTATGTTGAGGAACCAACTAGAGAACACATTATTTTTGGTCTAGTATTGTGCAATGAGAAAGGGTTAATTAATAACCTTGTAGTAAAGGGGTCTTTAGGGAAGAGTGATCATAATATACTAGAATTTTACATTAAGTTTGAAAGTGATTTAGTTAAATCCGAAATGAGGGTCTTAAATATTAACAAAGGAAACGACATAGGTATGAGGGGAAAATTGGCTAAGGGAGATTGGGAAATTACATTGAAAAGTATGATGGTGGACAAGCAATGGCTAGCATTTAAAGAACTAATACATAATTTACAGCAAACATACATTCCTTTAAGGCACAAAAACCCCACAGGAAAAGTGGTCCAACCGTGGCTAACAAGAGAAGTTGAAGATAGTATTAGATCAAAGGAAGAGGCTTATAATGTTGGCAAAATGAGCAGTAAGCCTGAGGATTAGGAGGATTTTAGAATTCAGCAAAGGAGGACCAAAAATTAATTAAAAAATGGGAAAATAGAATATGAGAGTAAACTAGCGAGAGACATAAAAACGGACTGTAAAATCTTCTATAGGTTTGTAAAAAGGAAAAGATTAGCAAAAGTAAATGTGGGCCCCCTACAACTATCTTAGTTGTGAACATTAAACAAGTGCCCCCTGATTAAAGGGGGGGGGGTCACAGTACAAGCTGAGACAGGAGGAATTATTATGGGGAATACGGAAATGGCACAGAAATTAAACAAATACCATGTGTCTGTCTTCACGGAAGAAGACACAAAAAAATCTCCCGGAAATTGTGGAGTACCAAGGGTCTAGCGAGAATGAGGAACTGAAAGAAATTAGTATTAGTAAAAAAATGGTACTAGCGAAATTATTGGGACTGAAAGCCTATAAATCCTCTAGACCTAATGGACTACATCCTAGGGTTTTGAAAGAGGTGGCTATAGAGATAGTGGATGCATTGGTTGTCATTTTCCAAAATTCCATAGGTTCTAGAATGGTTCCTACAGATTAGAAGGTAGCTAATGTAACCCCACTATGTAAGAAAGGAATGAGAGAGAAAATGGGGAACTATAGACCAGTTAGCCTGTTGTATCAGTTGTAGTGAAATTGCTACAATCTATTATTAAGGGCGTGATAACAGGGCACTTAGAAAATAATAATAGGATTGGGCAGAGTCAACACGGATTTATGAAAGGGAAATCATGTTTGACAAATCTGTTAGAGTTTTTTGAGGTTGTAACTAGCAGAATAGATAAGGGGTGGGGGGGGGAAACCAGTGGACGTGGTTTATTTGGACTTTCAGAAGATATTCGATAAGGTGCCTCACAGAGGTTATTGTACAAAATTAGGACTCATGGGATTGGGGTTAATATACTAGCATAGATTGAGGATTGGTTAACAGACAGAAAACAGAGAGTAGGAATAAACGGGTCATTTTTAGGTTGGCAGGCTGTAACTAGTGTGGAGCCACAAGGATTAGTGCTTGGGCCCCAGCTATGCACAATCTATATCAATGATTTGGATGAAGGGACCAAATGTATCATATCCAAGTTTGCTGATGATACACAGTTAGGTGGGAATGTAAGTTGTGAGGAGGATGCAAAGAGATTTCAAGATGATATAGATAGGCTGAGTGAGTGGGCAAGAATCTGACAAATGGAATATAATGTGGAGTAATGTGAAGTTATCCACTTTGGTAGGAAAAATAGAAAAGCAGAGTATTTTTTAAATGATGAGAAATGTTGGTGTTCAGAGGGACCTGGAAGTCCTTGTACACGAATCACTGAAAGTTAACATGCAGCTACAGCAAGCAATTAAGAAAACAAATGGAATTGGCCTTTATTACAAGAGGATTTGAATGTAAGAGTAAAGGCGTCTTATTGCAATTATATAGGGCCTGAGACCGCACCTGGAGAATTGTGTACAGTTTTGTTCTCCTTACCAAAGGAAGGATATATTTGCCATTGAGGGAGTGCAACATAGGTTCACCAGACTGATTCCTGGGATGGGGGCATTGTTCTATGAGCAGAGATTGAGTAGACTAGGCCTATATTCTCCAGAGTTTAGAAGAATGAGAGGTGATTTAATTGAAACATACAACATTCTTACAAGGCTTGACAGGGTCAATGAAGGGAGGATGTTTCCTCTGGCTGGGGAGTCTAGAACCAGGGGTCAGTCTCAGAATAAGGGGTCAGCCATTTAGGATTAAGCTGAGGAGAAACGTCTTCACTCAGAGGGTGGTTAACCTTTGGAATTCTTTACCCCAGAGGGCTGTGCACGTTCAGTCTTTGAGTATATTCAAGACGAGATAGATAGATTTTTGGATATTAAGGGAATCACGGGATACGGGGATAGTGCAGGAAAGTGGAGTTGAAGTGGAAGATCAGCCATGATCTCATTGAATGGTAGAGCAGGCTCAAGGGGCTGTATGGCCTGCTCCTGCTCCTAATGCTTATGTTCTTATGTTTATTGAAGGCAAGTATTGACTTCGGACAATAGCTGTGACATGGGGTGTGGTGTGATGGTGTTGGTTTAGAAGATGGATAGAAAAAACAATTCTGAATCAAAGGTTAGAACTGGAAGCAGAGGAGATGTGTAGTTGTAGATAGTCTTAATGTTGGACACAAAGAAATCCATTAGTTCCTTGTGTTTGCAAATGTGAAGAGAAAATGGAGGGAGCAGGGAGGTGTACAGAGGAGACTGTTCGTAGTGGAGATCAGAAGTTTGGATAAATTCCAATCTCCAATTAATTTTTCATTAAAAATTAGATCCTGACCTGTTCTAGGGAGATCTGGTGGTGAATTGCTAGATCGACAACATGTTAGTTATATTAGAGTTAGTTGTATTGAGGCTATAGAGTTCGCTGTCACGCAGGGATAATGATCTAATGGGAATGTTGTTGATAATGATGAGGCAGTTATGAAGGAATCAGAGGAAGTGCTAATATCATGATGATGCTGATTATTCTTACTCCATATCTACACACATGCAATCCAGTGCAAATCACTGGATAACCATCTGGAGTGGTAATCCTTGCCAATTTTTCTTCACTGTTTCTGAGGTAACTGAGGCTGATTTAGTGCCTCTACCCCTGTCTAAATGAGATCATCAATCTCAGTACAGACCAGGGATACATCTGATTTCTGAAAGACTTAGGTGGTTTTCTTGCGATAATTTTTCTAAATCCTACCTTTCTTTAATGATCTGTGGTTTGGGTTATCCTGGTCAAGAATGTCAGCTTGAAAAAAAAAATATTTATAAATTATAACATAATCAGAATCTCACAGGTTTGCCAGTAATATATCTAACTTCTAGTGTAATTAAGTTCCCTTAATTAAAAGTTGGAAACATCCAGACACAAAGAAGTATTAGAAAAGCTTCTTATTTCTGTGTCATAAAATGGAGCTGGATACACAGACAAACAGACATAGACACACATACAGTCAGAGAATCAAAGGCACATAGTTTTGTTTACTGCAGTAGAATTCAGATACTGTGACTTAACACATATTCATAATAAGTATTGAGACATCTGTCCTAATTTAATGTTCATCATATCTAGAACAACATGAACCAATACTTCTGCCTGGGTGGTTAAGGATAAGTTTGTACTGGTATTCCTATCATCATCATAGGCAGTCCCTCGGAATCGAGGAAGACTTGCTTCCACTCTAAAAATGAGACCTCAGGTGGCTGAACAATCCAATACGAGAACCACAGTCCCTGTTACAGGTGGGACAGATAGTCGTTGAGGGAAAGGGTGGGTGGGACTGGTTTGCCTCACGCTCTTTTCGCTGCCTGCACTTGGTTTCTGCATGCTCTCGGCGATGAGCTGCTCAGCGCCCTCCCGAATGCACTTCCTCCACATAGGGCGGTCTTTGGTCAGGGACTCCCAGGTGTCAGTGGGGGTTTTGCACTTTATCAGGGAGGCTGTGAGGGTGTCCTTGTAATGTTTCCTCTGCCCACTTTTGGCTCGTTTGCCATGAAGGAGTTCCGAGTAGAGCGCTTGCTTTGGGAGTCTCATGTCCGGCATGCGAACAATGTGGCCTGCCCAACAGAGCTGATCAAGTGTGGTCAGTGCTTCAATGCTGGGGGTGTTGGCCTGGTCGAGGATGTTAACGTTGGTGTGTCTATCCTCCCAGGGGATTTGTAGGATCTTGCGGAGACATCGTTGGTGGTATTTCTCCAGCGACTTGATGCATCTACTGTACATGGTCCATGTCTCTGAGCCTTACAGGAGGGCGGGTATTACTACAGCCCTGTTGACCATGAACTTGGTGGCAGATTTGAGGGCCTGGTCTTCAAACGCTCTTTTCCTCAGGCGGAATATAGAGGTACTCCTATATTGGTGTAGCAAATCAAAAGGAGCAGTCATGGGATCTGTGCAACATGTTTGCCTGAATGTAAGCTGATGCCCAAGAAAGGTCACACTGTATACAGAATATATAAATGGACTTTTACAAAGAAAAAAAGAATTTGCACCTTTCACATCCTCAGGATGTCCCAAAGAACTTCATAGCCAATGAAGTACTGTTGTAATGTTGGCAAACAGCAGTCAATTTGCACATAGCAAATGAGACAAATTGCCAGATAAATCTGCTTGATGGTGTTGATTGAGGTATACATGTTTGTGGGGACACCAGAACTCTCCTCTTTTTCTTCAAATAATGCCATGAGATATATTACATTCACCTGAAATAGCAATCAGGGCCTTAGTTTATTGTCTCATCCCAAAAAGAACCAGCACTTCCAGCAGTGTAGCAATTCCTCATTACTGTACTGAAGGGTCAGCCTGGATTAGGTGCTCATGTCTTTGAAGTGGTATTTGAAACCACAACCTTCTGGCTATTGAAGCAAGAATGCTTCCAACTGAGCCAACACTGACACCCTAACAAGCACGTGATTGCATTATTTGACACGTACACAGATGTAATATCATTTATATTGGGCGAGAAAGCAGAGTTAAGGTTTCGGGTCGATTACCCTTCGTCAGTTAACCACAGGTTAATTGACATCTCTCCACAGATGCTGCCTGACCCGCTGAGATTTCCAGCTTTTTCTGTTTTCATTCCAGATTCCAGCATCCGCAGTATTTTGCTTTTGTAATAATAAAATACAACACCATTATCACAAGCACTGTAATTATTTCAAGGTGGTTTCAGTTAACCTTGCTTAATTGACTGCTTACTTGACTCAATTATTATAAAATACTTGCATTCATATAGCGTCTTTCATGACCACCGGAATCTCAAAATGCTTTACAGCCAATTAAATACTTTTTGGAGTGTAGTCACTGTTGAAATGTAGGAAACGCGACAGCCAATTTGCACACAGCAAGCTCCCACAAACAACAATGTGATAATGACCAGCTAATCTATTTTAGTGATGTTGATTGAGGGATAAATATTGTTCAGGACACCAGGGATAACTTCATTGCTCTTCTTCAAAATAGTGCCATGGGATCTTTTACAGCCACCTGAGTTTAATGTCTCATCCAAAAGACAGCAACTCCAACAGTGCAGCAACCCTTGGAGTGTCAACCTAGATTCATGTGCTCAAGTCCCTGGACTGGGACTTGAACCAACAACCCCCGAAACCAGAGGTAAGAGTACTATCCACTGAACCACAGCTAACATTTAAAAGTAAGCTTATATAACACTCTGGTCTATCTGTGGTTAACTGCAGGATAAAGCTTGGTGGATTGAATTAGATAGGTGCTAATGAGCTGTTACTGATGGTTGCTCAGCCTAACCAACGCTTATTACATATGACTGCTATTGAACAGTAAATTAAGAATATTCATGTGATGCCTCATGAGAGGTTCTGACTGCAGGAGTGGAAATTTATTGCAACTCCCCAGCCCAAATGACATTTCAACACACGCTTGGAGGTTGGAGCCATTGAAGTTAATCGCAGGCTGGTGAGAGCATGAGCAGAAACCCTATAAGAATAATTTCACTGAGTATTCACCAATATTACCAGGTACGAATGAATGCTTTCATCATTAAGCCCATCTCCTAAATGCCACTTTTAGTGTTGCCCCACCCCATTAGAAGAAATGGAATCAAAACATTGTAAACGTCATTGATGTCAGTATGTCAGTAGCCAATGTATTGATTCATATACTGGCACAAAACATGTATATTTCAAAATAAGTCTCATTAAATCAAAACGTGCAGAACATTATAAACATTAACAACGTTTAACGTAATGTAATTTCGACAAAGCTTTTATGATAGGATACCATGTGATGCTTTCAAGTAATCTTTAATATATGCACTGCGAACTGTGTCGAACAATAAATAAACAGCATGAGGATGTGGTGTAACTGGGAACCATATTTGATATATATTAAAGCCATGAGAGAGTGCAAATGCCACCTTCACTTTTCTGAATAGCTGTTTTAAAATTCGAGAAAATAGGAGCAGATAACTTCTTAATAGAAAGTGTTGAAAGCAACAACCATATTTTTGGAATTATTAAAATTGCTAATGATCTTTATTAGAGAGTGAATGCCCATAACATTTCAAGCCACATGCCTGTAGACTCTTTTCTACAGGCTGTTTCCTAAAAAACATGCAAATATATTTCTGCAATCCTGCATATTTTCTCAAAAATACCAAGCATTATCACTAACTGTTATAGCATGTAAGCCAATAACAGTGTTCAGCTTAATGGAAATGCTTCATAATTATATAATAATTTACACTAAATTCAGCAGATCTCCTTCTTGTTCCTAATTCTAAGGTTTATAGTTTCAGTTTCATGTTATTTGTGCACAGTTATACATAATTATACATACCTTCTGGGTCAAAATCCTGGAACTCCCTCACGAACAGCACTGTACCTTCACCGCAAGGACCGCAGAGGTTCAAGAAGGCAGTTCACCACCATCTTCTCAAGGGTAATTAAGGATGGGCAATGACAGCGACGCCCAAATCCCATAAAGGAATTTAAAAAAT
Organism: Pristiophorus japonicus; assembly: GCF_044704955.1. Classification (NCBI taxonomy): domain Eukaryota; kingdom Metazoa; phylum Chordata; class Chondrichthyes; family Pristiophoridae; genus Pristiophorus; species Pristiophorus japonicus. The sequence continues at coordinate 73,564,812 of NC_091986.1, read as the reverse complement.
TGTGCTTGACCTTGTGTCATCGACCTGAAACGTTAATTCTATTTCTCTCTCCACAGATGCTGCCTGACCTGCTGAGCATTTCCAACATTTTTAGTTTATATTTCAGATTTCCAGCATTAGGATTATTTTGCTTTTGTGTTAATGTTTTTTTCTGTTAGCCTTTTCAAGGGAACATTCAGATGTTGTCGATTTATCATTGCACATTGCACTCTTGCAACTTTGTATCCATGAATCAAAGAAGAGTTGTTTCATCAGAACATAGCACTGACATTATGAACGGGCAGTGAAGGTTGGAAAAAGAGGAAGCAACAACACAAAGAGTACTTTATGATGCAGAGACAGAAAGTGCAGAAATTGCAGTTGGAGGCTTCCCGTGGGCGGATGCCTCCGACTTGAAAAGTTTCTACGAACTTACCTGGTAGTCCAAGTTGTTTGGAGACTTGTAGTCCTGGGCATGTACATGAAGGATAAGTAGAGGCCCACGTATCCCAGGAATGTCGGCGCTTCGCACACGGCCCTGCGATCTCATGGGCCAGCCCAACCAATCAAAGTAGGGGTATTCCCATACATACCTGTGGTGACTTCCATATATACGGAATTACCATAAGTATAAATGGGAATACACCAAAAGATACACAAGCACAAGATAAATATTTTTTTAAATTACATATTTAAAAATAATCAAAATGGAATTTAATTAATTATTTAAAACAAAAATTTATTTTTTTGAAAAATAAATGTGCATATTTTAAAGGGTTTAAAAAAACTTTTCTTATTTCTCAGGTTTTTAAATGGTTAACTTATTGAAAAAAAAGTATTTTTCTCTCCTTTAAAAATCTTACGCTGATGAGTGCTGGCCTTACGCCTACTTTTATCAGTCGTAAGAATTTCAAGGGCATTCGCTGGGCAGAAATTAGGCAAATAGCCCAACTCTTTGCCTGCAGAGATCCTTTACTTCTGGATGCATGCGATCTGTCAAGAGGATTCTTGACAGATCGCAAGCTCCAGGTTTAGGCACATGCGCAGTGCATGCCTGAACCTGAAACTTGCACCTCATAGGGGCCGCAAATTCAAGGCCAGAGTTTTAAATTGAGGAATTCATGCAAAACAATGGTAACATTTTTGAGAACAAAACAACAACTCAAGCCCTGCCAAATGGTAATAGAGGGGAAAAAATGGCCTCAGTGAAAATAGCAAGAATATCAATGCCACATATTAGCTCAGGAGGCTACATAAGACCCATTGAAAGAAGTTTAAGGGTGAATTTTGCAAGGCTCAGCTCTCAGTAAGGATTAAAATCAATAACCTGAAAACTGTGAACATTGTAGATCAAGTATGCTGGCTTTTCTGTCTTAGCAACATGATGATTTAATTGTGGCATCCACTTATTTTATTTGAAATGCAATTAAACGTGTAAAGCCGTTAGACAAACTTATGACACTAATTCAGAATTCTACTTGATGTTTGAAAAAAATTGGTAGTCTCATTACATTGTTATTCAGACATGACGTGTAAACTCAGGGGAACATTTTAATTATGAGCCAAAGGAGATGCATTTTAAAGCACTCAAAGTCTACAACTAGTTATATTTTTAAACAAAGAAGCCGAGATACAGCATTTAGTCTTAAATAATAAACAAATCTTCTCAGAAAGAGCTAAACTTGACATGTCCATGTTAAATTATCCATGTCTCAAATGAGTCCTAAAACAAGTAGTGAGTCATATCTCAGGTTACACTGAAAAGACTGTAAGTTGAGAGGAATGCCTATTTTGTTCTTTGTTTGTGCATTGAGGTAATACATTTCGAATAGCAGTAGCTTACTCTGACCTCACCCAGTAAGCCACGATTTCTGTGGTGAGTAAAGCTAGTCTGATTCCCAAACCTCAGTTGGGTAAGATACCCTCTCAGAGATTTACTTCAGTTTTGAAATTCAAGTTCTGATTCTGATAGGAGCTTGCACATGACTCCCTAACTGCACAGCGGTACAGGGAATGTGAATCCATCTCCTACACTTCTATTAGGTGCATGTTGGATTCTAAAAGACAGCGCTCCTTTAAATTACGTACCAAATTCCATATCAATGCAGTTTGACACTGGCCCATAGACCTTCCAGAAGGGCATCCTGAAAATGAGGAGAATACTGACTGTCACAACAATCCTGTTTTAATCACAACATTCTTTTGATTCCCCCTCCTAGTAGATTTTGTGCTGTTATCTGTTTTGGAGAAGATTTATGGGCTGGGTTTTCAGCTTTTTAAGTTTTCGCCTGTTTTCGGGCGCAATTCGCGGTGGAGTCAAAAATTTAGCACTGGGTTAACGTTAGTGCCAGAGCGAGCAACTTTCGCCAAATGAAAATTCCTGAAGAGCGTTAGCATGGACTCCGGCATTATACCGGACAATTTGTGCACTGGGGCCGAAAGTTCCGGCGCTAAAAAAATGCCCGTTCTGCGCATGCGCAAATTTTAAATTTTAATTTTTAATTTTTAATTTCTTGCGCTTCTGGTCTGCTGTCCGGTTGCAAACACTAATGCAGGGCACGGTCGCATGCATGCGCAGTACACCCAGGGCTGAATCACCCATTTTATATTTGGATTTTGATGATGGAGGACAACGATTAGAGACAGCATGCCAGGTGATTCAGCCACGAGGCTAATGAAGCTCTAGTGGCGTCTGTGGAAAAAAGATGGCAGGAGTTGCATCGTAGGGATGGATCTAGACCACCGCCATCTATTTTTGAAAGGATTTGGAGTGAAATCACTGAGGTCTCTGATCAGACACTGTGATCAAGACAGGCACACAGTGCCAAAAGAATTTTAATGATCTTTCAAGGGTCGTTAGAGTGAGTACAATTTTAATTCATGCACTTCTTCATTACTTCAAGTATAAATCTGACACATTATTTGTTCTCATGCTTTTGGTGCCTCTCAGCACTCTGTGGGTTGCCTCCTAAAATTAGGTAGGCTTATTTTAGTACCCGATTTGGCATGAATGATCTTTACACATGATTAAGATTGCTTTCTGAGATCTCATAAGATGGCTGTGCACTTCAATGTCCTTTGATGAACCACATCAAGTTCCAAGGCTATTAAACCGAGGACTGTATTACATTCATACTTATACAGTATGGTATAAGTGCTTTCGTCACTACCTGTGCCACAAGAGCAGATGGACCCTCTTGTAACCATTCCCATTTTCATCTTTGCAGGCCAAGAAGTCTCACAATCTCCACGAGCAGGTGCGGACAGGTGGCCTCAGACCCAGCCACTCATGGACATCAAGGAGAGAGTGGTCGGCCTCATTGGCATCTCAGGTCAGGCAGCTGCCAGTGGGGTCGCTGACCCCTGCTCAGACGCTGAGGGTAAGTCCTGCACACTCCCTGGGCTGGGTTGGGGCAATGTCCTGCAGTGCCTCTGGACTAGATATAATGGAGTAACTGCGGTCCTTCAAATGAGCTTGTGCTATGCGACCTTCCTCATGTCACCCTGCCCCCTCCCCTGCTGCTAACCACTCTGTTGCTTTTTACTTCCGAATGACCAGCCACAGGTGCAGTAACCCTCAAGCGTACACTGCACGTTAGGCCATTGTCTGGAGGAGGAGGAGGATAACGATGAGCTGACTCCAGCGCAGCTTCAATCCACCTCTGTTACACTATCGGCACTCAGCTCCTTTGAGAACGACGTGACTTTCTCTGGGTTTGACAACACCGAGGCTCCTGGGACTAGTGGCGTGCAGCAATGCAGTGTTGGGGTTGAATCCCGCATGCCATCTCTCCGGAGGGTGAGTCGGCAAAGTCGGTCCACTGACAGACAGGCAGACATGGAACTGGACATGGTAGGAATGTCCAGGGCTTCCAGGTCAGCCATCAGTTCCTTGATGTCTTAGGTAGAATTCCCGCGAGCATTGACAGTCTGAAAGTGAACATTATGGAGGTAGGGTCGCAGATTGTCAGTGCGAGCCGTGATACCGGCGAGGCCATCAGTGCCCACACGAGGCTGGTGGCCTCCAGCAATGAAAGTGGAGTCCCAGAGAGTGTGGCACAAACCCTTGCAGAACTTGGCGCTTCACGGCACAAGCTCTGCTTCAGCTTGGGCAGGTGATGCAGTTCATAAACCCTCCCGCCAAACTCTCTGTGTTCCCCACTGTCATACCCAAACCATGGTGATGCCAATGAAGGGGCTAGACAGTCAAAAGCCAGGCCTTCCATGCCACGAGCTGTTCCAATGCATCCCCAGGCAGCATCTCCATTGTCTCTCCTCCAACACTGCAGCGCTCTAGCAACCTTGGTGCCATTTTGAGTGGGAACAGTAAGCCGGTGGGAAAAAATAGTGGGGCAGGATATTATGCTGTTGCATTATGTTGTTGATGCTGGATGCATTGTATGTTTAATGTCACAGTATTATTATGTTCTGGATTATGTTGTTGATAATGTTGTTGAATGATCACACTGCTGGATGCATTTAATTATTTTATTAAAGTTTCACAATGAAGATTACATTACAAAATTTACAATGTTACTGTTATATATGCATGCTTGTTTTGTTGTATGATGTCTGTAACACTGAATGTACCCTTACACTGTACACACCTTACCTATACATCAGAGGGTGCTGCTGCTGGAGACCTAAGGGTTACCTGCACACTGCAGGTAACCCAGTATAAAAGGAAGCTCACAGCTTGGTGTTCTCACTCGAGGAGCTGCAAATAAAGGACTACAGTTGAAACAGTTTAAGTACCATACCCTGCCTCATGGAGTCATTACCAAAGGTGCATACATACATTACAATTGGTGACGAGGATACGAGGTCACGAACTACACACTTAGCATGTTGAATCTCAGCAACTTCCAGCAATGTACCGATGGGGAAGATTGGGACACTTTTGTAGAAAATTGGAACATTTCTTCATAGCCAACGACCTGGATGGAGAGACACCGGCTACACAACTGAACAAGCGCAGGGCCATCCTGCTTAGCATCCATTGTGGGTCCACCATCCATTGTCTCATCAGGGACTTGCTAGCCCTGGAGAAGACAACCACCAAGAGCTATGAGGAACTTGTAACACTTATACAGGAGCAACTAAAACTGAAAGAAAGCAACCTCACAACCAGGCACTGGTTCTACACTTACCGGTGTCCCGAAGGCCAAGAAATTACTAAGTATGCTGCACATTTAAGAAGGCTGGCTGCACCGTGTGATTTTGGAGATCATCTTAATGAAGCACTAAGGGACATATTTGTCATCGGAATCGGCCACGAGGGCCTAATATACAAATTGCTCTCTGCTGACATCACAGTCACCCTGCAGAAAACAATTCAAGTGAGCCAGGCCTACATGGTTTCGGCCGGCAACTCCAGGCGAATACTGACCCAGGTCTCTAAACCGGCGAATGCAGTGCACCGCATGGATACTTCTAAAGGCAGAAATGTTGCCCCGAGTCCCGCAACCCTGTATCAGCCACATGGGACAAACTGGATGGCCCTATGCTGGCACTGTGGAGGAAACCACAGGGCCCACCACTGCAGCTACAAAGACCACATATGCAAAGGCTGCAAAGAGAAAGGGCACCTTCAAAGAATGTGCAGAAAAAGCTCTACTCACCACGTCTCTGATGAGTTGACTGATCACCGGGGCTCCGACACAGATGAAGGTGAAGCTGCTCAACCCCTGGAAGAAGAGTGTGGAGCTTATACCTGCTCCACTGAAAGTTCTCCGTGGACAATGGAAGTAGACATCGACGGGGTCCCAGTTTCTATGGAGTTCGACACAGGGGCGAGCCAGTCTCTAATGAGCCAAACGACCTTTGAAAAAATTTGGATAAAACCCGCCAATCAACCAAAACTGCATCCTGTCCAAGCGAAGCTGCTCACCTGCACCAAAGGTAAATTCCAGTTGTTGGCAGTGTGGATGTCCAGGTCTCCCAGGGCAGCATGTTGAACACACTGCCCCTGTGGATTGTAGCTGGCGATAGTCCCACGCTGCTGGGAAGGAATTGGATGAACCCGGTCCAAGTCGGTCGAAGTGGCGATGGCCTCCGGGCTCCAGCAATCGGCATCGAACATGGATCCATCGCTGCACCTAGAGATCCCACTGTCCAGCTCGTCCAGCGGCGAAACCTCTAGGACCACACCACGCCGAAATCTCCAGGACCGAAAACCCAAAATCCACCTTCTGTGCCGGGGCAGGACTCCAAGAGGTGAACATCATCGAAAGAAGTGGATTCCCGATGCCCATGGCTGAACTTGAGGAAGAAAAGACCACCACAGCCTATCTGGAGGAGAGCCAACGTTGGAGGAGCGACACATGGCTCCGAACAGTCAATCGGATTGGAAGGCTCCCTTAAAGGAGACCGATAACCAAAAAAATTTAAAGGGACAGTTTCAACTTAATGATGACAAGGACTTTAAAGCTAAAGATGCAGTAAAAGGGTGCAAGTATATTAATGTAAACATGAATTGTGACGCTAGTGTAACTAACGTGACAACAAGATGAATGCTTATGAAGTAATGTTAAGAGCAAGCTTGGTATATGTGATGATTATGAAAGAAAGTTTGAAATGCCTAAGGTAACCATGTCTGGTGAGACCATGACACCAAAAAGTGATGCAAATGCTGTAATTTATAATGCAAAGGCAGTCAATAATGTAGGCTCGACTATGTGTGATCAGAGCCAAGGTGTCATGTATACAGGTAAGACACTGCTAAAGGACACTGGGTTCTACAGGACCATGTAAATGCTTGAGGAATCCACCATTGGGAGACCCCCAGGTCCATCTGGCTACCAGACCATGTAGCCTGGATCTGTGGAACAAATATGATGCCCTGGAAGGGCCCACACACCCAGTGGGAGCCGACCCACTAGAGGGACAGTGGTCAATGGGCAGCATAGCCACCACACAGGCAACCTGCCCCAGACCAGCCCTACACCCCTTGGCCACCAGGGCTAACACCAGGAGAGAGAGGCCAATACCCTCCAGCTTTCCTGGCAAACCTTGGGATGACCAGACTCTCATCCCAATTGAAGGACAAGGTTCCCACCCAGTCCTGTGGCCCTGCCCACCACCACACAATTACCCACACCACAGAGTATGCACCCTACCCACTGCTGCTATGGCTACCCCCCTGAGAGATCCCACAACAGTGACACCCACATGGTCTGTATGTGAGGGGGGGGGGGGGCAGGGGCAGGTGGGAAACATATGAGGCCAGCCTCAAGTACAGGGATCACACCTGGCACCCACACAACTCTCACCACAACCTCCCATAGCCCTACTGATCATCTGCTATATTCATACAGCTTCGAGCTGGAAGAAGGCTTATTGTTGATCATTTGCAACATAATCAAAGAGGTCACAGATGTATGGGGAGGAGGCCTTAACCTCCACGGGTTTACAGGGAACATCGCTCATACCTCCAACTCTCTGAGGCACAGTGCATTAGAAGGCTGCACTTCTGAAAAGAGGCGGTCACAGAGATCACCAGGTCTTGACAATAAGGATATTAAAAATGCTGAGGGGGGAGTGTTGTTATTTATGCATGCTTGTTTTATTAGTATGATGTCTGTAACACTGAATGTACCCTTACACTGTACACACCATACCGGTACACCAGAGGGTGCTACTGCTGGAGACCTAAGGGTTACCTGCACACTGCAGATAGCCCAGTATAAAAGGAAGCTCACAGCTTGGTGTCCTCACTCGAGGAGCTGCAAATAAAGGACTACAGTCTACAGAGTTTAAGTACCATACCCTGCCTCGTGCAGTCATTACCAAAGGTGCCTACATACATTACAGTTACAATGTTTAATAAATTATTTTGTTCACTTTAACCATTCCTGTGTAGTGTCTCATTTGTAGAATAAGAGGGGGAATAGTCAACATGGTGGGATAGAATGGCCAGGCAATGGTCAAACGTGCCGTTCACTCTTCAAACAAAGTGTTCAAGCATGAACTGCTGATGTAAGGCTTTTGCAGCGGCGAAATCTCCAGGGCATCCAGTTCTGGCCTTGTGGTTGATGCTGGAACATGCATGAGACAGTGCTCACAGGCATGATGAAAGCATCATGGATGCTCCCTAGATATTGGGAATTACCTGCCATGATGCACTGAGTATGGTCTCAGACGATCTATACGTTCAGGGAGTGGAATCCCTTTTGGTTTTGGAAAACCTCAGCGTTCTGTAAAGATACTCACAGGATGATGTGCGTACAGTCAAGGACACCCTGAACCTTGGGGACACCAGCAAATCATCCAAAAACTTACAGCCCTCTCATTTTGGGTCTCCCTGGTCATCAGGATGAAGTCCATTCTGCATGCGTACAGTGCATTAGTCACCTGGCGAATGCTGCAATGTGTAGCTTGCTGTGAGATGTAGCATATGTCCCCTGCTGATGCCTGAAAGGAGCCGGAGGCATAGAAGGCAAGTGCCACAGTCACCTTCACGTCAATGGGCAGTGCAGTCCTGTTGCCGCTGGTAGGATGTAGGTCTGCCTGTAAGAGCAGGCATATCTCTGTGACAACCGCTTTTCGGAAGTGCAGCCTTCTAATGCACTGTGTCTCAGAGAGTTGGAGGTATGAGCGATGTTCCCTGTAAACTCGTGGGGGGTAAGGCCTCCTCCCCATACATTTGTGACCTCTTTGATTATGTTGCAAATGATCAACAATCAGCCTTCTTCCAGCTCGAAGCCGTATGAATATAGCAGCCAGCATTACTGGCTCCCGACCAAGCAAAGCCCCCATCTTTTAAAATGTTCTTAAATGTCCTTTATAAAACAAACTAGAAACTCACATAAACTTCACAATCAAAAGTATGCAGTAATGCAGCATTCTTCTCCCAATCCTTTTAATCACTCACAACTTTCTCCTCCATTTTGAACATGGCGCCGTTGGCACCTGGTGCACCCTGGGTTTGACTGTTTTTTCTGGGCAGGTTCTCAGGTGGATCCTAACTTGGGTGAAATGCTCGAAAGTTCCACCCGGGGTGCTAGCTCAGTGATGTACGACATTTTAACGTCATCCAAACAGTCAAAACAATGGCGGGACGTGAGTTTTTAGCGCTGCCGCAAAACCATTGGCGAAAATTCCGGCTGGGCGCAAAATCTTGTGCCCCTCATTTCACGACCCCAAAAAAATCATTTTTGCGCCCCGGTGAGGTGCTAAATGGGGCGCAAATTAGCCGAAAATCCAGCCCAAGATCTGTGTTAATGAGCTGAAGGAAAACAATCACTTTTTGAGGAGTTTAATAGGTTGCACTTCGGAACTAAGGAACTTGAAAACTGTGGTGGATATAATGGCCTAGAAATTGGTTCGCTCCAGTCTGCCAGAGAAAGATCCCAGCACTGGAATGGGTAGGCCTGAGGCACACCCAATATTGGGGCTAGGCCTGATTTACATGGAAAATCCCAGGCAGGTCACTTGCAAAGTAGATGCAGCTGCGTCACCGACAGCATCCTCAGGTAGTTCCTGGGAGAGGGAGGTGATCGAATGAGGGGAAAAGTGATCAGGAGTTGGCCAAGTGGGGCTAGCAACAGTCTTTGGCACTACAGTGGATCTAGAGGGGGCCTCTGCTCCTTCCCACTCCACATTCAGATATTTATTTAAAAGTGTACATTTTTGGAGGCGGCCTGCAGATATCCCTTTAAAGACCTCTGATTAAGCCACAGGTAGACCACGTTTTCCTGAACACAGTCAGCCCGAGGCTGGCTGTGTTTAGGGGAGTCTAGTTTTGCAAATGGGGCCTCAGGCAGGTATAAGGCTCTCTATTTACAAATGCAAAGGGACTGACTTCTTTCAGGTGTGGGCCCTGGACACCTATTTTTCTACCTTTATCAATATGGTAGGTGACAGAATTCAGGAGGGTAATGTGAGTGCGTACCCTCCCCACGACATTGAATGCCTCGGTGCCCTTTCTGTGCTTGAAAAACAGGCATGGCCTAATCAAATTTATGGGCCCTTGTCTCAGAATCTGTGCAGCCTTTCCTTAAATTGGATAATCTATAGTGGCCTGTTAAAGCTTAACAAATAATTTTCCTGGAAATCTCACCACATTAGGATCGTCTGTTCAGCATTATTTTCATTCATCTGTTAAGGGATTCACATAATACATTGTCATACATTAATGTCACTAGGGATCAAGACAAGACTGAGTGGAGCTCCAAAGTTCAGTGATTTGGGACTACATGAGGCGAATAACTAAGTGCAAGAGCCCCTCATTTGAAAAAATTTATATTTTTTAATTCGAATCTTTGATCGTTTTAAATGTGCCAATCCCCCACCTCATACATATTGGGATCGATTTTTGGGCAGAGCAGCTGGTCAGCTGCCCATTGAGCATGGAGACCCCAGCAATTTTGAGGCCCCTTCCTCATTTAAATTTGGCATGCGAACTGTGGGACACGAAGATTGGACTGGGTTGGTTGCCAGCAAGGTGACAGCAACACTGGTCATTCACAGAGTGTGTCATGACCTCCTGCTTGCAAACCCCATGTCCCCTCCAACTTTAGGCTTAAAAGAAGGTCTTAAGCTACATCAAGGAGTTATTTTGACTCAAAGTAACATTTTTGGAGGCAGTTCAGAGGAGATTCACGAGGTTGATTCCTGAAATGAAACGGTTGTCATATGAAGAAAGGTTAAGCAGATTGGGCCTATACTCATTGAAGTTGAGAAAAATGAGAGTTGATCTTATTGAAACATATAAGGTCTGAGGGGGCTCGACATAATTGATGCAGAGAGGATGTTTCGCCTCGTGAGGGAATCTAGAACTAGGGGGCACAGTTTCAGAATAAGGGGCCACGCATTCAAAACGGAAATGAGGAGGAATTTCTTCTCTCAGAGGGTTGTGAATCTTTGGAATTCTCTGCCCCAGAGAGTTTTGGAGGCTGGGTCATTGAATATATTTAAGGTGGAGATAGACAGATTTTTGAATGATAAGGGTATTAAAGATTATGGGGAGCGGGCAGCGAAGTGGAGTTGAAGCCAAGATCAGATCAGCCATGATCTTATTGAACGGCAGGGCAGGCTCGAGTGACCAAATTGCCGACTCCTGCTCCTATTTCTTATGTACACACTTCAGCCACGGCGCGCCAGTAATCGGGGGAGTGAATGTTTAAGTTGGTAGCTGGGGTGCCAGTCAAGCAGTTTGCTTTGTCTTGATGGTGTCGAGTTTCTTGAGTGTTATTGGAGCAGTTCTCAGCCAGGCAAGTGGAGAGTATTCCATCACACACCTGACTTGTGCCTTGTTGATGATGAAAAGGCTTTGAGGATTCAGGAGGGAGCCTCTCGCTGCAGAATACCCAGCCCCTGACTCGTAAAAAAATCTTCCAATCATCTTACTTCCCAGTAAAGCTTACTCTGCACGGCTAAAAAATAATATTCGTATCACAATTAATTCATCAACATTTGATCATTGTGAGTAAAAACATTAAACTTGCCCATTAAATTCATACAATGTATAACAGAACTTCCCCTCTTTCTGCTGCAAAAGTTAGTCTGAAGGTACAGCAAATAACTGGAAAGGTAAATGGAATGTTGGCCTTTATTGCAAGGGGGATGGAGTATAAAAGTAGGGAAGTCCTGCTACAACGGTACAGGGCGTAGTAAGACAACACCTGGAGTACTGCGTACAGTTTTGGTCTTCTTATTTAAATAACTTTTGTGTTTCATGTACAAGGACACCCAGATCCCTCTGTACCTCAGCATTTTGTAATCTTTCCCAATTTATATAATAATTTTCTTTTTTATTTTTCCTACCAAAGTAGATAACCTCACATTTTCCCATATTAAACTTCATCTGCCAAATTTTTGCCCATTCACTTAGCCTATCTATATCCCTTTGCAGATTCTTTGTGTCCTCCTCACAACTTGCTTTCTCACCTACCATTGTATCACCAGCAAATTTGGCTACATTACACTCGGTCCCTTCATCCAAGTCATTAAAATTGATTGCAAATAGTTGAGGCCCCAACATTGATCCCTGTGGTACACCACCAATTACAATTTGCCAACCTGAAAATGACCCATTTCTGTTAGTGAGTCAATCCTCTATCCATGCTAATATATTACCCCCAACCCGCTGAACTTTTATCTTGTGCAGTAACCTTTTCTGTGGCACCTTATCGAATGCCTTCTGGAAATCCAAATACACGACATCTACTGGTTTCCCTTTATCCACCCTGCCCATTACAACCTCAAAGAATTCACGCACATTTGTCAAACATGATTTCCCTTTTATACAACTATGCTGACTCTGCTTGACTGTATTATGATTGTCTAAATGTCCTGCAATTAGTTCCTTAATAATGGACCCCAGCATTTTCCCAATGACAGATGTTAGGCTAACTGATTTATAGTTTCCTGCTTTCTGTCTCCCTTCTTTCTTAAATAGGGGCATTACATTTGCAGGTTTCCAATCCACTGGGACCTCTCCAGATTCCAGAGAATTTTGGTAGATTACAACAAATGCATTCACTATCTCTGCAGCCACTTCTTTTAAACCCCTAGGATGCAGGCCATCAGGTCCAGGGGACTCTTCCACCTTTAGTCCCATTAGTTTGCCTAGTACTTTTTCTCTAGTGATAACGATTGTTTTAAGTCCCCCCCTCCCATCTACATGATGCACTGCAGCAACTCACCAAGGCTTCTTCAACAGCACCTCCCAAACTCATGACCTATACCACCTAGATGGACAAGGGCAGCAGGTGCATGGGAACATGATCACCTCCAAGTACCCCTCCAAGTCATGCACCATCCTGACTTGGAAATATATCACCGTTCTTTCATCATCGCTGGGTCAAAATCCTGGAACTCCCTCCCTAACAGTAGCCCACCACATGGACTGCAGCAGTTCAAGAAAGCGCTCACCACCACCACCTCAAGGGAAATTGGGGATGGGCAATAAATGCTGGTCTTGCCAGCAATGCCCACATCCCATGAACAAATTAAAAAATACATTTTTGATTGATTGGTTTTGTGGTATTTGTTGGTTCTTGATTGGCAACTGTAGCTTTTCCTCCCTGATAATCAGGACATATTTAGCAAATCAGCATGTTTAACAGAACACTTATTTAAGTAAATCAGAAGATTGCTACATATTCATTTGAAGTGTGATGACTTTAATATGCGGTAGAGGATATTTTGTGACATATGTGCTCACGTCCTTTTATGTTAAAGATATCAATTTCACTTCCTTTGTTTCTGATCCTAATATCTTCCTTTCTCTCTTCTTCGCCTTTGTCTCTTTAATTTTATTATTTTAACTTAACATTTATTTATAACTATTATGCCTTGTTCCATCAGTGATATTTTCGAGGGTCATTCACAAGTGGAAGGGTCTGACATGTAACAAGTGATGTGGGTTCTTGGAAAATGTTGCCCAACATATTCTATGCCTTTTTGCTAAGTTAGTTTTAGGTTTAATTTCTGTTCAGTTTTCTTTTCATTCAGGAAACCATATTCACTTTGGAGCTGAAACTCTGACTGAAAATAAGAAACTGTCTCGGAATGGCTGAAAGCCAACTTTAAAAGTTAGCTTTTCAATCCATTGGATGCCAGATGTCTAATGACCATTAAGGACTACATTATGGACATGATTAAATCAACCTTTTTGATGTGACTTTTACTTCTAGTTAAGATTGCTGCAGCTGAATATGTTATCCTGTCTGTGGCACCAGCAACACAGTCATACCTGGATATGATAACTCACCTATGGTGCATTAAGGTTAAAACATTGACAACATTTTATTTGGTTTCCTCGTGGAATCTGGCATTAGAATAACTTCAATGTGGCCTTTCTTCCACGGTGGCTTGGTGCTTCTGTTTCACTCGATGTATCATTTCCTGCTTTAAATTCTCATGTAGTTTATGGTTCTAGTGTATCAGAGTTCTTTTCTAGTCCAGTAGAATGTGGGTTCCTGGCAGTCTTTAGGGAAATATGTTTGCAGTTCTTTGACACTTCAATGGGTGTTGCTTTCTCCGAATTGACCAACATTTTGGATGATCTTTAGATTTGTATCAAAGTCATTTTATTCTTTTAGATGGATGACTTGTGTCTGAATTGTAATCCTAAATCGATCTGAATGCATACATATTCTGCATACCTATTAATAAAGCATCTGACTATCTATTATGCTATTTGTATCTAGAACGCATGAAATAGAGATAGAATTATTGAGGTCTGCATTGTTCATTTTCATAGTACTTCCTTGTGTCATTTATACTTCAGCTTGTACAGTTCACCTGTATGATGTTCAGTTCACCAATTTACAATGCAGTGCTCGTTCTAAGCAGCTACCCCATGCAATGCACTTTTTAATCACTTCTCATTATGGTATATTCTGCCACAAACTGCCTATAGCCAGCTCAGTTGAGTGCTTTCAGGTGCTGAAGTAGATTTGCAAAGCACATATTGTTTTGAAATGAAATGAGCCTGACTAAACTTCCAAAGGTATTGAAATAATAATTATTTGCCAATGGCTATATTTACTCTCTCCTCTCTCTCTTAGGCAGTCCCTCGGAGTCGAGGATTATTTGCTTCCATGCTAATATGAGTTCTCAGGTGACTGATAAGTCCAATGCAGGAACTACAGTCTCTGTCACAGGTGGGACAGACGGTGGTAGGAGGGACGGGTGGTTGGGGTGCCTGGGTTGTCGCGCATTTCTTCCACTGTTTGTGCTTGGCTTCCACATGCTCCTAGAAACATAGAAACATAGAAACATAGAAAATAGGTGCAGGAGTAGACCATTCAGCCCTTCGAGCCTGCACCACCATTCAATATGATCATGGTTGATCATTCACCTCAGTACCCCTTTCCCGCTTTCTCTCCATACCCCTTGATCCCTTTAGCCGTAAGGGCCATATCTAATTCCCTCTTGAATATATCCAATGAGCTGGCATCAACGACTCTCTGCGGCTGGGAATTCCACAGGTTAACAACTTTCTGAGTGAAGAAGTTCCTCCTCATCTCAGTCCTAAATGGCCTACTCCTAAGACTGTGTCCCCTGGTTCTGGACTTCCCCAACATCGAGAACATTCTTCCCGCATCTAACCTGTCCCGTCCCGTCAGAATCTTATACGTTTCTATGAGATCCCCTTTTTTTTCCGTTACTATTTCGTCCTTAATAAATTGATTCCAACATTTTCCCCACTACTGATGTCAGACTAACCGGTCTATAATTACCGGGTTTTCTCTTTCCCTCCTTTTTTAAAAAGTGATGTTACATTAGCTATCCTCCAGTCCATAGGAACTGATCCAGATTCGATAGACTGTTGGAAAATGATCACCAATGCATCCACTATTTCTAGGGCCACCTCCTTAAGTACTCTGGGATGCAGACAATCAGGCCCCGGGGATTTATTGGCCTTCAATCCCATCAATTTCCCCAATACAATTGCCCACCTAATAAGGATATCCTTCAGTTCCTCCTTCTCACTCGACCCTCGGTCCCCTAGTCCATCTGGAAGGTCATTTGTGTCTTCCTTCGTGAAGACAGAACCAAAGTATTTGTTCAATTGGTCTGCCATTTCCTTGTTCCCCTTTATGAATTCACCTGATTCTGACTGCAAGGGACCTACATTAGTCTTCACTAATTTTTTTCTCTTCACATATCTATAGAAGCTTTTGCAGTCAGTTTTTATATTCCCTGCAAGCTTACTCTCATACTCTATTTTCCCCCTCCTAATTAAATCATTAGTCCTCCTCTGCTGAATTCTAAATTTCTCCCAGTCCTCAGGTTTGCTGCTTTTTCTGGCCAATTTATATGCCTCTTTCTTGGATTTAACACTTTCCCTAATTTCCCTTGTTCAGCACGGTTGAGCCACCTTTCCTTTTTTATCCTTATGTCACACAGGGATGTACAATTGTTGTAGTTCATCCATGTGATCTTTAAATGTCTGCTATTGCCTATCCACCGTCAACCCTTTAAGTATCACTCTCAAGTCTATCCCAGCCAATTCACGCCTCATACCGTCGCAGTTTTCTTTCTTTAAGTTCAGGACCCTAGTCTCTGAATTAATTGTGTCACTCTCAATCTTAATGAAGAATTCTACCATATTATGGGTACTCCTCCCCAAGGGGCCCCGCACGACCAGATTGCTAATTAATCCTCTCTCATTACACAAGACCTAGTCTAGGATGGCCTGCTCTCTAGTTGGTTCCTCGACATATTGGTCTAGAAAACCATTCCTTATACACTCCAGGAAATCCTCCTCTACAGTATTGCTACCACTATGCTACCATGCACCAAGAATAAAGCACACCTATTTTGTTTTAGCTTCTTTCAATTTCTTTTAAATGGTAGTATGTAATGACATCTTACAGTAGGAAACTATGTATTGGTCCACAGATAGCAGACATGCAATACATTGCTAATTTCAACCTAGACCATAGCTCACATTAATTGTAACTGTCCAATTCCACTTACACGTTCAGAGAACCACAGCTGTCTCAGGTTGGGCAGAGGTGGGAGAACTCACAAGTGTTGCTGAAGTAAATAAAAGGTATACATGTTAAAAAATTAAGTCGGGTGTCGACAACTGTTGGAAATATCCAAAGAATACTTGAAAATAACTGAGAAATTACTAAAATGTACCCACCAGGGGATATGGGATTAACCTTGTCTTTACAATATTGGGCCACGATGTCCCAGACCCGCTGCTCCGTGGAGTACTGCACGGACCCAGCACGAACACATATCGCAGTGTGGGCTGGCCCATGCTGCCCCTGGGCCTTCGGCTCGTCTGGACCCCGTGCCCTCATCTGTCGCACCTCTGCCATGATTTATTGCCGCTGATCCGCCCCAACCTTCCCACTCTTCTGTACCTGGGCCCTGCCGATGTTCTTGCCCATGCTCCAAAACGGCGACCAGGGTTTTGATGACGTCAACCAGTCGCCCATCTCAAAATCGGTGCACATTTGGAGCAACTCGCGCTGGAGGTTGAACTGTTATGCCACTCCAGCTCTTTTATCTTCCGACCTGCAGAGCTGTCGGTTGGAGTTCAGGACTGGAACATTGGGTCCTTCATCGAAACACCTGTGAACACATGGAAGCAAGTCATCCTCGTTCGAGGCACCACCTATGATGATGATGACAATATTGGGCCAAAAATTGCGACATTTTGACAGATCGAAAGTGCAGGGTATTTGTGCACCTACTCCCAGAACTTGCGAGGCCTCTTTGGGCACGTGCATGCATCGTATGCACTCAGAGAGGGTGCAGTTTATGGCTCATTAACTTTATCTCTTGCTAAATATCTTCACTTTCAAAGCTCCAGCTGTAATTTGAGTTATGCTGTTTACATACCACATTTATGCGTGCTATATTTTTTGTACATTTATTTTCTTATTGCTGTGAACTCCACTTTGATTAGTTGTGCTGATTTATACAATTCAAGCTCTATCTCCCCAATTCTATTCATGTTTGCTGCAAAGTGCCAGACTGACAGCTCCTATGATCACAAACACATCCTGCATGTACTGTGAGTGGGAGTAGAAAACTACAAGATTGAGGTTCTGGTTAAAGCTACAGATCAAATTTATTTATAATATTTAGTATTATACAGAAGAAAATAAAACTACAGCAAGTATCAATGCTGATAAAAGAGCAAAGATTGAATCCATCCATAACTTATCTTCTTCACAGCATATTTCTGGTACAGTCCATTAAGCAGTAATCTTGTGGGGGACACTAACTTCCATAAACTTTCTAATAGGATGTTTGTATGTTGGTTAGATGACGTTATTGCCTTCTGCACAGAGCTCAGATGTCATTTTAGACATAATTGAAGTTGAAATTTCAGAATAAAGTGAATTGGCTCTGTTCCTATCATCCAAGGAGACCGAGTGCATTCTCGACCTAAGGAAACTGTTTACACTCAGCATTCTCCTTTGAGGAAGGCACAATACATTTTCAGCAGGTTGGCAAGTATAATAACTGTTTCTGTCACATAAGTGGATGGTATAGACCCCATTCAATGTCTGCAGAGGTGTTTATTGTGTCAGGGCTTTTGAAACACCTTTTAGAATTTCATCCTGGCAAGATATCCACTTTAATGGTTACAGCAAGCAAAGGGAAATGTTTTCCATTTATCCTCACAGCAGCAACATTGCATGCACTTTCATTAAAAAAGGAAACTGAGATATTGGCCAGAACAACCTTGACCTGATTAAATTTTATTTAGAGGAAATGACGTAGTCCTATTTAGGTCACGTCCTCTGGACGCTCACAGCTATTCTCTAGAAAAGTTGTTTGTCTAACTTTCATGCTCACAAAAATAAAATAAGTTTTTTTTCTTTCAGGAACTCAGTTTGCATTTGAAAAACTGGGTCTATTTTAATAAACATATGAAAAAGCTGAGATTTATATTGCAAAGCGAGATGGGACTTTGATCCTATGACATTGATGAGGGTGAGGGTCTGTGCTGGTGAATAGAATAGGTTAGTTTTCTATGAGTCTTTACGGTAGAAGATACCAACAATATTCTGAGAGTGGATAGTCAAGGGGCTATAGGGGGGGAGGAACTTAACACAATCACAATCACTAAGGAGGTGGTACTCAGTAAGATAATGGGACTAAATGCAGATAAATCCCCTGGACCTGATGGCTTGCATCTTAGTATGTTAAGAGAAGTAGCGGCAG
Source organism: Pristiophorus japonicus (assembly GCF_044704955.1). Classification (NCBI taxonomy): domain Eukaryota; kingdom Metazoa; phylum Chordata; class Chondrichthyes; family Pristiophoridae; genus Pristiophorus; species Pristiophorus japonicus. Next base: position 73,546,185 of record NC_091986.1, on the reverse strand, counting down.
GGATTGTGGATGCATTGGTTGTAATTTACCAAAATTCCCTGGATTCTGGGGAGGTTCCAGCAAATTGGAAAACTGCAAATGTAATGCCCCTATTTAAAAAAGGAGGCAGCCAAAAAGTAGGAAACTATAGACCAGTTAGCCTAACATCTGTGGTTGGGAAAATGTTAGCGTCCATTATTAAAGAAGCAGTAGCAGGATATTTGGAAAAACAAAATTCAGTCAGGCAGTCATGGATTTATGAAGGGGAAGTCATGTTTGACAAATTTGCTGGAATTAATTGAGGATGTAACGAACAGAGTGGATAAAGGGGAACCAGTGGATGTGGTGTATTTGGATTTCCAGAAGGCATTTGACAAGGTGCCACATAAAAGGTGCACAAGATAAAAGTCACGGGGTTGGGGGTAATATATTAGCATGGAGAGAGGATTGGATAACTAACAGAAAACAGAGAGTCAGGATAAAAGGTTCATTCTCTGGTTGGCAATCAGTAACTAGTGGGGTGCTGCAGGGATCAGTGCTGGGACCCCAACTATTTACAATCTATATTAACGACTTGGAAGAAGGGACTGAGTGTAACGTAACCAAGTTTGCTGAGGATACAAAGATGGAAGGAAAAGCAATGTGTGAGGAGGAGACAAAAAATCTGCAAAAGGACATAGACAGGCTAAGTGAGTGGGCAAAAATTTGGCAGATGGAGTATAATGTTGGAAAGTGTGAGGTCATGCACTTTGTCAGAAAAAAAATCAAAGAGCAAGTTATTATTTAAATGGAGAAAGATTGCAAAGTGCTGCACTACTGCGGGACCTAGAAGTACTTGAGCATGAAACACAAAAGGATAGTATGCAGGTACAGCAAATGATCAGGAAGGCCAATGGAATCTTGGCTTTTATTGCAAAGCGAATGGAGTATAAAAGCAGGGAAGTTTTTCTGCAGTTATACAGGATATTAATGAGGCCACACCTGGAATACTGCGTTCAGTTTTGGTTTCCACATTTACGAAAGGATATACTTGCTTGGGAGGCAGTTCAGAGAAGGTTCATTAGGTTGATTCTGGAGATGAAGAGGGTTGACTTACGAGGAAATGTTGAGTAGGTTGGGCCTCTACTCATTGGAATTCAGAATAATGAGGTGTGATCTTATCGAAACGTATAAGATTATGAGGGGGCTTGACAAGGTGGATGCAGAGAGGATGATTCCACTGACAGGGCAGATTAGAACTAGAGGGCATAATCTTCGAATAAGGGGTCGCCCATTTAAAACTGAGATGAGGAGAAATTTCTTCTCTCAGAGGGCTGTAAATCTCTGAAATTTGCTGCCTCAGAAAGCTGTGGAAGCTGGGAAATTGAATAAATGTAAGACAGAAATAGACAGTTTCTTAAATGATAAGGGAATTAAGGGTTATGGGGAGCGGGCAGGGAAGTGGCCCTGAGTCCATGATCGGATCAGCCATGATTGTATTAAATGGTGGAGCAGGCTCGAGGGGCTGCATGGCCTACTCCTGCTCCAATTTCTTATGTTCCCATGTTTTCCACTTTGACCTTTCAATGTTAGTATCAAGCAAAGGTCAAGTATGATCTTTACACATTGGCCTTTCACCTCAAGGACCCAAGTCTAAATCCAGCTCCTACTGATGGGATGAAAGTCCCTGGTGTCCAGTGAAGTAACGACCCTATGGGTTTAGGCAGTTTTAGTGGACATGGGCTTTGTACCTAATTCTGCACTCATTGCTATTAATTGTACAATACACTCAAAGAAGCTACAGGCTAGTTTGCTGTGGGAAATTAAAACTGTCACATTTATATAGTACAAAGTGACCTTTTGAGGAAAAGGGCTGATACTGGTTGTTGGCACTGTATAGCTCTACGCCAAATCTAACCGTGCTATAATTTGACGTGGTATTCCTTGATGCTGACATTTAAGGGGTAACTTCCTGACTTCACATTCCCAGTGAGGAGCCTCTCTTATCAGGAAGGTATATCTGAATTTCAAGAACAGGATCTTACAACCATTTATTTAAATAGGTGGAAAATTATGCACCTTGCACACCTGAATTTTCAACATGAACTTTCACTGGATGAGGCTCCTTGTTTCAAATTTGAAGTTGTGAAATTAGCCCTTTTAAATGCAGAACGATCTTTTCCCTAGCACCCTTCAGCTTAATGAGCACAAAATTCATAGATAAAACCTTTTATATTAAACCAATTGTAACAGGTGCAAGGCAAACTTATACTTAAGTCTTTGGCATGACTCAGTGACCAGACACTCACTTCTGAGTCCGAAGATTGTGGATTCAAGTCTCAATGTACAAAATCTAGGCCGACACTCCCATTCAGTACTAAGGGAGTGCTGCACTGTCGGAGGTGCCATCTTTTGGGTGAGATGTTAAACCGAGAAGCTGTCTACCCTCTCAGGTGGACATAAAAATCCCATTGCACTATTTCAAAGAAGAGTAGGAGAGTTCTCCCCAGTGTCCTGGCCAATATTTATCCCTCAACCAACATCACTTCCGATTATCTGGTAATTATCCCATTGCTGCTCATGCAACCTTGCTGTGTGCAGATTGGCTAGCACATTTTTGACATTACAACAATGACTGCACTTCATAATACTTTTCATTGGCTGTGAAACAATTTGGGACATCCTGAGGTCATGAAAGGCACTATTTAAATGCTTTGATGCTCATTGTTATTGCCAAGATGTAATTGATTCTCAGTACTGCACCTCCTATTACATCAGTGTTATATTTATCATATCATCCATCTTCTTGAGCTCTCTGTGTGTGATTGCCAATTTTATTGTAATTACTTAGTGGCATTTTCTACTTTGGATTCATACCTGCTAGGAGCAGCACTCAGACTACTCAAGATTATTTTATGTAGGGCTGTTACAGCTGACAGAAAGGAGACTTGCAGCCCATCAGAACTGTATTGAAATTCACATTATAGAGGAAAAAGAATAGTGTGCCATTGAACTGTACCATCAAGTACAATATAATTAATTATGTAATATGATTACACTTACCACCACCCCTCTCGACCCCTCTAGTCTCTAATTTGTCAGACTGCTTGTCCGACATCCAGTACTGGATGTGCAAAAATTTCTTCCAGCTAAATAATGGGAAGACCAAAGCCGTTGTCTTTGGTCCCCGCCACAAACTCCGTTCCCTAGTCAGCAACTCCGTTCCTCTTGCTGGCAACTATCTGAGGCTGAATAAGATGGTTCACAACCTTGCTGTCGTAATTGACTCCAAGATGAGCTACTAACCACATATCTGTGCCATCACTAAGACAGTCTATTTCCACTTCAGGTACAATGCCCCACTCTGCCTCAGCTCATCTGCTGCTGAAACCTTCATCCATGCCTTTGTTACCTCTATGCTTGACTATTCCAATACACTCCGAGTCAGCCTTTCACATTCTACTCTCCATAAACTTGAGGTCATCCAAAACTGCTGCACATGTCTAACTTGCACCAAGTCCCGTTCACCCATCATCCCTGTGCTCACTGACCTACATTTGCTCACCTTTAAACAATGCCTCAACTTTAAAATTCTCATGCTTGTTTTCAAATCTCTCCAAGGCATCGCCCCTCCCTATCTCTGTAATCTCCTCCAACCCCATAACCAATATTCCCTCTTATTTCTTTTTGGTGCGGGGGGCTGCGCGTTCTATTCACAGTTTTGTGCATGCATGAAAATTAACATTGAAAAAGCCGGTCCCAGGCTGTGCAGGACCGGCAGAGTGCTGCGCAGCAGTGAACATTGCCCACAACTCTCTGAGATATCTGCGCTCCTCTAATTCTGGCCTCTTGAGCATCCCAGATTTTAACCGCTCCACTATTTGCAGCCATTCCTTCAGCTGCCAAGTCCCGAAGCTCTGGAATTTCTCTTCCTAAACCTCTCCACCTCTCTTTCCTCCTTTAAGATGCTCCTTAAAACCTATTCCTTTGATCTGTCCTGATATCTTCAATGTGACTCGGTGTCAATTGTTGTTTATTAAACGTCTTGAGACATTTTACTATGTTAAAGGCGCTATATAAATACAAGTTGTTTTTGCTGTTGTTGTAATCATTAGGTATTTGCCTATTGCTGCAATACAAAGCTCACAGGTAAAAGTTTACATGAGCTTGTCGAGCTCTGATAGTTTTTACATTTGTGTAAAGCAAATACAATTCCAGTAGATATTTCTTTTGATGAGGTTCTCACAAATAAACAAAACTAGTAGCAATATAAAATGGATACATTAATTTATTATAAAGGAACACTTTAATATGAACGTGGGTAATGTTAAGGATAATTACTTGCCAACTGATTCTTCTCTACTCAATCCCTGCTCACCTTTCCTAGCCCATGTGTTTGCCAATAACCTACATGTCCTTTGCTCACACCTTATCCCTTTTCCTTTCAAAACTGCCATCATTGCCCCTTCCTTACAAAGCCCATCCTTGACCTATTTGCTCTTCCCAACGCTTGTCCCATCACCAATCTCTTTTTCCAACTAATGTTTTTAAATGGTCTCCATACCCACTCCCTATTCAAATCACTTGAAATGAAAGGAATTGAAAATGGGACGGTTTCTATATCGAGTGGTCAATTTGTTTTGCCAGGTTTACACCTTGGTGGCAAATTAAACATTTTCCAAGTTGAGTCTTAGCAGAATGTAGACAAAAGAAATTCTCACAATGAATTTTGTTACATTTTTTTCAGTTTTCATCTCTGCAGTCCTTCAATGCATTGGCTCCTTGTTAGGGTATCATTCCATTGGCACCTATTGCCCTCTGATAACTTGCTCAAATGGTTATGATTCATGTGTGTACCTTGACAATGGGTGTTATCAGGCTTTTGACCATGGGGTCATCACAACCAAGCTCCATCCTGTTCTCAGTCACTATCCACCCATATATACTGTCAGAAAGGCAATCCTACTATCACCTTGGTTGAGATGATCTAACCCAACACACTGACCAATGACAATTTTACAACTCGCACATAAGCTTGTCTCTATTATACAATGTGAGAAAATAATTGCTCAGAATGTTGGAATCTGCAGAAGTAAGACTTTAATCTTCAAAAAGTACAATAATCCTGTAATATCAATTTAAATCACTTGCCCTTTGTAAACTTTCCACATCTTTATTACACAGGCTGTAATTAGGGATTTTGGTGCCCAAATTTCCCCAACCCCTTTTTCTGGCATACTCACTCGAGTGTCCGCCTCTAAGCATGCCGAAAATGTTCCTCCTGATTCTGGCTGCTCCCCAGCCTCTCCTCGGTGGTGGCATAGCGTGGCCCAGTGGATTGGGGGCGGAGCCGGGTCCCAGCACTGAAAACAGTGCCGAGACCTCTGCACATGCGTGCTAGAGTGTGCGCGCATGTGCAGTAGCTCCTGGCAGCCCGAATCTGTGCGACGCTCTGCAGGCTGTGTGGGAGGGGTCCGAAGCACACCTGCCCTAGCCCTGGCAGAATGGGCTCCCTCATCAGCGGCCCGCTGCGTTCCCTAAGGTAGGACTTCTATTTTTTTATTTGTTATTTATTGATTGATTGATTGCTTATTACTTTGGTCTTGGTGCTTTCGGTGCAGGGTTCCTTCTAATTTTTATTTGTTAATTAATTGCTTATTACTTTTTGTGCTTTGTTTAGTGTTTGGTGCAAATGTACTGCTTTGTTTAGTGCTTGGTGCTTTAAATGTATTTACACTTCTTTAATGTTGTTGTGAAGGTGTTTAGTGCTTTGCAAAGTCCCATCCCCCCCCCACCCCCCGCGCCCCCCCCCCCCATCTCTGGCTGCCTGCACTGATTTCTTAATTCATCGCAGGGTTTTTCAGAACGTACACTTACGCTGGCGTAAGTTAGTTTGGAGTAAGTTTGCTTTAATGGCCAAAACAGGCATAAGTGGCTAGTAACACCCCGTTTTGAAAAAAAAACTGAACTTAAAAAAAAACTAACTAACTCACTTACACTGGAGCAACGTAAATGGAGACAATTGCGATTTTTAAGTTACTCCAAAAAAATCTAGTTGCTCCAAAAAAAACATAACAACTCCTGGGGAAACTTGGGCCCAGAGTAACTACAATAATATACTCACAAACATGTAAAGTTAGGACGTAATGTCCAATAATAGCCTTGGAAGAGACGGTGTCATAACTGAGAGATTAATAACAAGAGAGAGTCATTTGATTATTCTGCAGAGTCAAATCAATGGCTTGACAGCATTGTTTCAGACTGGCAATAATGAATATGAACAGAATAATGTACCAGAAGAGACTGAAAGCTAACAACCTGTTACTAATTATCACCATACCTCACTTCCCTTATTTTCACAGATTCATTCATGATGCACAATAAAACAATCCAAAAACCTCCATGGCCTACTCAACTCGACAGGTTCTATGATGATTAGGAAGGGTGAAAGCTGCTGGATATCTTCCTAAAGACAAGATGCAGGATTTAACAACATGGCTCATTGATAACTGCTGTGATAAATTAAAATAATTTGACACAGTTTGCAATCATCTCTCCATTCTTAGAAAATAAATTAAAATTATGAACAGCAAATAGATTTCTCCAGGAAATGGCATTGCTAAAGGAAAAGTAAAAACAGAAAACTCACAATACAATCTTCAACACACTGCTAAAAAGAGCACATAATGCCAGCATGCTGTCTCCAAGCACTGTTTGCCCATCTTGGATGGTTGCTCAGACTACAAATTCGTATTCCAACGAATTACCAAAATGTTTATATCTATTCTGTAGCACCTTAGACCCAACTATCTTGAGCTGATTCATCAATGACCTTGCCTCTGTCAGAAGTGGGACTGTTCACTGATGATTGCAGAGACTTCAGTTTCATCCATAATTCCTCAGATAATGAAGCAGCCCATGTCCGTATGCAGCATGATCTGGACAATATCCAGGCTTGGGCTGATATGTTGCAAGTAATTCATGCCACACAAGTACCAGGTAATGCGTATCGCCAACAATAGATAGCCTAACTACCTCCTCTTGACATTCAATTGCACTAACATCTCCAAGTCCCCCACCTTCAACATCCCGAGGGGATTACCAATGACACAAGTCAAGAGTGTGATGGAATATTCTCTACTCGCAAGGTTGGGTGCAGCTGAAACAGCACTCAAGAAGCTCGACATCATCCAGGACAAATCAGTCCCCTTGATGGGCACTTCATCCACCAGCCAAAAAAGCTATCCCCTCCATCACTGGCACACCGGGGTTGCAGCGTGTACTATCTACAAATGCAGTCCACCAACTTGCCAAGACTTCTTTGACAGCATCTCTAAAACCCAAGTTCTCCACTACCTAGAATACCAAGGATAGCAGGTGTATGTGACCACCATCACCTCAAAATTCCCTTGCAAGTTATACACAATCCTGACTTGGATATATATCGCTGTTCCTTCATGGTCCCTGGGTCAAAATCCTGGAACTCTCTACATAACAGCATTGTAGAAATATCTTCACCATACAGATTGCAGCAATTCAAGCACTAGGTTCACCAATAACCTTCTCTGGATAACTTGGGATAGACAATAAATGCTGTCATTGCCAACAACACCCAAAACCCAAGAATGAATCAAGGAAGTGGCATACAAATTGGCCAGAAATAGCAGCGAACCCATGGACTGGGAGAAATGTAGAACTCAGCAGAGGAAGACAAAGGGTTTGATTAGGGCAGGGAAAATGGAGTACGAGAAGAAGCTTGCA